>NW_023458557.1:42474133-42491872 GCF_013731165.1 Rhagoletis pomonella
AGAAGGACTTGGCTTCACTTGGCATTTCCAATTGGCGTCAGTTAGCATAGAAGAGAAATTACTGGCGTGCTGTTTTGGACTCGGCCAAAATCGCTTAGGCGGTTACAGCGCCAATAAAGAAGAAGATCTCGCGAGTGGCTGTACCGAAATTTGGATACCTACTGCAGACTTTCGATATACATATTAAGGGAGAGTGGCATTACCCATACATATCGAATTTTTCATAGTGTATATCTCTGGAAATTTTGTAGTAGTGTCCTGGAAATTGGTATAGAGATTTTGGGGCTACTGGAAAAGGGAGCGTGGCGCTTTCCAAACATATTGAAACTTTTATCTATCTGTAAATATATGTATACACCCAGAATACAGTGTTTTTTTTTCTTTTTCATTATAAATGTTTTGTTAACTTTTTATAGAAATATTGTTCATTTTGCATCAAATAGCACTAAATTTTGAGTATGCAGTTTTGTAGTTCACTCAATTTCAGTATAACAAAGTGCAAGTTTTTAATGGCTATAAGTTATCGTTGATTTTTGAGAATTTTTTTCGATGATGATGTTGCGCATTTTCTCCATATGACGAATGCGTGATAGATTTTTTGTATGGGCAAAAATGCCGAAAGGTGTCAGTATATAAAAGACTTATTCTGGTGGGTGGAGTCGTCCTAAACTACCGAAACGATTTTAATGACATGTTTTATGTATTTGAGTAGGTCCCTGTATAGTTTAAGTTCACAACTTAAAACGCCAGGTGGCGCTGGAGTCGAGTTATTACTCAAAATCCTATTTGTGATCCGATTTGACTCATATTCGGGATATATATGTATTGGTAACGATAGGGGCAATACTATTGCAAAAAAAGATGCGCAAGGTGGCACTGGAGCCGAGTTATTGCTAAAAATCGTCAATTCGGAGGCACCAGAGATCAAAGTCAAATTACCCCCGTTAAATCAACCACCAGAACCATTGCGGTCCTTGCTTTACGTTGACTAAACAGAATGTGGATCAATGATACTCACCAGTTTGGAAATTGCCACTAACTATACTATACAGATTCAAGGACGATTCTCCTTCCGTCACCACAAACCAAACGTGAACTTGAATTGCTGACGAAAACGTTGGACCAAATGTTTCAATAAAAAAATAAATTTTGGGCGGACGAAGTTCGCCGGGTCTGCTAGTTTATCATAAATCAAGAACAGAATGAAGAAAAAAAAGATTTTTCATTTATTTAAGCGTTCCCTGTTGAGGAAATATGAAAAAATGCCTAAAGGTATGCAACCATTTGTTTTTTGAAATCAAGTACAAACTAGACACCCGTACGTACAAATTATGAAAGAAAATGTGAACTTACTTGATTTATGTGAAGTAATTTGATCGAAACAAAGTAATTTACGCTGTAATGTGAATATAGTTTTAAAACGTTTATTTAGACGAAAAAGTACCGAAAAAATGACAGCATGCGGAACTTTACGATTCTTTTAAACTGTAGTAATTTTAAAAAATTCAAATGTTCTTCTCGACAAAACGAACGAATCTACTACTGTGTTACCTAATGAAAAAAAATTACATTGAGTAAAAGATGAATATGATTTGAGAAACTAAAATTCCATTTTTACAATTTGTATTGGCAAACTCGAAATTCAATCTAAAATTGTTATATCAATGGCTGAGTGGAAGATCGACCTATCTCGGCAGCCAGTTCGAAAACGTTCTATCTAAAAAAACTTTTCAAGAACGCCCTATTTCAGAATTTAATAGAAAAACACCCTATCTCAAAATATTCGATTTGGTCGTCGTCAGATAAACAAATTATTTCTTTCGTTTTATTGTATGGTAATTACTGTGGATTACTTACTGAATGACGTTGAGAAAACTGCCATAACAATTTTTGTCAATCTTATATTATAAAAAAAAAAAATGTACATCGAGGGTGGGAGTAGAGGGGGGCGCGAAATGAGAAACAAAAATTTTATATGAAAGACATTTTATTTTATTAACCGACTTCCAAAAAGAAGAAGGTTATCAGTTCGTCGGAATTTTTTTTTAATGTATTTTACCGCATAACTTTGCACCACGTCAACCGATTTCGACAATTCTTTTTGCATCGGAAAGGTAGTGTCTCAGAGGTGTCCCATACTAATACGGTTTAGATCCGATCATTGGATCATATATAGGTATAAATATATTTTTTTTTTAAGTCGTTCTGTTTTGCTAAAAATTACTTGTTTTATTATTGTTTATAAATGAATTATATTTTTATAAATCATATGTTTTTGAGAAGTAATTTTAAAGTTTCAAAATTACATTTCTCTACTGAAAAATAAGATATTCGAGCTAATTCGACGGCACACAGTGTGCTTTTTTAACACTTCATGCCAATTAATCGTAGCGCTTTCGACAGAAGCAATATTTTGATACCGAACAAAATGGCTTTGAAAGCTAATATAATTGCATTTTAAGAAAAAATATTGCCATTGAGCCACAATCACTCCTTGACCTTAAAAAAATTTGTCAAAAATATTGTTCTTCGAAAAAAAAACATGCAAAATCCAACGGATATATTAAAAAAAAACATTTTTTGTACTTTTTACTATACTAATAATATAGATTTTGAGACGAGAAACACGATTCCACTGTTTAAAAAACGACAAAAATGTCAACCCCTCAATTTGAAAAATGAATTATATATTGTATTATTTATGATTTGCATGCAGCTGTACATCCGTCACACAATTTTATAATGCATATTAAAAATTGAGTGGTTGACCTTTTTTTCGAATTGTGAACAGTGGAATCGTGTTTCTCGTCTTAAAATCTATAATACTAGTATAATAAAAAGTATATACATTTTTTGTTTTGGAATAAATCCTGTGGATTTTGCATGTTTTTTTTCGAAGAACACTACTTTTGACCAATTTTTTTTAGGTCAAGACGTAATTGTGGCTCAATGGCAATATTTCCCCTATTCCATATGTAGTAATCTTCTCCATTAAAAAATATATATATATTTCTATCACTATTTTGTCCGATCAGTTCAGATAAATTTTAGAAAATTTTTGATAGGCTGGTCCGATCGATTTACTTTGCCAAAATCAGAATTCTGTTCCAAAAGCATAAAATAACAATACATCGCTAAGCTTAACGACTTTGCGCATATTCTATACGTAAAATACTCTAATACATACAATACTGTTCATAATTTTTTTAAAGTTATTCTAGGGGTAGAGCTAAATTACCTGCTGTTACAGTACAGACACAGAACGCCAAAATTATGGCTGCGTATATATTCATGTTTGTTTTTCACTTGGTTTCGGCGACTAAATTTATTAATTTCACTTTTTATAGAACCCCAGGCACTTGAACGTCTGCTCGAAGTCGACCACTTCTTATTAATGATTCCAAAAGCATATGCTTTTAAGATTTACAACTCACTTCTCAAAAATCGGCTCTTCTTTATTTATACTTACATGTATATAAATATGTATGTTAGAGTGGTTCCAAAAATTTTTTTTTTGGAAATTCATAAACCCTACCTCAAATTATTGTTATTTGTGATAAAAAAGGAGAAACGTGTTTTTTATTTTGACAAAAAAAAAGTTTTCTTAGAGGTCGCGCTGGTCGGCTTTTTATAAAAATGCTGATGTTCTCAATATTTTTATTTACTTGACATGTTAAAATGCAGCTAAAAATGTGGTTCTTACATATAATTACTCTGGTATTATTGGGGAAAATTCCCTTAATTACATACCAGTCTTGGGCAGTTAGAATGGGCCTAGTGCCCGAAAATATGCTCTCGAAAAGAGACTAGTAAAATTAAAACGTTGATACTGAACGATTTACGCATTGTCATGGGTTGGAACTTGTTACCAGGGGGTTTCTGGCGTTGCTAATTAGGCATCCGAAGTCAGTTTTTCGAAATTCAAAATGGCGGATCCAAAATGGCGGTCCATATTTTTTTTTTAATTATTGGATTTGTTCGAAACCCGGCACTCGAGAGTTTTTGGGGTCGCCGATTACGAATCTGAAGTCAATTTTTTTAAATCCAAGATGGCGGATCCAATATGGCGATCGAATTAAAAAAAGTACTCAAATTAAAACGTTGATACTGAACGTTTTAAACATTGTCAAGTGTTAAAACTCGTTTTTAGCTGCATTTTACATGTCAAGAAAATAAAAAAATTCAGAACATCGGCGTTTTTATAAAAAGCCGGCCAGCGCGACCTATACAAAAACTTTATTTCAAAATAAAAAAATACATGTCTCTTTTTTATCACAAATAACAATATTCTGATGTAGCGTTTATGAATTTCCAAAAAGAGTGTTTTTATGAACCACTCTAATGTATGTATATGTACTCACGAATGAATGTTTGAGCTTTTTAAGGAGAAATCGGGAAAACATTGTGATAAGGAACTCGGTCGTGGACTGCTGGAAATAGAGCGAATCACTTCGTTGGCCGCCATCAGTTGCATTCAAATCTGGCTTTGAACGATGAAATTGAAATTAATGGGTGCACTTTGACCTAGAAAAAACAACACACATCACCGTAGATAACGAAAATTCGTCTCAGTGCTTACGAGTGTCTTTGCATATTAGTACATATATATTTATCTGTGTGTACATACCAGGGATGTTGCGAATATTAGCATTCGCACCCGTTATGCGAATGATTCGCATCATTTTACACATTCGCATTCGACATTCGCATTAGCATCAAATGATACGAATGTTTTGCGAATGCGAATGTGTACATGGGCAGAGAGTCCACTCTAATATTGTTGAAATTGCTATAAGTCTGTCTACCCAGGGTGCGGACAATAACCGGCTTTTAGCTTCAGGCGCTAAACGGTTAAGTAGTATATCAAACAACATTGAAGGGCCTTTAACAAGAACTGCTAAAAGTCTTATAAGTAGGGTGACCAGATTTCTGTGGCCAAAAATCGGGACATTTCTAAATCAACGAATCCGAACAAAGAATTTTGTTTTTAGAATAATAAGACATAAGTCGGCCGCTGTGGTGTAGTGGTAAGCAGTGTGCGCTTTCACTCATCAGCTCCTGGGTTCAAGCCCTGGTCAAAGCAACATCTAAAAAAATATAGAAACACGTTTTTTCTTAACAGCGGTCGTCCCTCGGCAGGCAATGGCAAACCTCCGAGTGTATTTCTGCCATGAAAAACAGCTTCTCATAAAAATACAATCGCCGTTCGGAGTCGGCGTAAAACTGTAGATCCCTCCGCTTTGTGTGACAACATCAAGGCGCACACCACAAGTCGGAGGAGAAGCTCGGCCAAACACTAACATATGTGTAAGCGCCAATCTATTATTATTATTAGGCATGTTTTATTCAACCATCACAATCAAATAGTTAAATCTTGGTCAAATAAAACGAAATTAGCTTATTTCCTATGTTAGCCTAATTTTGACAGTTGTTTGACTGCAAATAGTGTCAAAGTAAGTTTTTGCCTCTTTCTGATTGGCTGAAGGAGAAAATTTCTGATGCTGAATGGCAATGCCTCTCGTTCAATATACAAGCCAAGATAGCTTTTCATAAGCCAATATAATTATGTTGGGTAAGTCCTCCGTACAAAATAAGCTAATAGCTTAAATTTCTGGACAAATAAAACACGGCTATTATTATTATTATTATTAAGACATAACATCATTTAATACAGTTTTATTTAAAACAAATCAAAGAGATAAAATTAAAAACATTATCGCAAATTTCTATACACACAATATATACGGTGGCCGCTGTGGTGTAGTGGTTAACAGTGCGCGCTACCACTCCGCAGGGCCTAGGAGCAAGCCCAGCCGAACCTAACAACAAACAAGTTAATAAGTATAAGTTCGGGCGGAACCGAACTTTATATACCCGGCGCAGGTATCAAATATCGTCGTTTCAACTTTCCCTGAACTACCTTTGCATTATAAGTAGGGATGTTTACCCGATTTCAAACGTTTCCAATAATATGCAGTTAGACTTAATGATATAATTGAACCTTGTTAGGTACAAATCGATAAAGTTGTTACCGAGGTACACCTTTGTAGTTACAAAGTGGGCGGTGCTACGCCCAATTCCTAAAAGTCTATAGGAGTCTTATTTATTGTTAAGAGATTGTTGTAACTATTAACTTGGAGTAAATTAGCGTCCTCATTGAAATATCGGAGTTTCCGTATTTCTGAAATTTACCGTTATATGGGAAGCGGGTGTAATTTTAATCCGACTTGAATAATTTTCAACAAATTGCTTTTTCGTACCAAGGTTTTAAGTGCATCGAGTTTGATAGAAATTGATAAATCGGTTACCGAGATACACATTTGAGGTCATAAGTGGGCGGCGCCACGACTATTATACAAAAATTTATAATATTCTAGTTTTGTGCTAAGTGAGTATTGCAATCATCGATTTTAAGTGAATTAGCTCCAGTAGTTACTGATTTATCGCAATTTTCGTGTTTATGTAAATTACCGTTATATGGCAGGTGGGCGTGGTTATCACCCGATTTCAAAGATTTGCAACAGATTTCTTAGCTAGACCCTACCCAAGCCTCGTACCGTGTTTTGTAAGGATTGGTGAAGTGGCTACTGAGATACAGCATTTCATCATAAGTGGGCGGTGCCTCGCCCATTTTCCAAAAATTTCATAATAATATTATTTTTTAACAAAATCTAACCTCACCTACTAATTTTCAGCAATTGGGTGCAATATTTAATGAAATATCGTAGTTTTTGCATTTTTCGAAAATACCGTTATATGGGAAGTGGGCGTGGTTACAGTCTGATGTCGCCCATTTTCAATACCAACCTACCTTGGATAAAGCGCAACCTACATACCAAATTTCGTTGAGATATCTCAATTTTTGCTCAAGTCGTGTACAGGGACAGACAGACGGACAGACAGACATGGCTTAATCGACTTCTCTTTTCATTCTGATAATTTATGTATACATTTGTCCATATCTATCTCGATTCGTTTTGGATGTTACAAACAACCGTTATGCGAACAAACTTAATATACCCTTGTACACAAGTGCGCTCGGGTATAAAACTAAAAAATCAAAAAAGTTTTTTCTAATAGCGGACGCCCCTCGGCAGACAACGGCAAACCTCCAAGTGTATTATGAACAAGTAAGAAAGTCTAAGTTCGGGCGGAGCCGAACATTAAATACCCGGCGCACGTATTAAATATATGTTTTTTCACCTTTCCGAAACCTTCCGCTAGATGGTAAGCCGGGGTGTATCAAATTTGAATAAATTAGCGTCCTTAAATTTCGAAATATTGACGTTTAAAGCATTTCTAAAATTTACCGTTATATGAAAAGCCGTAATTTTAGTCCGATTTCAATAATTTTGAACGTTTTGCTTTTATATGGCAAGAACAATAACCATATCGAGTTTGGTACAAATTGGTAGAACGGTTACCGAGATACATATATGTGATCATAAGTGGGCGGTGCCACGCCCGTTTTTCAAAATTTTATGATAGGCGTATTTCCTGGTAAAGAATTGTTGCTAGCATCAATTTTGAATAAATTAGCTTTAATATTTACTGATTTATCGAAGATTTCGTATTTCTCCAAATTACCGTTATATGGGATGTGGGCGTGGTTATTGTCCGATTTTTAAAATTTTCGGCCATTTGGTATCCTGTACCAAGACCAATAACTGTGCCAAGTTTGGAAGAAATCGGTGCAGCGGTTGCCAAGATATACACATGTAACACTAAGTGGGCGTGGCTACGCCCATTTTTAAAAAATTTATAATATTCTTATTTTTCGTCTTAAAGTTATTGCAAATATCAATTTTGAGCGAATAATCTTCTGTAGTTACTAAAATATCGCAGTTTTCGTATTTCTGAAAATTACCGTTATATGGAAGGTTATTGTCCGATTTTGCCCATTTTCAATACCATCCGTCCTACGACCGAAAGAAGTACACGTACCAAGTGTCGTTAAGATATCTTAATTTTTACTCGAGTTATCGTGTGCACAGACGGACGGACGGACGGACGGACAGACAGTCACCGCTTAATCGATTTCTCTTTTCATCCTGATCATTTATGTATACATTTGTCTATATCTATCTCGATTTGTTTTGCCTGTTACAAACAACCGTTATGTGAACAAAGTTATAATACCCTTGTGCACAAGTGCGCTCGGGTATAAAAACAGCTTCTCATAAAACTACAATCGCCGTTCGGAGTCGGCGCATGCCACAAATCGGAGGAGAATCTCCACCAAGCAGTAACATGCGTGTAAGCGCCAATCTATTATTATTAATATACACCAGTGGTCGGCATTCTTAATGCTCAGTTAGTCTAGACTTAATTTCCGTAACTTAACTTAACTTAATATTTTGGCCAACCTGTTATATGAGAAACAGTGTTGGCGGTTAGCTAAAACATAACTTACCGTAAGAAACTTAAGAACCTGTAGATTTTATGTTTTTAAGTTACGGCCTTACGGAAATTGAGAGCGGTGAGAGAATCAGGCTTGCCAGACTCTCATTTTCGTATTTCTTAAAAACAAATGAAATCAAACATTTTTGTTTGCATTATTTTTTTTTTATATGGCATTTTAGGCGGCGAAAGCTGAAAGCTGAAAGAGAAAATACAAAAACAAAATATTTCCGTTCTGGGCTTAAGTTGACGTGTAGAGTAATCATCGATGATTTCTTACGTTAATTTAAGTTAAGTCTAGACTAACTGAGCTTTAACACATTCAAACGATTCAATAGTGAGACTGTGTGCGTTAAATGCACTGCTCAGCTACCGCTCTTCGTATACGTGGGAAACACACATGTGCTCAGAGAGCGCTCAGTGAGCTATGGCCTGCCGACCACTGATATACACGATGGCGAGAATGTAAATAGGGAAACGACATTTTATCAAGTTTTGGTTACTGTTCTTTGTTTAAGAAATGTTTTTTATTTTTTTATGAAAAGATAACGACCTTTAAAAAAAAATTATGTAAGTCAAAATTTAAAACTTTGTAGAACATTTATAAAATTTCGACGAATTTTAAAAAATGTTGATCAAAATACAATAAAGGGCAAGTTTGAAGTAGTACCCTTGATTTTTGGCAATTTTTTGTTCGCGGATTTTCTTCCATCCAAAGTACTATGTTTACAATTTTGTCTGTATGGAGAAAATGAGCAACACCTTCCACAAAAAATTTACCAAAAATTAACGGTACCCATAATGTTTATAAGAAATCTAATTAAAAAGCTCAAAATATTGATGAATCTTTGTCGAATTTTGCTCATTTTTGTACAAAGTTTGAAATTTTAGCTTACATGGTCTTTGTTAGATAACGAGCTACACATTAATACTAAATATTAAATAATCGAGAGAAATAGCCAAATAATGCTAAAATGTTTCTTCCATATTTATATTTTCGCCACTTTATCTACCGCTTATATTTTTTATATTCATGTTTTTTTCGAGGAAATTAGTAGGAGCGTTCCTTATCTCCCAGAAATAGTCAGAAAAAGTCCGAAGTAGTCAGATTTAGTCCAAAAAGCGTTCCTTAACTCGAAAATGACAGCGACAGTGAGAGTGAATCTCATCAGTCCGAAGTAGTCAGATTTAGTCAAAAGAATTTTTTCTGGCAAAATCCTGAAAAGTGTCAAACTCAACTAAATTTAAATTAAAGGAAATTAAAGAATACACAACAAGTGAGAATAATCCAAAAAGTAAAAAAAGTGAATTGAAATTGGAAGGAGGCAAAAAATAATTGATATAGTAAGTGTTTATTGCGCTTGTGCTTGTGTGAATGTGTTTTGTACATACATTTCCATTTTTATTTGACGTTAGTTTTGTTGTTGCAATTCTTTGGACTAAAAATTTGGTTTTTGCGTTCCTTTACTTTTTCTGTTATTCTCTTTTAGTGAGCGCATTTTGCTTACACTCTCGCATTTTGACACTTTTCAGATTTTAGTCCAAAAAGATAAGGAATGAACCTAGTATTATTTTTTATAATTTTACTAAATTCAAGTTAGAATTGTTTCACTAAAAAAACTTAAGACACAATTATAAAGACCTTAAAAAATGTGGACATTATAGCGAGAGCACTAGTTTGACAAAATAAAACATAACCAAGGATCATAGAAAACGAGGATGCTGGCTTTGTTTATGTCCTTTGTGATAACGAAAGTGCTGCCACGTTTGTACGAAAAATTATTTTTGGGCCATTATTAAATTAATAAATAAATCACTGAAAATCTGGACTTAATCGGTACAAATATGAAAAATCGGGACACTTATACGTCTAGATTTTTAAAAAATATTCAGCGGAACAATTTTACTGTCCCGCCAAAATCGGTCGGTATGGTCGCCGTACTTACATATAAGCAACCTAGAAATAATTTTAGATTCCTCCAGGGAAAGCGAAGGCTCGGATGTAGAATCTGGAGACATCAAAAAATGTGAAATTAAAGCTCGATTGAAGGCCTATCTTAAAGAAAAACGAGCTCATCTCGGTGAAAATCCTCTCGATTGGTGGTAAACTAAACTGAAATACGACAAATTGACAGATATGGCCCGCAAATATTTCAGCGCTCCACCCGCCAGCGTTCCAAGTGAGCGTTTTTGCAGTGCAGCCGGCCTTATATATGTACGAGCCTCTAAGAAATCGCCTCATAAATATATATAATTTGCCTCTTTTGAACTTTGACTACTAGATTAAAACAATGTATAGGTTAAGCACTCGTTCAATGTTCTAATAATTTAAAAAATTGTAAAGTAATAAAAACGATGACTTAGATTAATAATAGCTTTTTTAATGTTATTCCTAACATTCGCATTCCGAAATTTCGCATTCGCATTCGCGTATGTGAAAAATATGACGTGCGAAACATCCCTAGTACATACATACATACAACAGAATCTCATTGCAAGGTGGTGTACTTTTTTCCCACTCAAAATAAATTGGTTTGTGAGTACCGAACTTAATTATTGCTAAAATTTTTGTTAATTTGAATAGTTTGCATACGTATAGATAGGACGGACTGCTTATAAAGGGGTTTTCGATGTTGACAGCCAAACACGAACATACATATATATGTGTAAGCGCCAATCTATTATTACACTGGATCACAAATTTTAGATTGGTTTTTGTTCTCCAGACGCCAATATCCTATTTCTATGTAGAATTGCTCGGTGATTCCGAAAATCGAGGTAATTTTTTTTTCTATGGATAGGTTTTCGAGGTGTTGGTAATTTACCGTTATTCAGCTTAAAACAAAAAATGGTTCCACTTAATCACATACATCTTACGAACCAATTTAACAATCTTAAAATGAGATACGTCAAATCAATGCTAATAAAATTCTCCATATATATACATCACCTTCCGATAGGACTGACAGTTTCTGACAAATTAATTAATCATTCCTTTTTTTTTATTTTTTAATGAAAAAATAAAAAAATCTAACTTTAACAGAAGAAAAATTTAAAAAATAACAGGTTCTGTGCCAAATTTTTGCATTTGTGCTAAAGCCTGTTCTGTTACAAAAAAAAATGAAGTTACTAATGAAGAAAAGCGATAGATATATAAAGAAGTAATGAGTGGTCAAATGAAAATGCGCTAAGATTTTTCGTATGAAATATGAGCAGAAAAGCGGGTTACTCAGGTGTACGTGGCGTATGAGTAACTTTCTTTCCTGCTCATTTTTCATACAAAAAATATTTGCGTATTTTCATTTGACCACTCATTTCTTCTTGCTTATCCCTCGCCTTCTTTCATTATTAACTTGATTTTTTTGTGTATCAGAACAGGCTTTAGCACAAATGCAAAAATTTGGCACAGAACCTGTTATTTTTTAAATTTTTCTTCTGTCAAAGTTTGATTTTTTTAATTTTTTCATTAAAAAATAATAAAAAAAACTGGAATGATTAATTATTTTGTCAGAAACTATCGGAAAGTGATGTATAAATGTTTTATGGAGAATTTTATTAGCTTTGATCATTTATCTAATTTTAAAATTGTTAAATTGGTTCGTAAGATATAAGTGATTAAGTGGAACCACTTCTTGTTTTAACACTTCAGTAGGCGCGCGTTCTACAATAGTAGAACGCTTGTGCATTTTATTTATTCATTTATTTGGTCTACAGAAAAATGTTTTCTTACAGACAAATGAGAATAAAAAGGTTTTTTCTTAACAGCGGTCGTCCCTCGGCAGGCAAAGGCAAACCTCCGAGTGTATTTCTGCCATGAAAAACAGCTTCTCATAAAAATACAATCGCCGTTCGGAGTCGGCGTAAAACTGTAGGTCCCTCCGCTTTGTGTGACAACATCAAGGCGCACGCCACAAATCGGAGGAGAAGCTCGGCCAAACTCTAACTTATGTGTAAGCGCCAATCTATTATTATTATTATTAATCATTTGATGGTAATCATAAAAACAGTTTCTGCTGCTTGAACAGCAAAAGTGTATATCACACTTTTTACAAATACACTGCGTTTGAGAAGTTTTGCATAATTTACATTTTCTCTTGCCGCCATCTTTGCTCAGCCAAATCGGAAAGTGATCAATTTCATCAAATCGTACGTCGTCAACTGGATGTTTCGCTTTCAGGCTAATACTGATAGTTCCTGGCTTCGAGGTTGATGGTAGTGATGTAGATGGACAAGACGTTGGTTTTCGGCCAGATGCTCGTTTTTGCGTATATGTGACCAGACCGGAAGCAATCTCTTCGCGAAACTCGGGCAACTGCAATAATTTCTCCTCCTCCTCTGATACATTATTTGAATCACTGAGTTTTTCATTACGAATTCGTTGGTACAATGTAAAGGAATTCTTTGCTGCCATGTCAATAAAATGATAAAATAATCTGGTCATTGCGTGTCGTGTTTTAGCGCGAATATGATAGCGACCCATTAACCCATCCATCTTATCGACACCGCCCATATGGCTATTGTATTCATCAATTATTTGGGGACAGTCGACTTCAACATATTTTTTGCCTTTGCGATCATATCGTGTTGCCTTTTTTGCTTGTAAATTAGGATTTGCTCTATTCCAACATAAGTTTATGCAAATCGAACTGACTTATTGTCTTTCAACAAAACATTGCTGATCTCTACTCCATAGGCTATGCCCACAAATTCTGCCGAGAAACCTCTTGGCTTGTCCTTTATAATATTGTCGCGTGGGAGCTTGCAATTGGCAATTCAATTTACCCGGATGGTTCCTAAGCTGTAAATGCCACGCGCACGTAAATAAACTAACAAGGGCAACGTAGTGTAGAAATTATCAAAATAAATTATATGATGGACAAAATCTGTTACAGTTTGTGATAATCGGATAACCACATGAGCAGTACTCCCAAGATCGGGATTTCCTGGTAAAATTGTATTATCACCAGCGCCGTTATAAACTTCCAAGCGATATGCGAATGAATCGCACAACACAAATAATTTTATGCCCCATTTGTGCGGCTTGTTTGGCATGTATTGCCGAAGGTGGTGCCTCATTTTAGTGCTGCACATCTGCTCATCGACACCTGCTTTGGGATCGAGTCAAAACGTTTATTGAGCAGATCGGAAAGAACTCTTATCCGAAACAAAGGATCGTAACCTGGTTGTCCTTTTTTGACTGTTTCACTTTCATTGCGGAATGACAAATACTTTTTCATAACCTCAAATCGTTTAAAGGTCATTGCGATTTGAATTTGCTTGAATGAGTTTTTCCCCAGTAGCTCTCCAAGTTGGGATAACGGTAAATGGACATGTACCATATGGACCATATACTTGTAAAGTTCATAAATGTCTGTTTTAAATTTTGTGTTTATGTCTTCACATAGAGCTGCACGATTTGTTTCCTCAGAAATCATTGACATTATTTCTTTGTTGAAGAAATAACAAAATATCTCCATTGGTGTTCGAAGTTCTTTGACATCACTTGGCAGCGAGGTGTCTCCTCTAAGCAACCTCATTAACGTGGAATTTTTGTGACCGTTGGCGCCATGTAATTTTTGAAAATTCTTGCGAATTCTTAGATATTGATTCGATACCTTTAAAAAATAATATGTATATATAGACATATGTATGTACATATAGACATATGTACATACGAATTTTACACCAAATACTTACTTTCACCAGTAAAACCACCAGCAGAGGGCATTATTGATGGACCTGCAGTTTCCATTGCAGGTAGCGGAGACCGAACTCTTTTCCTCGGATTTTTCGTATCCGAAGACGAGGCAACCACTTCAAGTTCTGTGGTTTTTTCTCCGCCCGCCAACGAAGTTTCCAGTGCACTTGTATTCAACGACATATCTAATGCGCCATCAATAAAGATATCACTGTCGTCTTTATCTTTAATGCATTGTGATTAATGTGTTCGTCTTCTGGATGAATTCTTTCTGGCATATATTCTGGGTCTCCAATATCATCGTCGGAACTGAAATCGTTTTCTTCATCAGTGTCTATCGAATCCATTATTTCCTACAATTGCTCCTCCGTCAACTCGGATAACTTTATCCGAGATGATCGTTTATAGACAGCATCTCCCATATCTATCAATCACTTTGGAAAAATAGAGAAAATGGGAGAAACAAATAAAAGAAATCCACAACTGAGGAAATATCAGCCGAAATCTTGAAGTATGCTTTTTTACACCGGAACCGATAAGGATGCCCTGAGGCATCCTTCACTTTTTGATTCATAGCACACTAATTTCGATTTATTTACAGCCATTAAATATGCCAAGAGATAATCGTACCCTTTCAACAAAAATTGTTTCAAATCACTAAATTTTTATTTTGGTCAATGTTTTTCTCACACGCGACTGGCCATAAAAGCAAAACGAAGCTTTTGCGAGCATTCAAAACTTCTAAGCAAAGAATGCCAAATTTCTGATGAAACGAATGACAGTTATTTTAAACAAAAAATCAATGCCCCTGTAGGGAAAATGAGGTTTTAGTAATAGATGCCCTGAGGCACTCTTACCGGTTAGAGGGTTAATGGGCTAGTAATGTCTAGAAGGCCTAGAAGAAATACAAAACGTGATCTGTTTCGGTAGAAAGGGACTATTGACCATCCCGTTCAAGATCTTAATCATGAACAAAACCCCTACCATCTCTCTACGGCTGTGCAGCGTTGGCAAATTTATGAGCTTCAAGCGGCTTTTGTACGGTGGGAGATTTAATGTCGACTCCCAAGGCAAATTATTTAATGCGAATAGTAAGAATTGTTTCTGTACCGTCTCCAGTCTGTCAGTAGGGTTACATTCGACGGACCCGTATTCTAAGATCGGCCTGACTAGGGAGGTGAAGAGAGCTTTATTGACATAAGGATTTCTGCATTCTTTAACGTTTGATGAAAGCCAAGACGCTCTTGGTTCTATTAACACAAGAGTTTACATGGGACTTGAATTCAAGCTTAGGGTCCATGGTTACACCTAGATCTATGAAACTAGTTACCTGATCAACACTATGTTCACAAATGCGATAGCTATATGATTGAAAGGGTCTTCTAGAGAAACACATAAATTTACACTTTTTCAAGTTAAGTGACATAGAATTTACTTCGTACCATTTAAACACATTAGAAAAGAATTTTTTAAACTATTCAAATGAAGGACATTGCCAGCGGAGATTGAAGGAATACGGATGTGGTCAAACTATGGGAGTGGAAAAGGATAGCTAGAAGCTTTTTCATTTGGCTCGACAGAATAGTTCGATTCAAAATAATTTGCAAACATATCAGCAATCATATCATCATCACTTGAAATAACATCATCTAATTTCAGTGTTGAGGGAAACCCATTTATTTTACGTTTTGAGTTAACAAAATGATAAAATGACTTGGGATTAGAAACGATGTTGATGCGAATTTTATTAATTTAATTCCTGTAACATTTTCTGTTTAAGGCATTGCATTTATGACGAAGGATGGAGTACGCGGCGTAGTGAGAAGACAGGCCTGATTTTTTATAAAGTTGAAATGATTTAGTTGTTTGATTTTTTAAATGCTTTCGCTCTGAGTTAAACCACAACGAGTTACGAGGTCCGGTATTTTCTTTAACAAGAGGAATGAGTTTACTGAATATATTATTCAAGATTTTACTAAAGTGTAAGGCACTGTTCTCAACATCCCCATCGTACTCAGGCCAGATTATTTCAGATATAGCTATTTTAAGCTTTTCGTAGTTAGCGTATTTGAAAGAATATTGCCTACCTTTCGGCTTTCTAGTTTCAGGACAATAACATGAATCGTAGGTGCCAAGGACAACTCAAGTGGTTGGTGATAAGGGTCTATAGGTATAACTAAAGGATCGCCGCGTATCATCAATAAACGCTAAATCAAGACATTTACCTAAGTTGTTGATAACTGAATTAATCTGATATAGACCAAGATCGGAAAGTTAGTTAAGAAATTGGTTAAGTACATCCGGAGAAGAATTTGGCACCAGAATTCCATCCACCGAATCCCAGGAAACACACGTTAGATTGAAATCACCCAACACAATAAACGAATCGGAGGGCTTGACCATGGCAAATAAAGAGAGCAATAATGAAGAATGTTTAAAGTAAACCGAAAGGTTAGAGTTTGGTGGAATATAAATTGCAACAAGAAAAACATGACTTGAGGGGCACCGTATTCTAACACAGGGGAATTCAAATCATCTGAACCAGTGAACTCAACTTTTTCAGAGGAAAAGTCAGTCTGAACAGCTATTAAAACACCCCCGCCTTTTCGATCTAAGCGATCATTTCTAAATATTTCATACTTACTACACAATATTTCACTATTAAAAACATTCGGTTTTAGCCACGTTTCAGTAAAAACCAAAATTTCATAATTTGAATCAAAAGACTTTAAGTACAGCTCGGTTAATTTTGTATTTAGACCTCTAATATTTTGGTAATAAATATTGAAAAAAAAACTACTTATAAGTTTTTTGATCCTGAGGAGGGAATTTGAGCAGTATTTTCATTCCGAGCTCGAGGTTTAAACTCAAACTCTCGAACTAAAGCACCATTGGGCCAGAATGAACCATCAACAATGTTTTGAAAATGGTCGGCGGAAATATCAATTTTGAAGGAATATATGCTTCTTTCGCACGAAAAATTAAATTTTCTAAAAGCTATGTGCCGGGGGTTAAGCTTTGATGTTATATAAGAATTAACATCTTCTACCGTCGTTTTTAATGTTACATTTTTCAAAACAGCAGGATGAATACATTGCAGCGCGAAGTAGAAACAATTTGTATGTACAAGAAAAACTCACAGAGCCACAGAAGTCTAGGTATTGTAAGTTCAATGGTTAGAAACCGTGCTGAATTTGACAGTTTTAAAGCCACTAAGCCAAAAAGTTTACAAGCATAAAAGCAAGCCAAAATCAGCTGTTTGCAGGAAAATTATTTAATCGATGACAGAGAACGTATATTTATAGAGAAGGTCCAAGAACTGTGAATGCCACATTTTTCGAGCCAACTAAACTGGCGAAGCGCATTTTAAGAGCGACAAATATTTGGTATACTTAACAGCGAAAGCAAAATACAAAGCAAAAAAGAAGAATGTTAACAGAGCTAAATCTCAGAGAGAGACTTCGAATGTTAATCAGTGGGTGGAAATCTAAACGCACAGGTTGGAGGTTTTTGTTTTTGTAAAGTTTTGACTTCTTTTTTGAATTGGATTTTCTTCAAATTCGCAAAAATGCCAATTTCAAAGGAAAAATACCAACGGCCATTTAGTTTGACGAAAACTTTCTTGCCATCGGAGTATTTTT
>NW_023458557.1:42491882-42500828 GCF_013731165.1 Rhagoletis pomonella
CCACGCTGATCCGTTCTTGGACCTTCTCTATAAATATACGTTCTCTGCAAAATGTATGATAAATCACGGAAGATGTGAAAATGCACTCTCACGCAAAACAATAATGATGCACCAAAAGAGGCAAATATGCACCAAAGAACGTAAATGTATAAGAAGCGACAACTCGTTACTTTGAAAATGTGCCGCGACGATTTTGACCGTATCTGAAAGGTTGAGATGAGGAGTTCGTCTCCCTTTTGACTCTGTCCGCGGCAGATTTTTGATTTTCGCCTCGAATGTGGAAAATGCCAGCAAAACAGAAGAAAAGCGGCAAATGTGAATTTCTTTGATTATTTTGCACAAGTTGTTGAAAAGTGTATTTTAAATTAGGAAATAAATAAATGAAGGTGGTAAAAAAGTAGTATTCAGTGAATGTGTAAAATACTGAAGTGTATGTGTGTGAAAGTGTCCATATTAATAATAACAAATAATTTTTAGCAAAAAAAAAACCGACTTCAACTCTCATATAAAAATATATATATATATATATCTCATGATCCGCTGATCGGATCTTAACCAGATTAGTATGGGATCACCTCTGAGACACTACCTTTCCGATGCAAAAAGAAAGAAAGAAGACGTGGTCCAAAGTTATGCGGTAACATACATAAAAAAAATATATATATTCCGACGAACTGATAACCTCCTTTTAAAGAAAATTAGTGTACTTTTATATAAAAATGCATTAGTTTAATAAGAAATCTATGCATTTATATATGAGTGTACTTATATTTTGTTTTTATCAGGAAATACATTTCATGAAGTGTGGAAAAAAGTCATGTTTAGAGCCATTTGATGGATGAAGTGTGTTTTTGGTGGCATATTAATAAAACTAATGTTTATTATATACAAACTGCATTTTTGTAACATAAAATCTATGCATTTGTATATGAATTTGCATAAGTTTTGTTTTCATCGGGCAAGAATAAATATTTTCCAATTTTTTTGTCCATATTCGTTTTTTTTTTTTAAATTTGTTTTTATTTATTGAATCTGCCCTGCCTAAGAGCCTAACAATAAGTTTTCGAATCTTAATCTATTCACTTAATTTACATCCCCTAGTTGGGATGAGTATTTTCTTAACTGGCCCTAAGAAAAGATTACGACTGGGCTGGTAAGTCATTCCTACGTAGTCTTGAGGTCCTGTTGACACGCAATAAAGATCTTGCTAAATGATTTGGGTGCGCTAAAAGCTTCGATACATATTTCGTCTTCCGTTGTTCTATTTCGGTTCGTACTTCTGGTATTCTCAAGTCGCGGTGAATGTTCTCATTTCGCATATACCAAGGTGCTCCGGTGATTGTTCGAAGGATTTTAGATTGCGCACGACGAAGGATTTTGATGTTGCTGCTGCTCGCGTTTCCCCATAACTCACATCCATAGGTCCATATCGGTTTTAAAACTGTATTGTAAATAAGCACTTTATACTCCAGACTCAGGGGTGAGCGAGAGTTAATAAGCCAGTGGAGAGAATTAGCCTTCAGCTTGAGATGAGTCCTTTTAGCCACTATGTGGTTTCGCCAAGTAAGTCGCCTGTCCAGGTGGACACCTAGGTAAGTGACATGATTGCTTTGTGGTATTTGTACGTTGTTTAAAGTCAAGGGCGAACAGTTACTCTTATTCAGTGTAAATGTAACTTGCTTACATTTTTGCTCGTTAACCTTTATTCGCCAGTTTGCGAGCCAATTGGCAACAGCTTCCATATGATTGCCTAGGAGCACAGTTGCTTGTAGAGGACACTTGGAGCGACTGATTATGGCAGTGTCATCGGCAAAAGTGGACATTATCAGGCGGTCGTTTGTAGGAATATCCGCGGTGTATAAGACATACAACATCGGTCTAAGGACACTGCCTTGTGGCACTCCAGCTTCGATTGCATGGTGGTGTTACATCGAACTGCAAACTTTCGATTATAAAGGTATGACTTAAGCAGTTTGTGTGTGCTTTGTGGGAGTAGCATTTGTATTTTATACATAAGACCATCTAGCCAGACGCGGTCAAATGCCTGGGCGACGTCAAGAAATATTGCAGCGCAATATTCCCTCTTTTCAAACGCTGTTCGGATTTCGGTTGTTATGCGATTTACCTGCTCGATTGTTCCATGTTTTTCCCTGAAGCCAAATTGGTGAAGTGGTATTATATTGCGGGCTTGCAGATGTGGGGAGATGCGCAGCATAAGAAGTTTTTCGAATAATTTCGACATACACGGTAGCAGGCTGATGGGCCTATATGAAGATGGCTGCGTTTTGTCCTTTCCGGGCTTTGGTATCATCACAATAGTCGACTTTTTCCATTGGTGAGGGAAATGACAATGTTTAGTGATTGCGTTAAGTAGCATACAGATGCAAAGTACAGCACAATTTGGTAGCTCAATAATCATTTTTGGGGTTATTAAGTCGTGCCCTGGGGCCTTATTTGGTTGCAGTTGATCCTTAATTACTTTTGAAATTTCTTCAGGTACAAATTTCAGCGGCTCAAATTTTGACACATTGGGTACGGATGGAAGTTGAAAATTATTAGTTGCGGGGTTTGGCCTAAAAACATTTTTTAGATGAGAAGCAAAGGTGTTTGCTTTTTCTGCGTCACTCCGAGCCCATTTGCCATTGTGGTCCCGTACTGGCATTTCAGTCTCTATTGGCGCATTTAGCTTGTGATGTGCTTTCCATAACGAGTGCTTTGTGCTAGTCGGTGAGAGCTTTTGGATGTACCGGTATTGTGCGTACTGTTCCTCGTTCTTGAGGGCTCTCGTCAGTGCATGTGTGGCCGCCTTGAGCAGTTGTTTTGATGCTGGTGATCTATGAGTCTGCCATATCCGTCGTAGGCGTCGTTTTTCCAAGACAAGCATTTCAATTTTCCTATTGGTTAAATTATATTTTTTATTTTGCACATAACCTTTCTGGGGTGTGGAAATGCTAGCGGCTGCTCTAAGTGTAGATTCAAGAGCGGCTATGGAGTTTTCAATATCGGTCGGCGTATCTAAATTTGGATCGAGGTCTATATGCGCACTGATATATTTTTTATACTTTAACCAACTTGTAGCCCTTGTCGTGAGCATATAGGGTGACTCTTTTTCTTGCGGCTGATGCCACAAGGTGAAAAGTACAGGTGAGTGGTCTGATGAGAGATCTGCAACTGATTCTGTACTAATAAGGCCGCGAGGAATTTTCCTTGTCACCGCAAAGTCAATCAAATCTTGCAACTTTTGCGGGTCTTCCGGCCAATATGTAGGCTTTCCAGGAGAAGCGTAATCGAGTTTGTTTCTTCTACATATAAGCGCGTTATATAATTGCTTGCCTTTAGGGTTGGACAAGCGTGAGCCCCAGTGAGGGTGCTTCGCATTATAATCACCTCCAGCAAGGAAGCGCTCTCCCAGCGAACTGAAGAAATCCATAAACTGTTTTTCTGTTATCGTGAAACGTGGGGGACAATAAACCGCGGACAGCGTAATATCACCTTGCTTTGTTTGTACGCATATTGATGTTGCTTGCAGATAATTCTCGGCAATTCCAGTCAAATGATGGTGTTTAATCCGGTTTCTGACTAAAATACCAGTTCCGCCATGCGCCTTTCCATCTGGATGATTCGTGCAATAAAAGGTATATCCCGAAATGTCAAAATTATATCTATTAGTTAGGTGTGTTTCAGCAAGGAGCATTATGTCAATTTCCTTGTCCTTAAGAAATTTTGACAGCTCTAGTTTGTGGCCAGGAATGCCATTTGCATTCCAGAGGGCTATTTTAAGTAAGGTCATTATCTTGTTTGCTGAGTAGCAAGCAGGTTGAGCAGCGTATTTTGATTTCGCATGAGTTCTTGCATTGTGTTTTGCATGAAAGTCATGAAATTCATCATGCTTTGTTGCATCGACGCTATCATAGCTTCGATATTGGATTGTTTACCATATTGTGCATGGGGATGCTGTTCTTGCGGCGCAACTTGAGGTGCAGTTTTTGTAGGGGCACGGTTTTCTAAGCCTGATTTTAAGGCACTTGCAAACGAGACGCCATTGACGGTGTTTGATAGAACTGTTGGCGACGTGGCTCTTTTGGCGAAGAACACGTCAGGTTTCGTTTGGGAGGGTACAAAGGCATTCGGTACATTATGAGTACGTATGGAAGCCACGCGTTGGTTGATCCGGTTTTTTAACTCCTTATAGACTGGACAGCCTCTGTAGTTTGCTGTGTGATTTCCACCGCAGTTACCACATTTTTTTGCACGCGGGTGTTCTTTGTTTGATGTGCAAGTGGCAGAGACATGTAGCTCTCCACAAGCTACGCACACTGAGCGAAGCGTGCAGTAAGACCTAGTATGACCATACTCCTGGCAGTTGGTGCATTGTACAGGGCCATTTCTCTTATGCGGTTCTTCCACAGTTATCCTACGATGCAGCATATATTGTCCATATTCGTGCAAAAAAAAACTCGTAAATGTGAAACATAAGTTGTCTCCGTCTTTCTCACGTTCTCCACCAAAACAAATGCATAAATAAGAACACAAGTTGTCTCCGTCTTTCCCGCTTGCTTCGCCATCTTTACATCCTGACATATTTACGCGCATACATACGTGCATATATAGGTACGTTTACAGTAAGCTGCTTCTAACTTGAACATCTAGCTCTATTCTGCTTGCTACCGAATATTTTGTAACCAGCAAATTTTGTTACTAAACATTGTTACGACTTTTTGTAACCGCAATTCTTGGTACCTTGCTAACATTTTAATTTATTCAGCAATTTATTTATTTATTTATTTATTTATTTATTTAGTCTACAGAAAAATGTTTTCTTACAGACAGTTGAGATAAAAAGATTTAGAATATTTAAGTATGTGTGATACATTACAGAGTGAAATAATTATAAATATTAACTTGTAAAGATAACAATGATATTCAATAGCAATTTGGGTAGCTGGCGAGGCCTTGTCTCCAGTCTACTTTTGTGTGCGGCGGGCGGAAAGACCTAGTTTCCGCTCCGCCCTGTTCACAGGCCGTTGATCATGGTCGGAAAGGCCGAGCTTCCGATCCATGTTCCCGTAGTCGTTACTTTGTAAGTGAGGCAGGCGGAAAGTCCTAGTTTCCGCTCCACGCTATAGACGAACTGTTGGGCGAGGTCGGAAAGGCCGAGTTTCCGATCCCTGCTCCTATTGTCCTACGCGGTCGCGGAAATATACGAAGCCGTTACAATTGTACTAAGCAGTCATAGATATTGTGTAATTTTTACGTTCACGGTTGCAGATATTAGTTTATTTAGTTAACTTGTTGAGCAATGTTTTCTTTATTACAAAAAGCGATTCAGATATGTCGATGCAATCATAATGCTTGTTAAAATCTTGGCATAAGCACCGAAAAGCATCATGCATTTCAAAGTTTGATTTACAAATACTCAACACAATAGGTTTAAAATGTCTCGTGGGTCTTGTAGGAATACAAAAATTTATCTCACTCAGTAAAAAGGGACTACTGACCATCCCGTTCATTAATTTAATTAAAAAAAGAACACCAAGCATCTCTCTACGACTCTGAAGCGTCGGCAAATCTATAAGCTTCAGGCGATCCTTGTAGGGTGGGAGATTTTTAGACGAGTCCCAACATAAATTTTTGAGGGCAAATAACAGGAACTGTTTCTGCACTGATTCGAGCCTGTCACTATGAATTTGAGGTGACAGGTAATAAGGTCAATGGAAATAAGGTCAATTGACTTTATTTCCCACCCTGGTGCGAAATAAAGTCAATTGACATTATTACCTTTTCAAAGGCGAAATAAAGTCAACAAAAATTTGGAAATAAAGTCATTGACGCTATTTCCTCATTCAAATGGAAATAGCGTCAACAATGCTTAAAGTATGTCGATTCATAGAAAAAAATGTTGTTCTTACAATAAACATTGCCCCGTAAGTGTTGTTTTTTAATAGATGAAAAAGGTTATTGCCAAATCCTCAGTGTTGTGATATTAATCCACACACAATCATGAACTACCACCAATTGATTTTATTAAAAAAATTTAAATTACGAATATGTAAAAACACGATGCGAAAAACTAAACACCTGCGCACAGCTGAAATACGAGAAATATTTGAAGAAAGAGTGTAGAAATGATCCATAACTTGCAAAACATGTTTCGTTTCCACAAAAATAAAGCGAACACTATTAAATTGATGAAACAGTCCATGTCCAAAAACCACGGAGGAACACTGAAAAAATTCTGTGTTTTAAATTAGCATATTTTGAACGAATTCGGAATGTCTAAGTTGGAAAAGAAACCAACCTTTCTATAAGGAAACAATTACAGAAAAAGAAAGAATACACTGTATTTATGTCTCCGCCAGCAATTTGTGACGACATCATTTAAAAGCAGCTAAGGAGAATGACGACACTATTTATTAGATGGCACATTCAACGAGCCAATGTGCCAAAATGCGGGTATAAACAATTATTGATTATTTAATATCGGAACCGAGATCATATAAGTTAATTGATTGGTTTTCACACACTTTTGAAACAAAAATTATATGCTTTTTTACTGCAGACATATTGTTGCCCCAAACCACAGCAGAAATCTTCCAATCAGGGCTGGCAACTATCCTTAGTTATGAGGTGCCATATTGAAGATAAAAAAATGCCAAAATGTGCCAAATAGAAAAATAAAAGTGCCAAAAAAGGTGTCATTCCTTTTAATCATTCACATTTAGCAATAAAATAAAGCTACATTTTCCAAGCAAAAGTGCAATGATAAAATAAGATAAACCAGTTGAATAGCCTTTATAAATTAGAAAATTTTAGTTGCGAAAAAGAAGTGCACGCATAGGATTTCAAAAAAATTTATTGAAATGTAATTTTTTTTACAAAAGTGCCATTTTGGCACTTTGTACCAAATTGAAAATTAAGTGCCATTTGAAGTAAAATAGGGACAAATGGCACGGTTTGAGCCAAGTTGGCATCCCTGCTTCTAATAACTTAAAATATAAAAATGTGAAATATCGAGGGCTGGAATTCATTAATACCCTCTATCTGCAATTTGCACAAAACTAATTTGTGATTTTAGAAACCATCTGGGACTTATTACCTGTCGTTATATAAGGAAGCATTAATATCACTGATGACAGTTAAAGCTTAGGTGGATTTTTATATCAGAATCTCATCTTTGTGAAAAGTGTGCAGACAGAGGGTATTTTATTGAATATAAGCCCTCGATGTTTAAAATATATAAAAATTTAATTTCAACGTATACCAAAAATAAATCTACCTGCGTTACAGCACGGCTGGAGAGGGGAAGGGGGGGCCGGGGGGCCGCGGCGTAGCGTGACGTGGTGTGCGCGCCGGTCGCGCGGGGTTCGCGGGGCGCGAACGCGAACGCGACGAGCGCGGTGTGGCGCGCTAACGCGGGCCGCCGCGAAGCTAAGCAAATATAATGTTTGAAAGAGAAATAATGTCAATGGATTTTATTTCGTTTTTAAAAAGGAAATAATGTCAATTGACTTTATTTCGCACCAGGGTGGGAAATAAAGTCAATTGACCTTATTTCCGTTGATCTTATTACCTGTCACCGAATTTGATAGCTAGGATTCCATACTATAGATGCATACTCCAAAATCGGTCTAACTAGAGAGGTAAAGAGAACTTTAGTGACATAAGGATCGTTGAACTCCTTGGCCCAGCGCTTAAGAAAAGCCAACAATCCTCTAGCCCTAATCACGCAGGAGTTTATGTGAGACTTGAATTCTAGTTTCGGATCCATAGTTACACCTAGGTCAATGAAATTGGTCACTTGCTCAACATTGTGGTCAGATATCATATACGAATTTGGATAGAACGATTTTCTAGAGAAGGTCATGAATTTACACTTTTTCAAATTTAGTGACATGGAATTTGCTTCACACCATTCGAAAATGCAGGTTAGGTCAGCTTGCAAATGCTCCCTATCTTCTGCAGTACTAATGTACTTAAAGAGCTTAACATCATCAGCGTACATTAAGCATTTCGAGTAATTCAACACCTTAGGAAGGTCATTTATAAATAAAATAAACAAGACGGGACCAATATGGCTGCCCTGAGGTACGCCGGATGTGACATGTATTGGCCGGGAGGTACAATTTTTAAAAATTACTCTTTGTTTCCTATCCACTAAGTAAGAAGAAAGCCAGCTGAGAAGAATAGGAGGGAAGCCAATTCGATCAAGTTTATATATAAGGGTTGAATGAGATACCTTGTCAAATACCTTGCTGAAATCAGTGTAAATCACGTCCGTTCGAAGATTGTTTTTAAACCCATTAGACACATAAGTAGTGAATTCAAGAAGATTGGATACAGTTGATTTACCTTTGCAAAAACCGTGTTGCGATAGATCAATAGCAGAAGTAATAGAGTGAGATAGTTCTTCCGTAACGATTGCCTCAAAAACTTTAGCAATAGCACAAAGCTTCGCAATTCCTCTATAGTTTACGATGTTAGTCCTACTTCCATTTTTATAAAGTGGCAAGATAAACGAATCCTTCCAGGAAGATGGGAAGACACCCTGTTTTAGGGAAGCATTAAAAATATTTGCCAGAGGCTTATACAAATACTCTGCACAACTTTTAAGAACACTTGTGGGTATACCGTCTGGGCCAGCTGTATATGAAATTTTCAAACAATTCAAATGAATGAGGACGTCCGCAGCAGATATCGATGGAATTCGGATACAATCAAATGATGGCAGATCAAATGGGTAGATGTAGAACTGGCAGAGTAGTTTGACTCGAAGAAACCAGCAAACATATCGGCAATAATATTTTCGTCACTGGAAACTAAGTCATTTAACTTCAATGTTGAGGGATAACCGTTAGTCTTACGCTTAGTGTTCACAAATGCGTAAAACGATTTGGGATTAGAAACTATATTGAGTCGAACCCTGTTAATATAATTATTGTAACACTT
>NW_023458557.1:42500928-42503409 GCF_013731165.1 Rhagoletis pomonella
ACACCAGCACAGGCATGATGAGTGACTTATAGAGTGTGATCTTTGTAAACCAAAGAAATATATTTCTGCCGAAACAACAAAATTTGAATGTACATTCATAGATATGTATGAATGTATGTACATATGTAAATAAATAAATGTAAGCAATTGCAAGGCATATTTAATAACATGATACAAAAAAGAAGGTAGTTTCAATAAACAACTTTTTGATTAAAAATGAGATTTTTGACAATTGCTCAATTGTAAAAAATTTTAAGCGGCGTTACCAAATTTAAGTTTTTTAGTGAAGGGGGTTTTATATCCTAAATTTGGGAATATAAACAAAATTGTTGTATTAACACTTATCTCTTAAAAATAATTAATATTTTATCTTAAAAACGTTCAAGTTTTACATTAAATTCGATAACTATTTACTTGCCAAAATCTTTATTTTTACATTAATAAAATTGTGGTGAACATATTTTAACAATTTTTTAGTATCATTATGTCATCTGATTATTACACAATATAGCTAGCCAGGACTATTACAGTTTTCTATATCGGATACGATTGTTTCTGATATAATTGAGACACTGAAATTACACATTTCGATATTGTCTTTGTCCATGTCTTTCAAGTAACTTGATTTACGGATTTACTTTGGAACCCATAGGCCTCATTACTTTAAGAGAAGTGAATCTTAGCCAATTCTAGTAAATTTCGACAATATCGTTGTTTCTTTGGGTAAAAATAAATTGAAAAATGGGGTATAGTCATCATTTTGACAGGGAGAATGTAAACTCGGGTTACGCTAACCACAGGATTTTTGCGCAAAATACGTTTCCACGTTGTAGGCTTTCGGCAGCGGTTCGAAAAAATAACCCTCATCAGTCCGGCTACGCTGACCACCGTATTTTTTACAAAAAGATCCATATTTCAAACCGAAGTTATTCATTAATTTATATCTGAAAATTTGAAATCTCTATTTTAAACTAACGCTTAATTGTTTGACAACACGTGTGTGTTAAAATGTTTTGCTTTGGGTTAAGCGTTTGGACACAATAACCCAAAATTATTGTATAAATAACCTAGCCGTACCCAACAAAATACCTTTTGCTTGTTCAAATTTCGATTGTAAATAAACAAAAAATTAATAATAATAATGGAGGATTTTCGATATAGGATACGGTAGCACGAAATGTCACAATCTACTTAATTGTCAGGTTGTTAATATGGCGACGAAAAAGTGACAATGGAACTACCTTCTTTTTTGTATCATGTTTAATAAGGTAGAAGTGACAATTAGCTCGAACTCTCTTGTAGCTAGTTATAGTGTCAAAAACTGTAAACAAACAAATTAACCCTATGACGTACGAGTGCTATGTTTGCTAAAAATTAGCATCAATTGAAACTCATCATGATGAAATTATACTAGGTGTAGTAATAAGAGCGTGATGACCCTATGATTTCACCCTATCTAATTTGAAAATTTGCCTTTAAAAATTTTTATAAGATAGCCGAATGTCAGGAAAATAAAGCGAGAAATCTTTTTTATTACTTCACCTGTTTATAATTTCATCATGGGAATGCATCAGCATAAATACATACATATGTATGTACGCATACTAATTTTAAGGATTACTTCAATATTACCTTCAAAGAATTTTATCCGCATTCGCATCTTATATGCACATATATATATGGACAGAAAAGAATGCCTCATAAAAGAAACCACGTAAATAAATGAAAGAAATGTTTTATGAAATTGTTTTAAACATTTTTATACCTTTCATGAGCATGAAATGGTATTATAACTTTGGTCCGATGTTTGTAAGTACCAGAATAAGAAGCAATAGACCCATTAAAATGTATACTTAAATGATCAGAAAGGCGAGCTGAGTCGATTTAGCCATGTCCGTCTGTCTGTCGGTCTGTTTGTATGCAATCTAGTCTCTCAGTTTTCGAGATATCCGGATAAAATTTGGTAGGTGGGTGTATTTTCATAATGTATTAATCATTTGTCGGAACCGGAAGAGTCGGACCACTATAACATATAGCTCCCATACAACTGATTGTTCAGGTATGCGATTTTTCGTTATAACTCCTCCATTTATGCAGCTAGGAACATGAAATTTTGCAATACTTCCACCCATTATCAGCAGAATATTTACAGTGAAAATTACAAAGATCGGGTGACTATAACCTATAGCTCCCATACAACTGATTGTTCAGATATACAATTTTTTTGTTATAACTCCTCCATTTACGTAGCTAGAAACATGAAATTTTACACTGTTATTACTCACTATGGAAAGAATACTTACAGTGAAAATGGCGAAGATCGGGTCGCTGTAACCCATAGCCTCCATACAACTGATTGTTCAGATATGAAATTTTTTGTTATAACTCCTCCGTTTATGCAGCTGGGAACATTAAATTTAGCAATACTTCCACCCATTATCAACAGAACTCTTAGAGTGAAATTTAAAAAGATCAGGTCAC
>NW_023458557.1:42503419-42515907 GCF_013731165.1 Rhagoletis pomonella
CCACTGTTGGTCTTTTCCGCCCAGATTTGGTCGCTTCTTTTTCATTTGGTAGGTTGGTAGGCAAAGTAAGATTTTGGTCGGATAGTTGAATTAAGTTTTTAAATTCTTAATTATAGAAATATATATCTCAAACATCATTTTGCATATAAATATTTGCAAATGTACCTTTTAAACATTTGCCAATCCTGCCTTTTATGGCTGGAGACTTTTGCGAGCTGAAAACATTATTGCGTGCAGAAACCTATTTAATTTATATAAAGTGCACATGCCACTCATTTCACGTTTTCTCAAGCTACGCTTGTAAAAAATTCTCGAAATGCATTGAGACACTGTGCCGCAACATATATAGTTTCTTTTCCCACAGTCCAAAGAGGATACATGAACTGAAGGAATTTCAGGAATACTGTTCGGTAAAACCCCACAAAATCTTGGGCATATCTGAAAGACGATGGCTTTCACTAGAAAACGTTGTGTTAAGAATAGTTGAGCAATGGGATAGTTTGAAACTTTATTTTATTTCCTGCTTTTACGAAGTAAACAGTATGCGATCTGCTGACCTGGCCGAAGGAATGTGTTGGAAAACCAAATCATATTTAACAATCTTAACAAAGAGTTCCAAGCTGTAAGCTCTCGTTTGCTATACTTATATGCAACTATCAAAGCACGTTATCTCTTAATTTTGAGTAATTTTACTAAAAAAGATGCGATCAGTAACAATGTTAATATTGATTTTAAAAATGAAAATAACCATACCAAAATTTCTGACATTTTTGTTGGAACGAAAGCTGAGATGTTTATGAAAAGTGATTTCAATTGTTCTGAAATTCTTGAAGTTAAAACCAATATATTAAAGTTTTACATAGATTTTTTGGACCAAATAAATTTAAGATTTGATTTCAAGCGTTAAGGTATAAAACTTTCACAAATAATAACACCAGCTAAGATAGTTTCTAAAGAAGATTTACCAATTTTACCTCTTTCGTTAAAGCTTCACCATCTCATAGATTGCGACCCTAATATAATAACCACGCAGTGGAATTTACTGAGGCTAAGTGAGCTTGATATTTTCAGCGATCTGGATATTGATATGTTTTAGGAAAAAGTTGATTCTATTAAAAATGGAATGAATGAAAATAGCTCCATCCCACTCGCCACTTTTGTTTTTAATATAATATCATTACCACTTATGTAGCTCTGCGGCTGCAGAACGCAAATTGTCAACGCTTTCTTCTATAAATACTAAATTAAGAAATAAACTTAAGATTGACAGTATCAATAGCATAATGTTATACAAGGGACTTGTAAACAAAAATTACCCGCACTATGTGTGGTCAGCTGCTAAAGATTTGCATGTGTGATTAATTGATTTAAATTTACTTTTAAGAAATTATACTTATTGGTACATAACATGTACATATGTATATAATTCATACAACCAAAAAATGCTAAATGGTCTCATCTCTGTTTATAAGACTATTCCTGCACTTATTTATTTCTTGTTTGTTTTAAAATCTTCAAAGTACATATATGTACATATGTATGTAAATGTTTTGTATTCGAAACATTTAATCTTAAATAAATTAATTGTATGCTTTCAGAATGCTTTTTTGTAATTGAGATTTATTTGGTAGGTTGTAAGCGATTTTGGTCGGATTTGGGAAGAAAACTGGTAGGGGGAAAAAATTGTTAGTGGCAACGCTGACAATATGTTTGCTAATTTTTTGTTTTATTCTCTTTCTCTACGCTGTAACCGCCCGAGTGATATTGGCCGACTTCATATATGGGCGGTGCCAGTGAAAAGTCTACCGCGTAAAAAAAATTAAAAGTCCTATATCTAATTTATTTATGGGCCAATTTGGCTGCTTTTTTTAATATACGTATACTGCTTATGTAAGTAGAAACATTTTTACCACAAATTGTCTCGTTAGATGGCGCCGGGGTCGAGATATTTTGAAAAAATGATTTGCTTCACATTTGGCATGTTTAGTTGAAACGTAGTACACTGAGGGAAAAAATGCATAGTAAAAATGGAAACTTTGTTTGATTATCGTTTAAAAATGTTCGTATTTAAAAATAATATTTTCACAAAAAAAATTTATTACGCACGTATTTGACTGTTCACATCTGAGTATGTATATGTAAGTGTACACATCCCCAGCATGCAGAACGGTGACAATACACACATACATACATAAATACATACATAGTACATCCCTGCAAAAAGTGGGACTAGGTTAAATACTAATACAGGGCCACGCTACCCTGCAAAAAGTGGGACTAGGTTAAATACTAGTACAGGACTACGCTACCTTGTAACCAACACTAGTGACCGAAATCTAAAGTCCAAATATATGGAGAAAATATGGACACATTAATATTGCGATGTCATTGGACCTGACCCCCTCTGGTCCAACGCTGCATAACATGGGACCACCTAGATAACTACTCCTTTTGAACTATGGCACCAGAGTTCCAGATTTGGCGATTTAGCGCCAATGTGGCGATTTTTTTTTGGATATTTGCGCGTAAAAATTTAGGAAATCGCCATAGGAGATTTTTGGTGATATTTTCCCTTCAAATAAATTTTTTGTGCGCTATCAAGTAAATGCGTCGAAACACGAGAAAAGTAGGTTGTGGAGTTAGAGCTTTACTTTTGATGTGGTAATTTTTTTTATTGTTATAGATTTTATTGTAGCATATCGCACATTTGCCAATATTAAACCGCCATTTGTGACAACTCTAGCTACAACAACAGCCTCTATAAAAATTAAGTTAACATGAGCAAGTGGATCAAATGGCAAAGGGATTTTAACAATTTATGGAGCAATTTTACAGAAGAGGCTAATGACGTGATAAACTTCACTTAACAAGCATATTAAAAGACTGTCAAACATTTTTAATTACACTTATCGAAGAACTTTTGAAACGATTACCTAGTCAATTAAACACTTTTAAAAAAGCTTTGATTTTGTCATAGAAAAGTGTTTGAATCACAAGAGGGTGAGTTTCAGGGACCTGTCAATCCACTATTTAACTTTGAAGGAAAGAGAAGCAGCGGAAACTGATTATTTAAATCTTGTAGCTTTCCCATGGAATAACTTTTTTCAGAACGGCATTCCATCGGACTCGGAAGAATTTTGGATAATTGCTTACGGACTGAAAACCGCAACAGGCAATAAAATGTTTGGAAATATAAGTAAAGTAGCCTTCATACTATTATCCTTGCCGCACTTAAATACTTTTGTTGAGCGCGTTTTTTCCTAAATGAATTCAACAAATCTAAGATTCGAAATAGGATGAGGTTGGAAAGCCTTAATTCAATAGTGCGAATAAAGTGTTATATGAAGGCTAATAGTTTCTGCTGCAAAACGTTCTCAATATCAAACAGCATGCTATCAAGGTTGAAAAGCTCAATATATGACAACACCACAAATGTAAATGATTCAGAAACTATTGGTGATTTTGAAGAAATTGTGGAAATAGCTGATCTCGCCTTATTATAGGTTTTTATTTTATTTTTAGCACCGAGCGCTTAAAAGCGGATTGTGCGATTAATCAATTAATACGGGTTATAATAAATATAATAATTGCGCAGTCCTATTGAAAAATGTGTTAATACAAATATTTTTAAAAAGTATGCGTATATTTAAAGAACATTGTTTGCACATCACTATTATATAAGTGATTTGTGTTATTTATTATTACTCTGAAGGTATTATATTCGTTTTAGGTTTTAAAAACTTTATTATAACAAGATCTAATTTTTTAAATAAAAGATTTGTTAAGTCGATTTCATGATTTTTATTAAAAAAAAATTGCTGATTTTTGGCGATTTTTTTCAGATTTTGCCCTTTTTGGCACATTCGGCAGCCGAATCATATGTATTGCCGATAGGCCACGGAGAGGTGGTGTTCAACACATATACCAGTTTTTTACCTTTGAGGTGTAGTAGAACAAGAGTGTGGTGTAGTGGTAAGCAGTGCGCGCTTCCACTCCGCAGCACCTGGGTTCAAACCCTGGTCAAAGCAAAATCGCAAAAAATATAGAAAAAAAGTTTTTCTTAACAGCGGTCGTCCCACGGCAGGCAATGGCAAATCTCCGAGTGTATTTCTGCCATGAAAAACAGCTTCTCATAAAAATACAATCGCCGTTCGGAGTCAGCGTAAAACTGTAGGTCCCTCCGCTTTGTGTGACAACATCAAGGCGCACGCCACAAATCAGAGGAGAAGCTCGGTCAAACACTAACATATGTGTAAGCGCCAATCTATTATTATTATTATTAGTAGAACAAGAGACACCACGATCTAAAGGATCCTTTGTATCTCTTTAAAGGAGTCCCTAACCCAATGTTACCAAGATACCCTCGGCTTCCCTAATGAATCCTAAAAGGGCCTTGGTAGACGAATTCCTAACAAGGGGTTGGACAATCGAAGATTTAAAATAAATCAGTCTTCGTCTGACTAAAGCCGGACAATGGCAGAGAATATGATCCGAAGTTTCATCAGCCTCGAGGCAGAGCCAACATTCCGACTCTGTGATCGCACCTATCCGATGCAAGTGGAATCGCAATTAGTTGTAACCGGTCAGATACCCAGAATGTCGCCTGATGTCATTTCTATTTGGTAGGACAATGGCGTTTCTGTTAAAATGGTAGCCGAATAGCCTGGCTTGTCTAAGGCCCCCACCGCTCCCCGGTACCTACTGCGTTCCGAGTGTACCCACTCAGTAATTAAGGCTCTTGTAGAGGACCAACTGAGACCACAGAATGGTTCAGGACCCGAAAAGGCAGTTAGCGATCCTTCACGTGCCAATTAGTCGTTGATCTGGTTGCCTTCAATTCTACAATGGCCTGGTACCCAGCACAGTGTTACCGTGTTTTTGGCTGCCAAAACGTGTAGCGTGTCAAAGCAGTCCCTAACCAGATTGAATTTGATAGTCCCGTTTGAAAGGGCCAGGGTGGCTGATTGGCTATCTGAAAAGGTAACTAAAATGCGCACTTTAAAGGTTTAATCTTGAGCAGTTTAAGATTGCGACTATTTCAGCCTGAAACACCGTGGGCCATTTGCCTATGGGAATTGTAAATTTGGTGCTAGGTCCAAAGATACCAGCACCCGCTCTGTCCGCCAACCTTGAACCATCTGTGTACCAGTGTACATATCGGAGATCAAGGGCAGGGAGCCCATTTGTCCAATCTTCGCGATCGGGGATTATCACTTGGCATTTTCTGCCAAAGGATCTCTTCCTTAGTCATGGAATCAGAGACTTCGCATATTTCCAACCCTGGTATCTTCCCAAGAATACCTGCATGAAGCTTCTTTGCGAAAAGGCCGTCATTAGATAGTCGAAGTTGCACCTCCCTCGTGGCTGCTGTTTCCTGGATAAAAATATGGAGAGGAGTTCATCCCAGGAGCGACTCCAGAGCCGCAGTTGAACACGTTTTATAGATCCTGTGACGGATAGACATGCCAATCTTTGCTGTTTGTTAAGGCGAAGTATCACAGTTTTTTGCATTGCCTTCTGCCACCACGCACGGCAGTAATAAAAGTAGATTTGCAACCCCTGTTCGCAAAGTCTATGTTATTTTGTAAAAGATATTGTAAAAGGTACTCACCCCTTTCGTTGATATCGGAGCTTCCCCACACTGTTTTGTATGGATTCGCATCACAACCAATAATATACTGGCAATTTGTACGTCGACAGAATTCGACGAGCTGCTGCACCTCCAATAGTGGTATAGTGGGGACGTCACCAGGAAAGTAGGCATATGCGAGGTTATTGAGGTTGTCGTTAATCAAAATGGAGGCGCGGGGAGTAACCCCAAGCCGGTCGTAGAGTAACCTACTTGAACTAGCCAGTCCTCTTACTTATCCTCCGCTAAACCATTGTTCTTGCAGCAGACCTATAGCGAATTTGCGTTCGCTGGCTAACCTCTCAATTGTGGCCGATGCCCCCTTGGCATCATGTAGGTTAGCCTGTAGCACCCTTAAGGTGCTCATTGCTTCCGCTGAAGCGACGCCTTAACGATACACTCCTTTTTGTCTCGTCGGGACCCCTTATCCCTGGCATCACCTGTCCGATTGGATCGTACGGTAGTGGTGGTTTTCGATGGCTTGGAAGCCACGTCTTCTTGTCGCCCAATGGCGGCGTTCAACGTGGGCTGTCGAGTCACACTCGGGGCCACGGATCCAGTCCCAGTTGGGGCAACAGGTAGCACAGTTGCTAGCATGCTGCTTAGCAGTGATTTGGATCCTTGTCCCGAAGGTGCCTCGCCAGAGCAGGTCTCCGTCTGCGGAACTGGCTCAGGTGGTTTCACCTTGGCTACTCCCTCTGCAGTAATAGCTGTGTGCCAGTTGCCAGCATGCCGCACGTCCACATCGGGCTCAGCCGGGGCAACAGCTTCCCTAGCCTCCCCCGCAGGCTCGGTGACCTTCGCCTCTTTTGGTTGCTGCTCTTTAGCTGGCAACAGCAATTTTACGTGTCCATTCCTGTAGGCGATCTTACCTTTAGACGCGGTACGCTTTACCATCGAATTGTGCTCGATTACGATGGCCAAGTGCAGATACTTCTCCTGTACACATAGGCGTCGCTACGTAGGGGCAGGGGGCGGGCTCGAGCCCTATGTTATAATACCATTTCATGCTCATGAAAGGAATAGTTTTCAGATTTCAAATCGGTGGAGTAGGTAGCAAAATATAAATTTAAACATTTTCTTAACTTCTTCCCAGCGTATCTATTAAAATGCCATTTTCAAAAATGTCATGGATTATGGCGCATTTACATGGTATGAAGCCATATGAACTGTTGATACGCTAAAATAGAGGGACTACATGTTCTAATGAGGAATTCAATGATATGGAGTGGGATGCATATAATAAATTTTTTCATATGAAAAGTTATGGGGAGATACTGTAAACATACTGTTGTGATACTCTTAAGCATATGAAATTATAGCAAGTTGAATTTTCATACATCTTCCCATAAAAAGTTTAACAGATGCAGAGATACCAAGGGGGGTTTTCCCATTTTGATGCCTTTTTAATATAAAAAACCCACCGAAAAGGAGGAAAGCGGCAACTCCGCCATTCACATACATGTCAAAAGTATGAATTTTAAAAATTAAAAACAATAAACAAACAAATTCAAAACAAAAAAATTCTTTGTACTAGAACTTTTTAAATTGAAGCCACTCACGTTTAGTGGACAATAAAAATACGAAGAACTATGATAACAAACTTACAACAAGACATTACAGAACATTTTAATGAGCTTTATATCACGTTTAAGTAAAAATAAGCCTATATTTTCCAAGCTGGAAAAGAAATGAAAATTGTATTTTTTGTTGTTTACACAAAGACTTGCCAAATATACATATAAGTCAAAATTATAGAAGGCATGTATACTTCTCCCTTTCATTTTTTCATACAGTTTATGCTTCTTTCTGGCTTTTACAAAAATGCAGGGATACCGCACTTATTTCGGTACAATATGATCGTAATGTATTTTCAATTCGAAATCAAACAAAAACATCCCACGAAAATGTTTGCGATTTTAGAACCATTAGTGAATATTTGCAAACTACTGCAAATAATACAGTGCCATATCTTACAAAGTTCAGAGTATTAACGAAACAAACAAGCATTTTATGGCTTCATGTTTCCTTCAAACCGCATTGTTATTTTTTCTAACTTTTCCTTTTGTTTAGCGCTGTAACCTATTAAGTTATATCTTTTAATTTATACATGTGAACTATTTTCAATGAGCATTTTTTCATTTGCTCCAGAATTTTGGGTACATTTTCTAATAGTACCTCTCATTCTTTTTTATATTACATATATACACTCCGAAGTTCGGGATAGTATTTTGAATATACCAGCAATATATGTAAAAGTAGTGCCGGCTGCTGTAGAGCATTACGCAGAGCCTGAGTTCAAGCCCAGTTTTTCTAATAGTGGTTGCCCCTCTGTTGGTAATAGTAAACCTCCGAGTGTATTCTGTCATGGAAACAACTTCTCATTAAAATACAATTGCCGTTCGGAGTCGGCGTAAAACTGTCCTTTACTTTGTGTGACAAAATCACGCACGCCGCATATCGGAGGAGAAGCTAGGCAAACACTAACATATTGTTCAAGCGATATACATATTCGTCGTTTAAAGTACAAAAGCGCGTATCGTGGATCTGCAAAACCTCGGAACTGAAATTTGCGCCAAAAAAGATATTTGGTCATCGGAAGCTCCTGACATCAAGCCCTTAGCCATTTATAATAAAATATCGATATAATAAAATATCGACTTAGACATAAGGAGAGAAGATTATTAAGTTTAAAAGATAGAACCGTTTTTAAAATTTAGGCAACCTCCCATACGAGGTTTTGCATTTCCTTTATGCGCGGTTCTGTGCTTTAAACGAAGATATGTAGAAGTATTGCATACATATTTTGGTGCCCATTCAAGTATAAAATCCACTGAGAAACGGAAGAAAACGGCATCCCTATGATTTCAACTTATGCCAAACGTTTCGTAAACAAGCAATTCTGAACAAAAAACTGTTTTTCCACAAAGATGTTTAAATGGATGCATTACAAATATGGAAAAATAGCAATCCACAAGGCTTTATTGGCAGTAGGTCCTTTTTAAAGCACATTTAACAAAAAAATAAGCTTCTAGTTTCGAAGCTAACACAAAATAAAATGCTTTTATTTGTTGTTTACAAAAAAAAATATTGTCTAGTATACAAGTCAAAATTGTTAAATATATATCGCTTTCATTCATTTCTTCATAGAGTTGGTGCTTCTTTTATAGGAAAATTCATACGGCTTATGAACAGATTCATACCATGTAAATGCACCATTACTATGCCATGTCATTCCATCTCAAACATACTGTTATAGCATGTCATTGCTTCTTATTTAGCTCAGCTGTTGTTTGCTGTTGTATTTCTGCAGTATATTTTTAATAATGTTTAATCCTGCCTTGTATGAAAATGTATATACCAGGGGTGGGCAAGGCCGAGGTCGAAAAGAGCCACGTCTAAGTTCTAAATGCTACAGAAAGCCACAAAAAAGAACAAGAAAAACAAATTTTATTTTTAAATAAACTTATTATTAGAAATGAAAAACATTCATTTTATTATTATTCTATTGTACGTAAGATAGATATAAAAGAAAATTCAAAAGATCCCTTTGGCAAGATTTTCAAAATCTGGTTTTAGGCCAGTTAAAGCCGTTCGTAACAATTCTGTTAAATGTTGGATAGTCAATAGGTACGTTCGTTTAAAATCTCCAGTAAAAAATGTCCAACAGCGAAATTCCGGCGAAATGTCATCTATTATCTCACAAAAGAAAAATATCCAAAACTGTACGCGAACAGAAAATTTGCAGAAACTTGCTGATAGAAATATTGTTTACATTCAAAAAAATTTAAAACGTTAGAAACCAAATCTCGAAGTCTTATCCTGTTCACAGTTCACTGACTAAACGAATAATTACTTACTTCTTATTTTGTAGTTCAGGCCTTTAGTCTCCTATATATAATTGCTTGCTTGTCATACGACTTAGTTAGGCCGATCTGTAGCAGCCACAGAATTGAGCTATATATCAAACTAAAGTGCAAGCTGCAGTTGCAGTTGACCGTGTTTGTCAAAAAAGTAAAAAGCGGCAGAAAAGTCGATAGTGAGTAATATATTCTATTGAAAAATACTAACCATTTTTCCGTGGAATTGAGATTCGGAAAAATCATTAGGAATTATTCATAGTTTTGAAATATATTTCATGAAAGCAAAAAATAAAAATAGCTGAGATCCCTTTCTTTTTTTAAACACCTAGGATATCACTGACCATTAAAAAGGACCCTGAATGACCGCAAACATTAAAGCTTTACACATTTTTGTATGTGATTTTTAAAATGAACTATCCAAAATTAGCCGGTATACATAATTAAAATTTTTTAGAACCAGTGGTTGAATTTTTGTATAATCTACGTCTGCGAGGCGTATACGGAATGGGTCTTTTTTTAATTTTAACACAAAATTTACTTTTTATTTTGTTGTTTTAAATAAATGTGGTTATAGTTTTTATTAATAAAACTATGTTTTATTATTAGTCAAACTCACAACTTCAATATTCTTTAAAAAGTAAGGCAGGACTAAGTATATTTTAGCTCACAGGTTATCTTTTAAGTACATAAGCCTCTAAGGCGTATGTTAAGGTCTTACTCCCAAATAGATTAGGCTTCTAGGGTTAAGAAAGCTTTAGTTTGAAAGTGTGATACTAAATACTTTTCACCATAAACGGCGCAAATTTTCAATGATTATTGCGTTTCAGATTAAGGCTAATACCAGATATTGTGAAAGGTTGGACTATACCTTAAAAATTACCGTTTTCTCATGGCCCACTGCACGAAGCTTAGAGTAGAGTAATGTCTTTTAAGAACTTAAAAATTATCCTGGGTTATCAGGTGTCTAGCATTACAAGATTAACAGCCGTATTCTAACAAAGTCACAAACTTGAGCTCATCACTGCTGTGATTTCTACTGCGCCTCAAAGCTTGCCGCTGCAAAAAATATGCCGCTAGAATACAAATTTTTAAATTTGTGTGTATTTTTCAGCACTCAAAATCGAATCTTTTGTGACACATTTCTCGGCGCACTAGAAATCACAACAGTGATGAGCTAAGTGTTGTCTTTCACGAAGTTCTTTAAATAAACTCACCCGTATTTGGGGGTTACTACTAGTTTTAATAAATTGTTAGTTTAGTTTCCTATAAAATTTACCTTTAGGTTTATGCATTTTAAGAATACATCGAAAATTTGTTTTAGAGAATCAATGTGAAATAATTGCAGAAACGATTAACCGGTTTGCTGAGCAACCGAGACGTCTGCTTTTTAAATAATTTTGTAAAACAAATCGGCAAGTACATATCGTCCCCCGCATGTCAGAAACATGAATGTGTAAGGATGAAAATTTTGGGATTTTTTTATATGTCGGGCCCCCCCTAAATTCGATCCTGGCGACGCCCATGCCTGTACCTGTCAGCGTGAAATTTTCCGGCACGCCGTTGAGAGATGGTTCTGGGCTGCGATGGTGGCCAGAACCTTCTCGTCAGTTAGCTGGGTGCTTTGAAGAAAGTAGCCACGAATAACATGTGTCCGAGGGAAACTACTTTCCTCAACGAGTGAAATTACAAAGACCACTCTTGGCGTCTTGGTGCGTTCGAGCAGGCGACGAGAGGCCAATTAGCTCGAGGAACGCATCCAGCCTAAAATCAGTCCCCGATCGCTCAATCACGACATCTATAATGGATTCTTGGAGCTGAGCCAGTTGCTCTGCTCAAAGTGGTTTGTTGACGGGGTTAACGGGAATGAAGCCCAGTTCCACACTACTCGCCACCTTACTTTAGGCAGCTTTCAAAGATGCTTGCCATAATTTGTGGATATCCAGAGGGGGTCAAGGTTCGAGTTCCACTGCAGGCAACATCCAAATAATTTTTTTTTTGTTTTTTGGTTTTTATCTTGATTATTCGCTTCACGGATGAATTGAATATTTACCAAAATACAGTACTTTCGTTGACGATTATAGTAAGATCAATTACGTTTCTATTTGATTTTAATATTTTCCCCCTTCTGTGTAGGCCATAGATTTGCAAATAATTGAACCGCTGGTGGCAATGATGTCAATATAAAAAGTACGTGCGATATAAAATACATGTTTCCTTCCCGTTAAAAATTCGTTCAAGAACAATATTATCAAAACTTTTTCAATGGAAATTTTAATAACGTAACGCCAGGTAACGTCACATTAGATAATTCAGCTGATTAAACATAAAGCAGAGAAGACTTATACATTTCAAAACTTCGAAAATTTACTTTAGACATTTCCAATATTACTACATTTTGTAATTTTGTATTCAAAGTCAAAATCCACAGCGCGTAAGCTTACTAATATCTTTAAATCGCTACTACCGACAGTTGTAATTTTTTTACTGAATAAGGGGCCATTTAATTGCTATGCAAATCTAGAAAAACCTTTTTAAAATTTTGACTTTTTCAATTCTTTTAACATTTTGTCATACGAGCGTTATGTAGCGACAGTTTGTAAAAACCAATATGTATGCACGCGCGAGTTGTTTTCTTTCGAATGAAATCTGATGCTTATTAGGAACAAATTTGTAGTCAAGCCTCTTTCCTTTGCCACCCCAAGTGTTGCCGCATCAAATAATATAGACATAACGTCAAGTTTCTGCGTTAACCTCGTCCCTAAAAGAGTCAGTCTAGAGTATGTAAGAAAAAATTCTCTTCCACTAAGTTAAAAACTAATTTTTTACTTAATATTCTTAAATTTTTTACTCCGCAAATAAAAAAAGGGTTTTTCTATTAGCGGTCGCCCCTCGGCAGGCAGGTCGTCCTTTGTGTGACAACATCAAGGCGAACGCTACAAATCGGAGGAGAAGCTCGGCCAAACACTAACCTATGTGTAAGCGCCAATCTATTATTA
>NW_023458557.1:42516007-42520788 GCF_013731165.1 Rhagoletis pomonella
TTTTTTTTTATATTATTTATACTTTTTATGCTTTCCGTTCACTATTCGCTGGCTGGGGGCAGATGCATGTGAGCCGTCATTGCCGCTATAAAAACAGTAGCAACAGAAATACACATACACAGTTACTACCACGGGCGTAGCCAGGTAGGGGCAAGGGGGGACCGGGGGAACGGGGCCCCCACAGCTACATAACGGAGGAGAAATATTCAAAAATCAATAAATAAAAGATACAAAATTGTATGCGTAATCGAATTCGTAATTGTGCTCTCAATTTCCACATAAGGCCTGCATTTTTCATCGTGTATACAATGAACTATGTAAGGACAGCGTTAAGCATTGAATAGATACAGAATTGAATGAAACTTTGAGCTTATTTGACCGTTGAAACACAATACCGGCGAACGGCGAAATTTCGCCCAGTAGAGCGACAACGTCAGCAACTTTCACCCAAAAATTTCGCTCACTAAAACACAACTACAACGACAATGAAATCAGCTGCTTATGACAAGGTACAATTAAAATTTTTACAAATAACGAGATTATTAATTTCTAACAAAAACTAATGCGGTATTTTTCAAATCCGCCAGCGACGACAATAGAACTAAGTGTATCGTCGCGAACAGTCGTCGTTTGCATTGGTTTTGCGCGTTCTCATATACGTCAGTGTGTTTTAAATTTTCGCCGACATTAGTTGCGTTCCTTATCTCCCAGAAATAGTCAGAAAAAGTCCAAAGTAGTCAGATTTAGTCCAAAAAGCGTTCCTTAACTCGAAAGTGACAGCAAAAATGAGAGAGCAACACTTAGTGAGAGTGACTCTCTTCAGTCCGAAGTAGTCAGATTTAGTCAGAAGAATTTTTTCTGGCAAAATCCTGAAAAGTGTCAAACTCAACTGAATTTAAATTAACGGAAATTACAGAATACAGAAAAATTGAGAATAACCTAAAAAGTAAAAAAAGTGAATTGAAATTGGAAGGAAGCAAAAAATAATTGATATAGTAAGTGTTTATTGTGCTTGTACATGTGTGAATTTGTTTTGTACATACATTTCCATTCTTATTTGACGTTAGTGTTGTTGTTGCCATTCTTTGGACTAAAAATTTGGTTTTTTGCGTTCCTTTACTTTTTTCTGTTATTCTCTTTTAGTGAGCGCATTTTGCTTATGCTCTGGCATTTTGACACTTTTCAGATTTTAGTTCAAAAAGATAAGGAATGAACCTATTGTGTTTCAACGGTTACCATTCTATGATGAATAGGATGGAAAAACCCAACGAGAAAACCACTTCCTCTTCCGCTAAGTCTTGTTGTGAATGACATAAACGAGGTTTCAGTAATAAAGAAATACTATTTCTACCCTAAAAAATGTGACAAACTTTTTTTCGCGAATCAACGACACGCCAGAATTATGCTCTTAATATATCACGTTTGTATGAAACAAGATGATAGTAAAAATATAAGGCTATCAGGAAATTTTCCTGAAGTTGTGAAAGCTTTAGAAAAGTTGTCAATTCAGGGAAACTTTTCCACAAGAAAGTCTGCGTATCAATTCTGTGATGCTATAACAAGGCCGATGCTCATCATTGCTTTAATGACAATTGCTAAATATTCAACGTTGCTGGAGCCTACTGCAAACATTTTGCAAATGAAGACAATAACTAGACCTCATCGCCGTTGGCTAGCATATTGAACATATTTTGGAGGTGGTTAAGAATGATCGTAAGAATACAGAAGGAGTCACTACGGAGTTAATTAAAAAATTTCTGATGATAACAGCCGATCTAGGAGTTGAAATTTCTCTACCACGTTTGGCAGGTAAACAAAAAAACAGAAGTAACCCCATCGGTCAATGGAAATGAGTACTGGCGACGATCTATAACAAAACCGTATCTGGATTCATTAACGGCCTATTTACAACTACGCTTTTTCAATAAAAAAATAATCCAGATTTTTCGCTGTCTAGATTGCGCCCATTGTATTCGATTATGTTTCAGAACACGAAGCATTTCCAACAGATCTATGATCTAGTTATGGTATAATTCATGGAAGAAAGAGAAAAAGAACTTGTCTGAAGAAGATTTGACGGATGCTGAAGTAGTATTTATATCTATTTAAAGAATAAAACGAATTTCTACCAGCGATAAATATGTGTATTTCCATTTTGAGCGCTTTTCCGCGCACAACAACGACTGTGGAGGGATCGTTTAGTACACTTCGTAGAGTAAAAATCTGGCTCAGAAGCACAACAGGAGAAGAAAGGCCTTCTGGACTATGCCTCATGAGCGTGCATAGAGAACTCGTTACCGAAAACCGCGAGATGATTCAGGAGGAAATAATCGAAAAATCTGCTGTAAATCCGAGACGTTTGTTATTAGCGTAAAAATGATTAAGTAAAAAAAATATCAAAAAAATTAACAAGTATATTTCGTTTTGCCCCCGCCCCCCATACATCAGATCCTGACTACGCCCTTGGTTACTACTTATGGATACACATATATATGTATGCTCTTGAATGCACCACCAAAGTTCCTGATAAATTTCTCAATTCTTCCCCGCCACTTGAGACTCAAAATTTAACTGTGTGAATTTGGGCTGAAGTGTGGAGTGGAAGAAAGGAATGTGTAGGCGTAGTAGCAGCCGCGCAGGTGAAAGTACGGTGGCGTGTTATGATCCAGAGATGTTGCTGCTAATGCTTCTAATGTGTGCGATCATTATATGGCACAGGGTCAGTCGGACTCGTTACGACGCCATTAGGGCGTGTGATTTTGTGAGTTGTGTCACTGTTGCCGGGAATGGTGAAGGCACGTTCTTAGTAGGGCTACGATCAGGGCTGCCAACTATTCTTATAGCTAAGGAGCCATTTTCAGGATAAAAAAATGCCAAATAAAAAAATAGTAGTGCCAAAAAAGTTGCCATTATTTTTAATCGAAAGATTATATACATATTTTCTTCCCATTTAGCAATAATATAATATAATAAATCACATTTCCAAAACAAGAGTGCAATACCAAAATAAGATAAATTAGTGGTATAAACTTTAGAAACTAGAAAATTTTTGTTGATGAAAAAAAGTACACGCGAACGATTTCACAAAAATGTGTTGAAATATTAATATCTTTTGAAAGTGCTGTTTTGTCACCTTGTGCTAGATTTAAAAACTAGGTGCTGTTTAGCTGAGGGAGAGCGGGAGACCAGGTTTAGGCGTTTGGTCGAGTTAGAGGAGATAGGGATTACCTTTGTGAGTGTTGAGGTATCGAGCTCAATGAGCCCACATGGTTTATAGGTGCACATCAAATCAACCACGTACTCCTTATGCCTGATATGCGAGAGAGAGAGAAAGAGAGAGATATGCGAGCAGGCTTATGAAGCAGTAGCGCATGATGTGGCCCTTCTACCCACGATTGAGAGAATACAAAGGTTGCGCCGATCTCGGACCGCTATTCCTCTCTTAACGAATTTGACAGAATCGTTGTTTGCATGACGTCACACTGGTGCAACTTGTTTACGTTTTCCTTGCAACATTTTTTCTTCTTCTTCCATTCTTGCTCACGTTTTGGCATTTCTCTCTCGCAATTGCACCAGTGTGACGTCACACAAAAGTTATTCTCAAAAATCCTCTCTGATCGGCGCAATCTTGTATTCTATCATTCTTGCCTTCTACCATTTATTTATTGGGGGACTCCATTGGAGGGGTCATGCCCTAGCTGCCGTATGCTGCCGTGCAATGAGCTGGGATTTATTTTGGGGAGACTCCCTTGGAGGAGTCATGCTCTAGCTGCCGTAGGCTGCTGTACAATGAGCGGGTATTTATTTGGGGGGACTACATTGGAGAAGTCATGCTCTAGCTGCCGTAGGCTGCTGTGCAATGAGCTGGGATTTATTTGGGGATGCATTAATGCAGAGCCCCTGTGTGGCCTGCAAGCCGTAGCTTACTACCATACCAAAAAATACTCCGGGAGTGGAGTGGGAGCGATGCTTAAAGCACCGTGTGATAGCCAAGCTGGGTTAGCGTTGACCATGGCAGGAAATGCCAGCGACTTATCACTTCACTAAGTTCCGCGAAGAGATATTAGAGAATTGCATAAAAAGTGCATAGCCAATTAAGAAAGAGCGAATTACTTTTAAACACAAGTGCGTGTTTGTTCGCTGCACTTGGTTTTGTGCGGGAGTGCAATACAAGTGCGTGTGTGTGTTCGCTGCACTTGGTTTGTACGTGAAATGCAATACAAATGCGTGTGTGTGTTCGCTGCTTCTTTGTTTATGCGGGAAATGCATAAGTCGCTTAAACAGGTGCATTTGAAGTAAAATAGGGCTGAAAATGGCACGGTTTGAGCCGAGTTGGCAGGCTACGATCGCTATAGTTTTATTAAACTTAATGAAGGCAGCGTTTGCTCAAATTTAAGCACTCAATCTTAATTATACGATAGATATGTATGTATTTACATACATACATGTTTATGTATATGTTTTTATTAAGTTTCCTTAAGAACTTCTTGTGTATGTACTACAAGGTAGCATCAGTCCCTCCCTCAAATAGTCAAACAGAGCCTTAATGAGGCTCGTAATTGTTTTTATGCGGCTCCAATTCCCCCTAGCAAGGCAAGTGTAGTAAAGTGGTGCCACATGGTCCATATATGGCCGCAAAGTCTTTAACATGATTTGTATTATAAAACGATGGGAAAGTCATTTTGTAGCTGACATTGTTAGATAATACATTTACTGCTCATGTACTTATCGCAACCTAAATCAAAAACAGCCACAACTCAAAAAATCTCAAATGTTCAAGA
>NW_023458557.1:42520888-42525290 GCF_013731165.1 Rhagoletis pomonella
ATGCTGCGCATTCAACACAAGCAAAACCAAAACCGTCTTAAAGTATTTTTTCAGTTAAAGAAGATGGTGATGAAGTAGAAATTTTAGCGGACGTTAGCTATGTGAGCTCTTTTGTTTTGAAAAATTTTGTGTTGTGACTGTTTAAAAGTTGCGTTCCCCAACTTTTCTATGTTAAAATCTGTAAAACTGTCAAAAGGCAAAAGAAGCCAGAGAACCGAGTACGGGAACGTTTTCTGGTAAATTATTGTAAATTCTTGCAACTTCTTGCGAGTTAGGGTTCGCGAATGCGAATTTTCGGAATGCTAATGTGCGAATGCGAATGTTAGGAATAACATTAAAAAAGCTATAATCAACTTAAGTCATCGTTTTTATTACCTAAAAATTTTGTTTATTACAGTGAAACCCGCTTAAGTACCCCACGCTTAAGTACCCAACCCGCTTAAGTAACCAACGTTTTTGGGCACCGTGAATATTTTGACGTAATCTGAAGAAAATCCCTCTCTTAAGTATCTCCCCGCTTATTAACCCAACCCGCCTAAGTACCGAAATTTTTCGTACCCTATTTACCATTTTACTTATAATTTTCCCCTTTTAAGTGCTCCCGCAACACATTCAGCAAAATAATTCTAAAATAAATAATATAAAAAACTAGTAGAAAATAAATAATAAAAAAAAACTGTTTAATATACAACGCTTTAATAAATGGACTAAAAAGTAGAAAATAATATTTCTCAGTCCCATAGAATTTTTTTGATAACTTTCGATTTTGAAATTTTAGCAAAAATCACTATTAACTATCTATGAGATTGAAAACGAAAAAAGTGGAGCGCATGCAATACAAAGCATTAGATTTAATTGACAATAGTCAAACTACATAACATAGACCTAATTCTAATTCTATAGAAAATGTACAAATTTGGGATCGATTTAAGCGGTATTTATTCATACATCCACATTAATACATATATTACCCTTCATATCAATTCAGGTCTATTATATGCGCCCCACAATTTTCATTTTCAATCTCATAAATGGTTTATAATGACTTTTGCTAAAATTTAAAAATCAAAAGTTATCTAAACAAATTCTATGGGACTGGGAAATATTATGTTCTACTTTTTAGTCCATTTATAAAAGCGTTGTATATTAAAAAGTTTTTTTTTATTATTTATTTTCAACTTTTTAGTCTTGTCTGTATAAAATTTTGCAATAGGTATTAAAATAATTCAACGATATAAATAGATTGGTGCACACACGCATATACATATGTATGTATGTACATTCGACTGCATCACTCCCCATACAAAAAAACCGGTACTGTAATTCCATTGGAATTATAAAATCTATTATATTTGAAGACACCCCCCAAAATGTTTCGGAAAAATATTAAGATTTACGTGAGCTGGGCCGATTTGAAAATACCTCCAAAAATGGAGGTTTTTATAAATAAAATTGTTTCTTAAAGATTTTTTTTAAATCCCCTCAAATGACAAAACGGTTTAAGCTTAAAAAATTTGCATAAAAATATTTTTAAAAAATTTAAAACGGAATAGCAATAATCAGATTTTTGATGATGTTTTTTTTAACTTTTTTCAGAGATTGGTATAAGAAAAAGAGAAACTCTTCCGATTTACGCTTGTGAGGTGCCATTGGAAAGATATTTTCTCACCTTTTTATTTCTTTAGTAAACTCATTCAAACGATGAAAGAGAAAGGTAGGATGAACGGAAGTATTTGTACGGTATTTGAAAAAAAGGGGACACGAATGACTTTTTTTTGGGCAGAAATAAAAACAGTGGGAAAATACCTTTTTACTGAGATCCCATAAGTCTAAATCAGAATAGTTTTGCCGCGTTATTCAAGAGTTTCGTAAATCAATCTTTGAAAAAAGTAAAAAAAACAGTATCAAAAATCTCAATATTACGATTCCGTTGAAAAGATTTTTAAATACTTTTATGCAGATTTTTAAAGCTTAATCTGTTTTGTCATCTGAGGGGACTTTTTTTAAAAAGTTCTTTAAGAAACTATTTTTATTCATAAAAACTCCATTTTTGGAGGTAATTTCAAATCGGTCCTGCTCACTTAAATCTTAATATTTTTCCGCATCGAGGTACTTAGCGGGTTCTTTTAAGTACCCAACCCATGTAAGTACCTCAAAAAGCTGAAATTTTTCATGAGGTACTTAAGCGGGTTTTACTGTATTAGAACATTGAACTAGTGCTTAATCTATACAGTGTTTTAATCTAGTAGCCAAAGTTCAAAGGGGTATATTATATTTAAACAGAGTAATTTTGCTGCCTTTTCTCCCATGAGGCGATTTCTTAGAGGCCCGTATATATCATTGCTGACTTGAAACCCTGGCGAGTGGAGCGCTCAAATATTTGCAGGCCGGACTTACCAATTTGTCGTATTTTAGTTTAGTTTTCCACCAATAGAGAGGATTTTCATCGAGATGAGCCCGGTTTTCTTTAAGATAGGCCTTCAATTGAGCTTTAATTTCACATTTTTTAATGTCTCCAGATTTTACATCCGTGACTCGCTTTCGCTATAGGAATCTGAAATTATTTCTAGGCTGCTTATAAGACTTTTAGTAGTACTTGTTGAACGCCCACCAATGGTGCTTGATATAATACTTACCGACTAAAGCTAAAAGCCGGTTGTTGACGCCACTGTCTAAAATATATTATATTATACTAGAATAATCTAGTATTTTCATTTTTATCGATAAATTAAAATTCGCCAATTGTACTTTAGTTAGTTCGTGCATAAAGTAACTCAAAATCAATTAATCCAGATCTCGTCATACGTCCTGGTTTTCATACCTTAAAGTGTGTATAATTTAAAGATATCATATTCCGCAAATTGATTTAATTTAAGTTTATATCCATAATAGGAATTTTAACATACATAAATACAGTTAATCACTTAAGTGGAAGTTTCAAATTATTTTAAAATTGCACCCAATTTTAAAATCGAGCAGCATTTTTTACAATAAATACTGAAAGTGTAGCATGCGGCGTCATGTCTCAAAATAACGGAATATTTGTGTCCCGTTATCCTCAGCAAACAATTTTCAAGAGCATGTGCAGAAATTGTATCACATAAGTAATGCAGCGTTTTTGCTGCATTTAAAATGCAACATTTAGCACTTTCGAACATAAGTATGTTTTCGAAGAGCGTTCATGCTATCGCATTTAGCAAATGTACATTTACGCGAGTTCGAATTCGTATGCTTTTGACAAACAACCGTGTTCCAGTCGCTTAAGCTTGATATACAGTTCAATGCGAGCGTGAGTGTGAAAGTTCGCAAAGGCAAAGAATTCCATTTGTATTCTCATGGACGCTCCCACACATCTGTCAAAACTTGTCGTTCACATGCGAATGCTTTGCGTACGCACACAGTTGAGTGTGAGCTTGAAAATAGGGATATTATGCATTTTAAATTAGTTTTTATTCTATATATTTTAATTCTCTATCTTTTGATGTATCAACTATTGCAAAAAGTTAAGTAATAACGAAGATATTGATCAAAATAAAAAGCTCACGCTCACGCTCACATTGAACTGTATAGCAGGCTTTATTCAGATCAGATTTATTCAGGGCCTACAGGGATAGTGGTGTTCGTCAACAAGTGTCGATTGTTGGTGTCCGTGGATAAAGTGATCATTATTTTAAACAAAATTAGTGTACTTTTTTATAAAAATGCATTTATTTAATAAGAAATCTATGCATTTATATATGAGTGTACTTATATTTTGTTTTCACCAGGAAATACATTTCAAGAAGTGTGGAAAAAAGTCATGTTTAGAGCCATTTGATGGATGAAGTGTGTTTCTGGTGGCATATTAACAAAATACTGTTTATTATATACAAACTGCATTTTTGTAACATAAAATCTATGCATTTGTATATGAATTTGCATACGTTTTGTTTTCATCGGGCAAGAATAAATATTTTCCAATTTTTTTGTTCATATTCGTGCAAAAAAAAAACTCGTAAATGTGAAACATAAGTTGTCTCCGTCTTTGTCACGTTCTCCGCCAAAACAAACGCGTAAGTAAGAACACATGTTGTATCCGTCTTTCTCGCGTCCTTCGCCATCTTTACATCCTGACATATTTACGCGCATACATACGTACATATATAGGTACGTTTACAGTAAGCTGCTTATAACTTGCACATCTAGCTCTATTCTGCTTGCTACCGAATATTTTGTAACCAGCAAATTTTGTTACTAAACATTGTTACGACTTTTTGTAACCGCAATTCTAGGTACCTTGGTAACATTTTAATTTATTCAGCAATTTAGCTATGAAGTTTTTGTAGAAATTCTGTAGTTGCATATTTCATGGGTCAATACTTTGTTACCTGCTTATTAGATGGTAATACATTTTACGGAAAAC
>NW_023458557.1:42525390-42526590 GCF_013731165.1 Rhagoletis pomonella
TATTGTTGTATTTTAGTCGCATATGCGCTTTTACGTACATATGTATGCACGTACGCGTATTTGCATGAATGTGATATGTTTGGAGGGAAATCGCATGAGTATATTAAATAAATTTATTGATTATAAATGTTCATTTGGTAGATATAAAAAGGGTAATTTAATCCATAAATTATAACTTTACAACTTCCATACTAAAGAGGAAGTTTATAAAGGTCTTGCATAGCGCATGTATTTAATTTACTTATATTTGATTAAAATTATAAAATAAAGTAAATCTTTGCACATGCGCATGCAAATTGTTAAATGCCGTCTGCAAATAAACAAGAAGAGCTGCGGCCATATTTTTTTTTATTTCATTTTATTATTTCTATCCTCGATCACTTTTTCTCAACGTTCTTTATCGCCGCGAAACCATATGTGCGGCGTGTCAGCGAGTGAGGTCTGAAAGGTTGAGATGAGGATTTCGCGTCCGTTTGAACATCCATTTTCGTAAATGAATTCGCCGCACATATGGTTTGTATGCACCAAAGAACGTAAATCTATAACAAGCGACAACTCGCTAAAGTCAGCGAGTGAAGTCTGAAAGGTTGAGATGAGGAGTTCGCGTCCGTTTTAACATCCATTTTCGTAAATGAATTCGCCGCACATATGGTTTGTATGCAGCAAAGAACGTAAATCTATAAGAAGCGACAACTCGCTATAGTCAGCGAGTGAATCTGAAAGCTTGATATGAGGAGTTCGCGTCCGTTTTAGCATCCATTTTCGTAAATGAATTCGCCGCACATATGGTTTCGCGGCGATAAAGAACGTTGAGAAAAAGTGATCGATGATAGAAATAATAAAATGAAATGAAAAAAAACATGGCCGCAGCTCTTTTTGTTTATTTGCAGACGGCATTTAACAATTTGCATACGCATTTGCAAAGATTTAATTTATTTTATAATTTTAAACAAATATAAGTAAATTAAATACATGCGCTATGCAAGACCTTTATAAACTTCCTCTTTAGTATGGAAGTTGTAAAGTTATAATTTATGGATTAAATTACCCTTTTTATATCTACCAAATGTACATTTATAATCAATAAATTTATTTAATATACTCATGCGATTTCCCTCCAAACATATCACATTCATGCAAATACTCGTACGTACATACATATGTACGTAAAAGCGCATATGCGACTAAAATACAACAATA
>NW_023458557.1:42526690-42529800 GCF_013731165.1 Rhagoletis pomonella
TACGCGGAGTAGTGAGAAGACAAGCCAGATTTTTTAAAAAGCTTAAACTAGCTATGAAGTTTTTGTAGAAATTCTGTAGTTGCATATTTCATGGGGCAATACTTTGTAACCAAATCGATCATGTTGTGATAGACGGTACACTCCGAGGCACAAACATCGACTCGGACCACTATCTTGTTGCAGCCAAGATACGCACCCGCCTCTGTGCAGCAAAGAATATGCGCCCAAATATGCAAGGAACGCTTAACGTCGAAAAGCTGCAATCACAATAGACAGCCAGCGCTTTCGCTACTCGACTCTCACACCTACTCTCAGGGAGCACTCTTCAACAAACCGACATATGCGAGCAGTGGAGCCACATTTCCCGCTCATTAAGTACCGCCGCCGAAAAAGTAATCGGATTTCAGCGAGCCCGAAAGAACAACTGGTACGATGAGGAGTGTCAGGAAGTAGAGCTGGGATACTATCGATACTAATGTCGATAATATCGATAGTTGAAAACTGTCGCCACTATCGATAGTTTTTGGAGGCTATCGATGTCGGTTTTAGCGAAACTTCTCTCTTTACATCTCTTAACATTACATTAATTCTTTTTTCTAAGAAAATCACAATACAGTCAACGAAAAGAAACTTGTAGTTATTGGAATTTTTAGCAACTATAAGCTTACACTGAGTTACAGTAAAATTTTATAAGCTATAAAACCGCTTATACAAAACTTTAATAGAAAATCGAATTAAAAAGCTTGAAATTTTAATGATTTTGTAGTTTTTTATGTTTTGTACAACTCATAAAAAAGTAGTAGACACTAAACAAACAAAAAATAGTCAAAACTACTAAAATGTTGTGGTGATATTATTTTGACCAGTACTTTATTCGTTTTCTTATAATATGGTAAAATGTTAATAATTTCCTCTGTCCGGATTTTGATATGCGCCTCCGCATTTGATCTCAGTTGAACTTTTATAAGTATGCGCTGTCAATTTAAAGGAATATATTTTGTTTTGTTTGTTTTGTAGTATTCGAAATGTATTATTATAGCCAATTTCACTTCTTTGCACTTCAAAAGGGACAAACTTATGTATACATAATGCAGACGCATAAATTAATAAGTTTATTTTATTATTATACGGAGTTCTTTTTGGTGCACTCAAACTTAAACAAATTTATATAATCTCTTTAATTTACAAATTTTATAAATTTATTAATTATTTAATTTTCAAGCAATTAGCATTTCAATTCAATACTTCTCACGGCGATAGTACTATCGATACTATCGATGTTTTCAACTATCGTTTCGAACACTATCGAGTGGCGGTACTATCGATAGTATCCCAGCTCTATCAGGAAGCTGCTGAGAAAAAAGATACCGCCTACAGGGCCGCGCTGCGATGGGGCGCAACGCGTGCTATGTGGGACCGCTATAGGGATCTGAAGAGTGAAGCGAAACGTATTTACCGCAATAAGAAGAGAGAGGCCGAAATACGTGAGTGCGAAGAGCTTGAAATGCTTTCCGACAGGAAGAATGCCCGAAAATTTTACCAGAGAATTAGGCGACTTACGCAAGGTTTCAAAACCGGGGCGTACTCCTGTAGGAACAATAATGGCGACCTAGTAACTGATGTCCAGAGCGTACTTAAATTATGGAGGGAACACTTTTCCGCCCTACTAAATGGTTGTGGAGAAGAAAAACCCGAGCCCGCAGTCGATGATGACGGAGTCGACGTTCCACCGCCTGACTATGACGAGGTACGTATAGCAATAACGCGGCGGAAAAACAACAAAGCTGCTGGAGCTGACAGCCTGCCAGCTGAGCTATTCAAGTACGGCGGCGAAGAGTTGATAAGGTGCATGCATCAACTCTTGTGCAGAATATGGTCAGATGAACGCATGCCCGACGACTGGAATTTAAGTGTGGTCTGCCCAATGCCGCTATGTCTGAATTTGGCATCCCCTCAAAACTCATACGGCTGTGTAAAATGACGTTGAGCAATACCACCAGCTCCGTCAGAATTGGGAAAGACCTCTCCGAGCCGTTCGCCACAAAACGGGGTTTAAGACAGGGCGACTCTCTTTCATGTGACTTCGTTAATCTGATGTTGGAGAAGATAGAGCTGCAGAACTGAACCGCTCAGGAACAATTTACTACAAGAGCGTGCAATTGCTGGCTTATGCCGATGACATCGACATCATCGGTAACAAAAACCGCGAAGTCTGTTCTGCCTTTTCCAAGTTGGATAGGGAAGCAAAGCGAATGGGTCTGGTGGTAAACGAAGACAAGACAAAGTATCTCCTGTCATCAAAAAAACAGTCAGCACATTCGCGCCTGGGCACCCACGTCACTGTTGACAGTTATAATTTCGAGAAAGTAGAGAATTTCGTTTACTTGGGAACCAGCATTAACACCGATAATAATGTCAGCATTGAAATCCAGCGCAAAGAATCACTCTTGCCAACAAGTGCTACTTTGGACTGGGTAGGCAATTCAGGAGTAAAGTCCTCGCTCGACGTACGAAAACCACGCTCTATAAGTCACTCATCATGCCCGTGCTGGTATATGGCGCAGAAGCATGGACAATGACAACATCCGATGAGGCGGCTCTTGGAGTGTTTGAGAGAAATATTTTGCGGAAGATTTACTGGCTTTTACGCGTTGGCGACGGCGAGTACCGCAGACGATGGAACGATGAACTGTATGAGCTTTACAACGACATGGACATAGTGCAGCGAATTAAAATACAGCGGCTCCGCTGGCTTGGCCATGTCGTTCGAATGGACACCGACGCTCCAGCCCTGAAAGTACTCAACTCGGAACCCGCTGGTGGTAGCAGAGGAAGAGGGAGGCCCCCACTGCGATGGAAAGATCAGGTGGAGAAGGACTTGGCTTCACTTGGCTTTTCCAATTGGCGTCAGTTAGCACAGAGGAGAAACGACTGGCGTGCTCTGCTGAACTCGGCCATAATCGCTTAGGCGGTTACAGCGCCAAAAAAGAAGAAGAAGAATACTTTGTTACCTGCTTATTAGATGGTAATAAATTTTACCAGTAACAAGAGTGCGCAGAATGCGAAAACGGTTTAAAAATTGACAGGAACTTTATTTTCCGGTAACACAA
>NW_023458557.1:42529900-42543564 GCF_013731165.1 Rhagoletis pomonella
CTTTTTAGTCCATTTATAAAAGCGTTGTATATTAAAAAGTTTTTTTTATATTATTTATTTTCTACTTTTTAGTCCTGTCTGAATAAAAGTTTGCAATAGATATTAAAATAATTCAACGATATTAATAGAAAGGTGCACACACATGCATTTACATATGTATGTACATACAAACGAGCACCAATTAATTTTATTTAAAGAATGGCGTGTCGTCTATTTCCGGTGTAGCAAACGTAGTACATAGGGCGACATCTAGATGTCTCTACCTCGCCCTATTCACTATGCTTTTTTGTAGGAGCTTTTCAAAGCTTTGCTTTATGGTGTCGGACACACAACATTGAAAGCTCCTGGAACACAACATTGAAAGTTTCTGGAACACAACATTGCAAGTTGATAAAAGCGTTGTAATAAAGACAATTCAATATCTGATTGTGAGTGATGTTGTAACCCGCCACTTCAGCCTTTTCAAACAGCACACTCATACACATTAAAGCTTGAAACACATTGGGCACGACGGACTACCGACCACTGCTGTCAAATTATTTTAACACGTACTCTTATGTAGGTAATTATTTTGGCGGCGACAGAACTACACCACGACTGTGGTTATGGCCAAATTAGATCTATTTGTATTTTTCTAGCGACAGACAAGGTTCTTAGTCTTCTTGTATGTCAAACACATACAAATACATGATGACACTGCCGCGTTCAAAAAATGCATGTCACTATCGACAAAGCGATTAGATAATGAATATGACAAATTGAAAGCTGTAGCCCGTGGCCCGTCGTTTCCAATGTGGTTCAAGCTTAACTCCGTACTGCTGCTGCTGAATGGAATGAACTTTTCATTAGTGTACATTTAATTGGGTTAATGCGATTACATATCACAAGACGGGCACTGACGGCACAATTAAAATAGAAACAAACATCTCTAGAACAGCAAACGTTTCTAAGATATGCAACAGGCCTTTACAAAGAAACAAACAGCAGATGTACACACGAGGACATATCGACTGCAGAGTGGAAGATCGACCTATCTCGGCAGCCAGTTCGAAAACGCCTTATCTCAAAAAACTTTTCAAGAACGCCCTATTTCAGAATTCGTTTCAAAAACGCCCTATATCAGCACATTTTCAATACATTGTGAAGTAAGATAGGGCGTTTTTGAACTGAATGCTGAAACAGGGCGTTCTTGAAAAGTTTTTTGAGATAGGGCGTTTTTGAACTGGCTGCTGAGATAGGTCGATCTTCCACTCAGCTGTCGATATGTACTTGTTCACTTTGAAATCCGGCACTAAATGAAGTCTGGCTTTGCTCTCAACAAATCATCAATTAGTTTGTATAACAACTTTTCCAGTAAAAAACAATTGCAGCGTGAAAGCAAAATAGCGTGTAAAATTGAGAAAAGAAAACTATCAGAAAATAAAAGCTTGTAAAAACAGGAACGAAAATAATCATTATTTTTTTAATTTTAATCAAAAAAGTCAACAAGTTGTAATCGTCGTAAAACAATCTTAATTATACTCACGTATTTGTGTTCGTACGTCCTACTGAAAATTACAATGATTTTTATTTTTCGGGTTTAATCAATAAAAATTAAAAATAACAATTATTATTTAAATTTTATTCTTTCGCTCAAAGGAAATTATTATTACTTGATTTTTTATTTTTTCGATCGCAAATAATGATTATTTTATGATTTTTATTTTTTCGCTCAAAGAGAATAATTATTATTGAGTTTTATTTTTTCACTTAAGAATAATGATCATTCAAAAAATTCAAAAGCTATACCAACGTGATTTCCGACGCATCCTTTTCAGAACTAGTGACACCCTAATCAAATGAATTAATACCAAATTTTCATTTCAATATTTCGGTAGGTTGCGTCTCTATGGCCTTTTCAGTTTCATAAATAATCATTATTATTAAGTGGAAAAATAAGACTCAAAAATAATGATTATCTCCGAGCGAAAAAATTAAAATCATAAAATAATCATTATTTGTAATCGAAAAAATCAAATGATAATTATTTCCGTTGAGCAAAAATAAAGCTCAATAATAATTTTTATCATTAAGCGAAAAAAATAAAAATCATGAAATAATGATTAGGTGCTGATTTAAATTATTTTACTCATAATGATTACCGTCCCTGGAAAAAAACATAAAACTTGCATATGAACAGTTGTTACATTGATTTGACATTTTTAAATTATTTTTTTTTACACACAAGCACTTACACAGTCATTAATATTTTGATTTCCACTCAGTCTACTTTAACTAATTCTTTTACTTAAAAGAATGTGATTGTGTTTACTTTTTACCAATTCAACAAATGGCGGCTTTTGACATTTATTCTTGTTCTTCTTTCGCTCTTCTTCTGCTAGCAGAAAGTAGCTAGTAAAAACTTCACTAGCAAGATTTTGCAGCTCTCCCGTGTTGTTACGCTCTCTGTTTAGTGCTCTGTTGCAAAGTTTTTGGGTTACACCTTTCCACTAAAAAATTTCAGGTTCCTGTACAAATTAGTACTGACTACTTGTCATTATCAGGACTGCCAATTTAGCTCTTTTCGCGTCAAATCTGGCTTTTTCGAAGTCCATTTAGCGGCAGGAAATGAGAAACTGCGGGAAGCGGGAAATCCAGCTTTTTGAGAAATTTTTTGACGGATTTTTAGCTTTTTCCCTTATACAATTTAGTACATCCATATGTATTTTAAATTACCAGATAATTTCGATACGATTAAAAAAGATAATAAGTTTCTAGTGGGCAATATTTTATGTGCAACGCATGAGGAGATAGAAGATGTTCTAAAACATTTTAATTGCAGTGATGCTATCATCGAAAAAAAACTTTATAATTCAGTATAATAGAATTAATTTGGTAAATAGAAATATATATAATGCAACGCAATTTTGGGCAGAATTTCACACTAATACGGATGCGGGTGGCAACAAATGTTTTCCTATCTGGCGGAATTTGCAGCCGGATAAATTGATTTAAAAGGTGAATGTGTGGATCATCCGGTTTTGTTTCAAACTATTCTCGCTAACGGCAAACTACTAAATAAATTTATAGTTCAATTGTTTATTACTTTGTCTTTAGGTTTGTGTCTTCTAAGCGTGCATCGTAAGTTTGTATCAGAGTACCAGTTGATAAAACTATAGACCAGTTTGGTGAACAGCCAAGACGTTTACGTCTTACGTAATTACAGCAGATGGCAGAAAACACATAGACCACATAAATTTCTATAATAAAAATATAATATTAGGGGCTGAAAATATATCTATTTATTTATTTATATCTATTTATATATCTATTATAGTTAAATCATTAGTTAAACTTAATTACAGAAAAATTACGCAGAATTTTCTGTAGTTAAGTTTAACTAATGATTAAACTATACATACTTTAAAATGGATACGTTAACGGCCCTTAATGATTTTTTTATTTATTACACGGTGCGACAAAATAAAAAATTAATATACCGGCAAATAATCTGCATACTCAAAGTTTTGAATAGGCCCTCATTTTTATACATACGTATGCCATTTAAGAGAAGATGTTTTTGTGATTTCTACGATGTATAAATTGTTAATTCATCTCACAATAGTGCGGAGGAATATTACAGAGTATACGGAAAATTTTATATTTTTTATTTTTTATTTAGAATAACGCCTTGGCCGGCTATTCGGTTTACTATAGAGGTACGTATAGCTATGAATTTAAAGAATACATCAGGGTTTAGTTGAGATATTCAGCTTTGACCACTATGTTCTTTACATTTCCCAGTACTGCAAAGCTTTTGACTGCCATTCACCTGGGAGTGGCCAGAAGTGATTCATAAGCTTCCGGTTGAAATCGCAGCTGACTACGTCCGGATATTTATATCCACGTATCCTCTGGGTAGCGACTAAAAAACCCGTTTGGGAATGAGCTAAAGTGAGGAGGAGTGAAACTCTGCGTGCGCTGGGTTTGGCTCTCGCCACGTTAAATCTCTGCCCAATGAAAAAACACATGCCTCGAATGATATCCTTTTTTGATGACGATCACGGCAAAAGTAGAAAGGACTTTTAATCGGGAAGGTGCCTCTGCCCGGCTGGTTGATGTCCTCGGGAAAATAAAGGCTGACATCACCGCCATGCATGAAATGCGATTGACGAGGCAAGTCAAGGTAGGCGTGGAGCCTTGCGACGTCTACTACAGTTGCACCGTAAAGGAGCGCAAATTCGGTATAGGATTTATGGTGGGAGAGCGACTCCCTTGCAGAGTACTGGCGTCCACCGAACGATCGCCTCTATGGAAGAGAAGGACGAGGCTTCCAAGGATATATTTTATGAACGCTTGAAATACTGGGTTCTGGCATAAAAAGATCCATAAAGCTACACGGCTGTCTCCATATCGAAAAACGAGAAACCAAACCGAGCATGCTGTGATAGACGGAAAGCACACTTCCAGTGTTTTAGATGTACATACGTACACTCCGAGGGCCAAATATCGACTCGCCCCACTATCTTGTTGCAGCCAAGATACTCATCCGCCTTCGTGCAGCAAAGCACATTTTCCGCTCATTACATGTGTGCAAAGAGCTTGAAATGCTGGCCGTCAGAAATAACATCGGAAATTTTTACCAGAGAGCTAGGTGACTTACGGAAGGTTTGAAGACTCCTGTAGGAACAACCATGGCGAACTAGTGACCGATATCCTGAATTTACTCAAATTATGAAGGGAACACTTTTCGATCCTTTTGACTGGCAGTGGCACTGAAAGTAGTGGAGAAGACGTCGATGACGGTGTACGAATAGCGATTATGCTGAAAAATTACAAAATTACAAACAATTGCTCGAGTTGACGGCCTGCCAGCCGAGCTATTCAAGTACGAAGGTGGGGTGTTGGTAAAGTGCATGCCCGACGACTGGAGTTCAATTGTGCTCTGCCAAATCCACAAGAAAGGCGACCCCGCTATGGGTGCCCAGTATTTTATTGAGCGTGTTGTGTGAAGTACTGAACCCCACCAACAACGATCTTCAGATCTGCCAAATCCGCCATAAATCTTGTATTCGCAACACGCTAAAACTTGGAAAAGACTCTTGAGAATAGGATCGACACATATCTTCTATTTGTCGATTTTAAAGCCGGTTTCGACAGCACGAAGCGAAGTTGTCTTTATTTCGTGGTGTCTGAATATCCCCGAAAAACTAATACGGATATGTAAAATGACGTTGAGCAATACTACCAGCTATGTCAGAATTGAGAAGGATCTCTTCTACCCATTTGATACCAAACAAGGTGACTAACCTTCATGTGATATTTTTACTCTGATATTGGAGAAGATAATAAGAGTCGCAGAAGTGAACCGCTCAGGCACAATACTTTACAAGAGCGTACAATTGCTGGCGTATGCCGAGGATATCGACATCATTGGTTGAAATAAGGGCTACGTCTGTTCTGCCTTCTCGGAATTAGAAAGAGATGCAAAGCATGTGGGTTTGATGGTGAAAAACCAAGTATTTCCTGTTATCTCACAAATAGTTAGAGCATAACCGTCTATGACAATGGAAACATCTGATGAAGCGGCTCTTGGTGTTCGAGAGAAAGATTCTGCGAAAGATTTATGGGCCGTTACGCATTGGCGACGGCAAGTACCGAATACGATGTAAACTGAGCCCTATGAGCTTTACAACGGCATGGATATAGAGCAGCGAGTCAAAACACAAAAGCTACGATGGCTTGGTCACGTCGTGCGAATGGACAGAAACGGTCCAGCTCTGAGGGTATTCAACGCGGGTCGCGATGGTGGAAGATGAAGGCCACCACTGCGATGGAAAGTCCAAGTGGAGAAGGACTTCGCTTCACTTGGCATTTGTAATAGGTGCCAGTTGGCACAGAAGATAATCAACTAACGTACTGCTTTGGACTCGGCCAAAATCACTTAGGCGGTTATGGTGCCAAATAAGAAGAATGAAATTTGTGGGTCCCGGATGCATTTGCTCAAGCGAGAAATGGACCAGACAAAACAGAAATGTATGTCTTGTCTGGCAAATTATTCAGTTGGTATTTTTATGTAACTTACTGACTTTAGCTTTCACAAATTGGACAGATACGGGAACATTTTACTTTCTCTCAAAATAAAACCATTTGTGTAACTCCTTTTTGGGTACTCGCACTGTTTTAAAGTTTGCCGTTTCCCAAGACCGGCTTCTAGGTATATTTTTTATCTTTAATTTTGCTTTTATTTTGACTAATTCTGATAACAGTTGATTTGTTTATTTTAAACTCATCACACATCACTTTAACGGAAACACCACCTTTTAGATTTTTGCTTTTTAAAGGTTACAATGTGTTGCTTTAGAGCAGACATGGGCACTTTTTTGCCCGCGCAGTGGCGAAAGTGCGAGCGCGGGCTGGAGAAAGGGAAAAACAGTTTACGGGAGGAAGGGTATGAAAAGTTGCGAAAAAATTATTTATATCCCACCGACATCATGTTCATCGCAGTACGGCTGCGGTAATACTGACTTTGTTTACCAAACAAAGAGCATACATTTTCCTCATATTCACAATAAGCCATCGTTCGGACTTAGCTCCGATAGCGAGATTTGTTCCGTTTTGTCGAAAAAATTTTAAACCTAGTCCTCTACTTCGATCAACTGAAAATCAGCTCCGTTTTGTTGCATCAACAAATTTACTCTTCAAATAGGAAGGAGGTGGGGATTTTAATAGCATACTAAAAGTTATATTTAACCTTTTTATCGACACGGTTTTTACATTGGTGAGCTACAGCAACTTTGCAAATACACTTGAAATCGTGAATAGGCCCTCACAATCGCCCGATTTGAACCCGATCGAAAAATATTGCTCTGTCTAAAGTTCTGTAATTGCGTCCCGGTAAAGAAAGAATGAAATAACTTTTTATTAATTTAACCAAGGCATTTTAACTTTAATGATAATTGCTCGCTGGATTAAGGCGCCTTTACACGGGTCGATTTTCTAGTAGATTTTTGTCGTTCAACCAAAATCGACCCGTGTAAATGACATCTCAACCACTAGTTGGTCGATTTTCCAGTCTACAGATATCGACCCTTATAAGGCCGCTTTAGCTCCTTATTTGTACAAGGATACGAGGAGAAATGAATTGTTTTTTATAAAGGTAAGAAATGCACATCTACTAACTTGATATTTACTTCCATTTTGTAGTCCGAACCCAGCAAAGAGCGCTCGGTGAAGGTCAGCCAGTGATCAAATTTGCCAACAGGGCTGCCAAACATACATAGCTATGAAGTGCCATATTGAGGATAAAAAAGTGCTAAAACGTGCCAAATAGAAAATTAAAAGTGCCAAAAAAGGTGTCATTCTCTTTAGTTCTTCCCATTAGTATTAAAATTAGACAAATTAAAACAAAAGCCCAATGTCAAAGTAAGATAAACCAGTTGTATACACTATAGAAATTAGAAAATTTTAGTTGAGAAAAAGAAGTACACGCAAAGGATTTCACAAAAATGTATTTAAATTTGGCTTTTTTTCGAAAGTGCCATTTTGGCACTTTGTACAAAATTGAAAAATTCAGTGCCTATTCAAGTAAAATAGTGCCAAAAATGCCACGGTTGGAGCCGAGTTGGCAGCCCTGATCGCCAAGTTTTTTATTTAAAAAAGCACCAAAATTCTGAAAATAGCGCAATTTTCCCCCAAAAAAACACCAATTTTGTGTTGCTGTGTTTAATGGTATTTTCGCATATAAAGCTGTATGTTCAAATATTTTAAGTAATCACAATGAAACTTGTAAATATTCCCAACTATGCGCAGTTAATCAATTTAATAAATTTAATTTGCAAATGTTTTTTTATTCGTAAAACAATTTCCAAAACTTGGTTTTTCTAGAGGCTTTATTTTCATGCAATTGCTTACTTTTGTACAGATGCGCACACCCAGCTAATTAGCAGAATATTCTATGGATTCCATGATAGAGACTCTGTGAAAATATTGCGTTTGGATTATCTTGGAGCATATTATCCAGAGGAGAAGCTCGGCCAAACACTAACATATGTGTAAGTCAAATACAATGTCACCATAGAATCACGTTTTTATTATAAAATTGCCTTGAAAAGGGCCCCAAAGAACAAAACAAGAGCTAAACTAAAAAATTTTCGCCTTTAATTCCCTAAACGCACTTAATTTCTTGCGAAAGGCACAAAGTTGGCAACAGTTATATCGATGTCAAATTTGCTCATATACAAGCATGGACAGAGAGTGAGCGCCTGCTTAAAGAGCGTAAGCATCACATGCAAATACATGCGACAGCGTTAAGAGCGAAATACACCACACAAGCGGCTTGTCAAACATACTTTTCCCATTTTGCCATAGACCATGCAAACATGAGTCGTTCAAGCACAGAATTTTAGTTTTCCTCCGGTTCACACTGTTAAAAATGTTGGTTTTCTTTCATTTTTCTCCCTTACGTCCTCACTTGGTCCATCCACATCGCAAGCGGTTTGATCAAACGTCAAAATGGCGGCCAGAAAATCAAAAAATTTTGATTTTTGCTCAAATTTCCCTCAAGCGGTTTGTCAAACCTTCAAACACCCCCATAGATCACACAAATGGATTGAAACAAATGGATATTTCGCTTGGTTTGTCAAGCCGCTTGTGTTGTGTATTTCGCTCTTAACAAAGCGAACGCAAATTCATTCAAACGTAATTGTCACACTAACACCATAGTTGCCAACTTGGTGATTTAAGCACTAAATTTAGTGCTTTTTGAATATTAAAACGCCAAAAAAAAATTATTTAGTGCTTAGTGCCTTTTTTAGTGCTTTTTCTGAACTAAAATTACTTCGAGATAGTTAAAACCTGAAATAATTTGAAATATTTAAAGCTGTGGCAGCACTGAATTTATAAGAATCTACAAATTTAAATGGACTAAAATACAACCATGATTGATAAATAGTTGAAGTTGCAAACCCACCTTGTTAAATACTATTCGCGGTGAAAATGCTAGTACGCAAGTAAGTTAAGTATTTCTGTTTTTCTTTTCTAATTATTTGTATAGATTTTGTTTTTTTACCACCTGAGTAAAACACATCGTTTCTTGGTGCTGAATCCAAATCTGCCTCACAATTGCTCTAGCACTAGAATTTTGAGATATCCTAACCCCAAAGTGCCAAAAACACGGTTTTTAGCGATATTTGAAGTTATATAATGAAAACATCAAATTATTTGCTCATTTCCAATTAGGGCATCATTTTCGTTTGTTGCGATTCGATTTTTCTTTCTCGAGATATACCAGTTTTAATGTGCAGTACTTCGGTATTATGTTATGAAAAAAGCATCCCTTGATTCAAACAAATTTGGTGCTTTTAGTGTGGTAAAATGCTTTTTTCCAAGTTTTTGGTGCTTTTTGAAAATCAAAAGATGGCAACACTGACTAACACAATCACGCTTTCAGCTCGCGTTTACTTGTGGTAGTGATCACATCTGCTTATATACACTCCTCGTCATTTGAATTGCACACCCTTTCAATTCTTAGTATTTACAGTTTTCCGTTTGTTTATTTAATATAAATTTTTTGTAAAAATATCGTCACTAAATACGAATAAAGGCGCGCTGGTGTTTTGACGGTGAAAAAAAGCGTTTAAAAAAATTATGCGAAAAAAGATGCTTATAAAAAACTTTGGCGAAGTATGTTAAGAGTATTTGACGCTGAAATTTTTTTATGCGTCTTTTTTCGCCGCCAACTTTTGAGCTCGCGCCTTTATTCGTGTCTAGTGACGATATAGCATATTCTACGGGTAAACGCAATTTTAAAATTTTTTACAAACTAAAACTTAAAAGAAAGTTTATTTTCCATTTCTTGGGCAGCATTTTATATGATTTTTTCGTTTTTCTCGAGAGCTGGAAACCGTTCTTAAAAAAGGTCAACATAGGAGTGAGCCATCCTAATGACCTGCAGTGAATAAGTTAATAATATTTTTAGAAAAATTTCTGATATGCAGTTTTGCAGCCCATTCAATTATAGTGTAATTAAGTGCAAGTTTGAAGTGACTCTAAAACAGCCCCGATTTTTCAAATTCATTTATTTTTTATTGACAGTGTTGCGCATTTTATTCCATATAAAAGTTTTGTCGAGCATACTTTGTATGAGAGAAAATGCGCAGCACTATCACCAAAAAAATTGTCAAATATCACCGCTATTTTACAGACACTTGAAACTTGCACTTTATTGTACCCCTTTGTTGACATATTTTTAACTCTGTATAAAGTTTTAAAATCGGATGTAATGAATATTAAATAAACAAAATTAAAAGTGTAAATACTAAAGATTAAAAAGTTGAGCTATTCAAATGACGAGGAGTGTATGTGGCGTACGTTTGGGAGAGTGAGCCTTTTTACTCCAGAATGCGTGTGCAGTGGCTCTCATTGCTATACGTGTATTAGCAGTGTTGCCATTTTAGCCGTTTTGCGGCTAGATTTAGCCGGTTGCGATAGCAAACAGCCGGAGAAATTTCGATTTAGCCGGAAGCCGATTTGTTAGCCGTTTTGCAGAAAAAAATTAGCCGTTTTTAGCCGATTTTGCTATTTGCCTTGTTTTCTTAAATTTCAAATATCTATATATGTTTCCATTTTTGACTAAGCGACCCAAAATCTGTTAGAAATGGCTACTAGCCTTATCGTGGAGAAAATTTTCATGTCAGGCAGGGTTGTATGAAATTGGGCCGATTTCGCTTATTTTTATTTTAAACGAAGAAGGGATTTTCTTCATAAAATGTTTGTTATAAATGTCTTAATTTTAAGTGTGAAGTTTTATTCGCAAACTTAGAAAATAAGAAATTGTTTCACTGTTAAGACACTTAAGATGCGTTTGTGTTTGGATATAATGCCAACAAACAGAATAAATATTACATGTAGATTTTGTCTTCCCAGATAGCGTATATTCAATTCTGCCTAAATTACAAAACATCATTTTTGCCCACTCCCAAAGGTTTAAGGTAAGGGAAAAATTGATATTTTCAAGCACTATGTACACATATGTATTTTTTTAAACAAACTTTTTTGCTGAGAACTTATTTAAATTCCAAAAACCGAATGCCAACTTGAACTAAAGGAACCAACACTGAAGTGAGTCAAAATGAAAATACAAGAGCACAAATTTTTATGTAAAGCAAAACTCTCTGGGAACCCTACGAGACATCTGCCGGTCATATGACCGGTCATCCAAATGGGAGATCTGCAGTCTTTTGGCATCATATTTTACATCAGAATTGAAGGGATTTCTGAAAAATCTGACCATTTCCTTTGTGTAACTGTGATTTTGCATCCCTTGTCAACATATGGCCTCGGTTGATGTTAACTTAAGGCCGTTGTTTTACTGCCTTAAAATTGAAGGGAAATTTTTATGTGTTTTGGTTTCTATTTGAGTGTATTGAGAATCGGTCAGTCTGAAAAGGCCTTGTAGGGAAAACAATAGGTTTGTTCGTCGAAAATCCAGCGAGAACTATCACTCAAAATATCAGATAGTAAGAAAAAATGCTCCCAAATTCTCTCTCATGTAGAGAAACTTGCAATTTTCTGTACGAACGCAAATTTGCAAGTTTTTCTGCCAGCTAGTGTCCACGGTTGCATTTCAAACAAAAGAAATTTTTAAAATTCTTTCAGAGGGGCAAAAAACAGGATCTACGTGTATATATCTTGTCAGTCCGACTTTCTTCAACATACATTTTAGCCGTTTTTAGCCGGTTTTATTTGCCAATTTAGCCGGTTCGTCCAAAAAGTTCTGGCAACACTGTGTATTAGTAAGATTTGGTGCCCCCTTCCCGTTTGCCCGTGATTTTCCACTGATCGGGCCCCCGCGAAATGGGCTCGCTTGCCCATACGGGCAAAAGTGCCCATGTCTCCTGTAGGGAAAACACGAACTAGTGAACCAAATTTCTGGTTCAGTACTAGTTCTTTTTCGCCAAAAACGAAAAAGTCCGATAGTAACTAGTCCCGCACCAGTCCAAAAGCAGTAAAATGTGGTACTTTCAGTAACCTCCCTGTAAGGAAACGAACTAGTGCGGAACTGGTTCGGTTCTAGTGCGTTTGGAACCATGACTAGTACGCGTTAATTCTCTTTTGCATGCTAGCAACTGGCGAATTTAACATTGCGATGTCCTAGGAAGTGTCAATTGTCCCCCGTTGCATCCCTTTGGCGCTAGTTCCGAACCAGTTCTAAATTCGACAGATAAGATCTAGTTCGTTTTGCATCCCTTTTTCTATAGTTCCAAACCAGTTCCTAATTCGACAGATGAGATCTAGTTCGATCTGCATCCATTTTTTATAGTTCCCAACCTGTTATAAATTCGTCACCTTAGATTTACATTTCTTATCAGGCTTGTCGAAACATTTCCCTTTTATATTAAATATGATCCGTTGAAGGAAGGACAATACCATCACAAATGTTTAAACGCATTTATTAAAAATTTATAAACCACATTAGTAGTAGTAGTAGTATTAAACTTAAGTAGTAAGTAAAAAACAAAAGTGCGTTCTGCTTAAAAGTAAAAATATTAGTTCACTTTGTCTTACTTGTCTAAATTTAAGCATATTGTTTTTTAAGTAAATAAGATATACAGGCAGTCAATAAAGTTTAGGTACAGCGAAGTTTTTACAATACCGGCAACTATTGTTTAAATATTTTATTTTTCCCTAATTTTTTATAAAAATATGGTTAGTTCTACACCAAAAACCCCAAAAGTCAGAGTTCCAAACCTTATGCAAAATTAAAGAAAACTCCGCAAATTTTCATCCAAATATGTATTGCAATTTACACTCTTTAGAAAAAAGTTAAGTACGCAGTGTTTTAGCTCATTCAATTTTAGTATAACAAAGTGCAAGTTTGAGGCAGCTAGGACTTACCATTGATATTTAGCAATTTTTTGTTGTTGTTTGGTAAGTCCTAGCTTCCTCATAGTTGCACTTCATTATACCAAAATTGAATGGGCTAAAAAACTGCTCAACTTTTTCTAGAGAGCGCAAATAGAAAGTGAATTATTTTAATGAAATTTTGCAGAATTTTCTTAAATTTTGCACAAGGTTTGGAACTCTGATTTTTGGGGATTTTATAAAAAATTGCCAAAAACTAAAATATTTAAAAAATAGTTGCCCGTATTGTAAAAAATTCGTTGTACCTAAACTTTATTGACTGACTGTATTAAGGTAGCTGTGCTGGATTGCATAAAACAAAAATTAATTTGTCTTTTCTTAAAAAAAAAGGTAGCTCTGGTGGCTTGCATTTTTAAATAAATTTAGTGAGATAGTGGTAATTATTTTGACAATTTTTTTTAAACCTCTTTTCTGCAACTGCATTGCCTTTCTCAATTGTCCTTCAGGATCTTGGCCTTTGTTTATGGAATCACTAAGTATAATGATTATTAAGCAACTCAAAAACTATACCGGCGTGATTACCGACGTATCCTTTTGAGAGGTAGCCGCACTCTTATAAGCGTAATAAGACCCAAACTTTTCAGGTAATAATTTCAGTAGGTTGCGTCTGTATGGCCATTTCAATTTTATAAATTATCATTATTTTTAAGTAAAAAAATAAAACTCAAAATTAATGATAATCTCTGCGCGAAAAAATAAAAATCATAAAATAATCATTATTTGTAATGCCAAAAATAAAAATCAAATAATAATTATTTCCG
>NW_023458557.1:42543664-42550140 GCF_013731165.1 Rhagoletis pomonella
TTTTTTTTTAAATAATTTTTGTTAATTTTCTTATGAGAATATTCTTTTAATTTATAATCCTTGTATAAGGATTTACTTTTGGTTCTTTACCATCAGTTGGGCGCCAGTCAATCTCAAGTCAAATTTTTGATCTCTGTGATCATTGTCAAGTAAAACTTTGATCTCTTTAGTTTTGACTTGATTTATATTATTAATTAAACAACTCCTTTGACATTATCTTAAACATATTTATTCACCAATATTATTTTAGCTAACTACTTATTTCACTATTTCACTTTAACTTAATGAACTTATTTTCATTCATTATTTCTTTCTGCTCTTACTGAAAACTGACATCGCTTAAGTACTTTTTTCCCGACCAGTCTTTCGAGTTTTGTTGTTGTATTGCATTAGCAAAGCTTAAGTACTTTTTTAGTGACGACACTTTCGGGTTTTGTTGTTGCTTTCACATGAGCAAGATCATGTGAAGGTGTTGGTGCTCTGCAGCCTAAGAACTCATATGCGCATGTTGTTGGTAGGATATTTGGGAAACTAATATGTTAACTCCTGCCCCTCTTAAGTTCGGAGCGTCCCTGATCCGATAGTTTTCGTATTTTAAAACTCAAAACTTATTTTTCTTAAAAAAAGTTAAAGATTGACAATTCAGATAGCTACAGAATTCAGTATTTGTTTTGCTTACTGATTAAAACATGTTGTACTTCGATTTTTATCAGTTTATAAAAAAACGCATATAAAATATCTCTTATTAAATTATATAAATATATATCTTATAAATTTTTTTTAAGAAATGGTGATTGGTAATCAGTGTTATCCGTATACATATGTACGTTTACTATGAAAATCACCTATTATAGTTGTTTAACTTAACAAAAGTAATTTCTTTAAATTTCTATACGATACATTATTTTAACTTTGCTATGCGCTAGGTTTGCGTGTAATCCTAACAAATTTTTTTGCTTTTTCGTAATTTTTAACTTTGGTAAGGATATGCACTACGTATATGTACGTGTCTATATTATAATAATAATTAAGTTGCACATTTTTGATTTAGGTATATACAAATGTATGTATGTTTACATACAATATTTTTGAAAAACTTATTGTGTTATTTCTATGTATTATTCTATTACACAAATAATTGATATGAATATTACACAAAGGCTTTATACATTATTTTTGAGCTTTTACTTAACTAACGAATATTGTCTTTATGTATTTTTTTACCGTTTTTTAGCAATACTGTTGTGCCAAAATCCTTTTGAACTATATTTTCAATGTATACCTTATTCAGTTTATTGCCTAAACGTTTATTTCTATGAACAAAAACTATTTCGCCTTCCTTAAAAGTCCTTTGGCTTGTATTTGACCGTCTTAAAATATCTTCTTGTGCTGAAGTTAGTAATGATTTTATAGAATTTAAATGCTCTTCAGGAAATTTGTTTATTATAGCGATAGGTTTGGCCTGTAAAGTTGAATGAATGGTATTATTGTAAAGATATGTTGCGTGTAGTATTAAATCGGGAATGTCAGTAATGTTTTTTTTCCATTTTTAAGCACCTTGCAATTTCGACTACTGTAGAGTGAAGTCGTTCTACCTGTCCATTACTCTTACTATGAAGAGGTGGGATGAAAAATTGGTCTATTGCGAAATGATCTTTTAACATATTGGCTATTGTATTCGACTGGAATGATTTCTCGTTATCAGAAACGATGATTTTAGTTTTCTTGAAGTTGTTGAGTATTATAAGTAAAGCATTTTTTATATCTATTGTCAATCTGGATGAAATGGGTATAATGTGAGCAAATTTTGAAAACTTATCTAAACAAGTTAGAAAATGATTCTTTTCAATTGAAAATATATCTATATGCAAAATTTCTCCGGGATATGTAGGAATGGGGGTTTTTCCGATTTCGGGTTTAGCAGGATGCCTATTGTATTTGTTTTCTAAACAGATTCTGCAATTTTTAGCGATAGTTTGCAAAGTTGTTTTAATATCCGGAAAGCTCAGCTATTAATTATTTATAATTTTCCTGTACAGAGCGGTGCGCCCTGTTATGTTCTGTAGTTGCGGTTTCAACTTGGTCATCCTTGTTTTTTAAATCTATAGCTAATTTTTCTGTATGAATAAATTTTGTTCCTTGAAAATTTGATAAAATTAATGACTTGATTTTTCCTTAGGTTTCTAGAGTACAGCACACTCCATTTACGACATTTGGATTTACGCAATTGCGAAGGGTTTGAAGGAGAAACTCAGCACTGTTAAATTGAATAGTGTGTCTTATAAACTTTTGGAATACTATTTTCGTAGATTTGCTATTCAAATCTGACATTGAAAGTATTAGCTGGTTTCTAAATTGGTTCACTGGATTTTTTATTGTCTTTATAATTTCCGAAAGGGACATTTCGCTATGAGCTGTATCTGCACTCATAGACTCTTCAACAATATGAATATATTGCCGGGACAAAGCGTCAGCTACCTTGTTTTCTTTTCCAGGTTTATAAAAGTATTTCGGGCCATATGAATTAATGAATGCTGTCCATCTCTTGATTTTTGAATTTGGGTTTTTGTCAGAAATAGCAAACGTGAGGGGTTGATGGTCGGTGTAGATGTGAATGTTTTTGATGCCGTAGAGATAATGTCGCAACTTTTGGAATGCCCAAACTATCGCGAGAAGTTCTCGCTCATTGGTTGCATAGTTTTCTTCGGTTTTCGAGAGAGTACGTGAAATCATTGTGATGGGCTTACCATTTTGCGAAAGAACAGCGCCTAATGCGACGGAGGAAATATAAGTTGTGATCTCAATTGGCTTTGTATAATCAGGATGTTGGAGGAGTACGTCGTCGGAAGCTAAAATTTATTTTAGTTTATTAAATGCATCTTTTGCTTCATCATCTAATGCGGCTTTTACATTTTTAGGTTGCTTAGTGTGACCATTACTGCCTCGTAGGTATTGGGTAAGAGGTTTAGATATATGAGCGTAGTCCCTTATAAATCTTCTATAGTAACCCGAGAGCCCCAAGAATGAGCATAAAGACTTAAGTGTTTTTGGTTCTTGATAGTTAACGATTGCTTCTACTTTGTCACTACATGTGCGTATGCCTTTTTCTGATATCGCAAAACCTAAAAACTGTACCTTATCTTTAAAAAACTTAGATTTTTCTAATGATACGCGCATTCCTGCTTTCTCTATTTTCTTGAGCACAAAATCGACGTGTTGATAGTGGGAGTGTTCGTCAGGTGAAAATATAATAATATCATCGACATAGACATGACAAATTTTTCCGATACTTTCTCGCAAAATGTCGTCTATTGCCCTCTGGAATATGCTTGGAGCGTTCTTTAACCCAAAAGGTAGTCGACAAAATTCATACTTTCCGTAGTTCACGCTGAAAGCAGTTTTCAGTCTATGCTTTTCTGAAAGGCAAATTTGGTGGAAGCCTGATTTGAGATCCAAGGTGGTAAAAATTTTGATTTTCCCAAATTCGCTAGAATAACAGAAGTAACTGGAATAGGGTATTTGTCTGAGGTAGTATGTTCATTTAACTTTTGGGAATCGATTACCCTTCTTAATTTTTGGTTACCGTCATCATCTAATCCTTTTTTTGATGCCATCTCTAAGCAAATCCTCTATTTCTTTGTTGACGATATAGGGTATGGGCAGATATAGGGTATGGGTAGGATCTGGAGTAAATCGGCTCTTCTGTCGCTGTATCTATCGTTGCTTCAACTCTAGTATTATAGGGGAGGGCCCTATTAGGGTTAGCAAACGCATTGGAGTTGTGTTCAATTAACTCTCGAATTTTATAAGAGAAATCCGAAAAGCAAGTTTTTAGAGAATTAACTTGTTGGCATTCGAGATGATGGATCTTTTCTTTTCCTAATTTGTGGAAAAGAAAGCCATCTTTGGTACTTATTTGTGCTTTAATTTCTCTTAGGAAATCGTACTCTATGATTCCGTCGAAGCTTTGGAGCTGTGGTAAAATAAAAAATGTAGTGGTCTGTCCTAGTATATTAATACGGCATTTTTTGCAGATATTATTAATTCCATTTATCGACTTGATTTGGAAAGGTTTTTCTACTTGTTTTATTCCTTTTAAAAATTCATATTTTTTCACGTAATTTTTTGATGTTCCTGTGTCAATGAGAATTATTAAAGCTTGACCATTCTGAAGAGTTCTCATAATGAATGGCAAGTTTGACTTTAGCCTAAAAAATTAACTTCTTCAATAGATTCATTATCATAGTTACATGATTCCTCTTCCGAATAGTAAGATTCATTTTCTATGGCGTTGATTTTTTGAAGTTTATTAAGAGGAGACTGGGTAGACACGTTGGCCGCAAACGTTCTTTTAGTGTTATTATTGTTTTGCTGAGTTGGAGTGAATCTAAAAGGCTGTTGACGTTGTTGTCGTACCTGTGATTGATTTTGACAATTTTGGCAATTTGTTAAGGGCTGAGGATTCTGGGGGTTGTTCAAGGGATAATTTTTGAAATCGGTGCGTCGCCTATAGTAGGAACTTCCATAATCGACTTCCATAGGGACTGGATTCTGATTTGATTGGGGAATAGAACTAGGGAACCTTGCAGAAGGTATTTCATGTTGGTTGAAACTATAGTTCCCTAAAAAAGTTGAATTCTGGTGATTTCGGACAGAGTTAGCAACGGCGTATGTATTAGCAAATTCGTAACTTTGCCTGTTATGCTGCAGTTCTTGTGCTGTGGCACGTGCTGTAGGTAGATCCGGAGGATTTGCGGAAAACAGTGTATCGCAAAGGGGGCGCCTCAGTCCCGAAATAAAAACCCTGAGTGCATTTTCCCTAGCTTTTTGATTAAACGCGCTTGTAAGTAACTCGCTACCGTTGTGAGTCATAATATTTTTGTTGATAATCAGTGTAAGCTGTTTGTCAACTGCGTCGTAGTATTGGTTAATATTCATATTTCCTTGCCTTAGTGTGTTCAATTCATTTTCGAGAATATGAAGCGGACGTTTATCAGCATACAATTGATCTAGTCTTGATATTATTGCCCTAAAATTAAGCGGAGTATTGAAGGAACTCAAATTTTCATTAGCTGCGGCTGAAACCTTATTTCGAAGTATGTCCATTGCAACATAATAAGCTTCAGAGCCCTCATTATAATAATTGATGGCAAACTTTGCCGCTTCTCTCCAGGCAGGGTACACTACAATATTTCCCTTGAATTCAGGCAAGGACTTTATGAGGTTGAGATCAGTATGAGTGTTTGGAACTCCAGGAATTATGGTAACAGGTGTATGTACTTCTGCTTTTGAAGGCTCCTTCAATTTGAGCTTTTAATTCATCTTTAGCTGTTTCCACAACGGATTCTACTAAGCTCAGCACAGAATTTCGGTCCACCATTTTGAAAAAGGGCACAAAAATATTGCTTCACAAATATATGTACCTCAAAATATTCTAAGTATAATAACTAAATAGAATATTGGTTCCAAAAATTAATATTTCTCAAAATATTTTAAGTATGACAACTGTATTTTAGTAAAACTAAATACAATACTTAACTTTAGTGTGTTTAACTTTTTGGTAACTGCGGTATCCCTCGTATATAGATGGTTCTCTTCAGAAGTTTCGCGTGTTGGTTCACCCGGACACTTTTATCTTCGCTCGGTTATGGATATTTCATTTGTTTTTAGGGGTTCACATTTACTATTTTGTGTGAAATGCCGCTTATGTAAATCTTTGAGCCAAATTTCTGCTCACTTTCAATTGTTTATTCTTAACTTTTATTTTGAACAATTTCTTCTTGTTTATAATTGTTTAAACGCTCAAGTATATTAATTCTTTGTCTTCACGAAAAGGGTTCACAGTTCAGCGTAATATTATTTTTTGGTTTTCAAAAACTGTCACTGCAATATAGTTTCTTGCATATATGTAATACTTCTATATTGGTAGTAAGCTAACATCTCAATGTGTAAGCATTCCGAAATCAAAGCGAGACAGTCTAGTACTGTTTTTGTCAATGTATTGTGTACTTGAGTGCCGTTTTTGTAAATGTGTCGTGTACATGTTTATTTATAAACGTATGTGTTCCTTTTCTTTCGTACGTGCTTATTGATATATCTGTACTGTAGTGTTTTCGGACGGTACTAGCTCTTACTGCCAATATAGGAGTATTACATATATGGTTTCTTGTGCTTGTTGTAATTAATAGTTTTACTAACATATGTAATTTTTCTTTCAGTTCAAAGTTCAAATATGTATATCACACTATTTAATTTATCTTTGGATTCAAGTCTACGGAAAATAGATTTCCACTTCGCAAAATACTTTCCGCACTTTATTAGGTGGCTAAGATTATTTGGTCTCATTCGTAGAATCTCTAGCACTTGGCATACTACTTTTTCATTTATTTTGTTCGTAAGGCTTGTTTTGATTCGGCTTTGTCGAAAATATGGTGTACTTTCACTTTTCTTTAGCACAATACTTTCTGCGCTTTTTT
>NW_023458557.1:42550240-42557848 GCF_013731165.1 Rhagoletis pomonella
AGTTTTCGCGTAAATTGGCTAAATGAGTCGTGTGATCTCATGAATATCGTTCAAATGAAGCCATTGATATACCTACCGTGTTCCTTCATGGACAGATGTGGTCGAATCTTTCCTTGTCAATTCGCCACTTTTAAAATTCGTCTTAATATTTATGAATTGGTTTCTTTGGCGCATATTCATAGTCATATTTAGTTCATAACTAAGTCGAAACTATCCTAAGTTACAACTAAAGCTATTCATAGTCGCCTTAGTTTCGACTTTTCTGGCTAAGTACCAACTTAAAATTTAGTTTCGGCTGCAGCTGCAATTAAGTCGTAACTAGGAAGAAGTATTTTATTAAATTAAGGAAAAAAGGCGAAACATGTAAAAATTAAGTTGGCAGAGCGTGATTTTGATTATATTGAATGATCTCCAATTGAAATTTACAAAGAGCGATCCATTTGAATCGGAAGATGAAATTAAATGCGTATTACAATTCGAATAAGGCTACATCACAATTTTATAATTGGAATGATTTACATATATAAATGCTCAAATAATAAGTCAATTTCAAACTTGTTCTTTTAAAGCAAATTATGGCATAAAATTTAGATATGTGTTTGTATGTTTCACAGCATGCATTCGATAAACATCGACTTCACATCATTGCGGTAGAACAAGAAACGTATACCTTATTCTTTTGCATAAACATGCAATGAAAGTAAAAATTACATAAACGGATGATCAAACTTGACATTATTTAATAAAAATGTAATTTTTCCAAAATATCGTAAAGAAAAATCGATACATTTTCACTCGTTTTGCAATATCGTAAAACTAAGTTAAAACTACTTAGTAGAAGTCTGAAATGCGACTATGAATAGAAGTGAATTTTAAGTTGGTACCTAAATTTAAGTTGCAACTTTATTAGTTTCGACTTAGTGGCTGGACTATGAATACGCGCCTTTGAGTCTTACAGCTGTAATAACGACCGCCTCGAGCAACTTCGTCAATCGGAGGTAGATGCAAGATCACGCTTACACAGTGTTACGGTCTATATATGCATACTTAATCGCATCCTTGTTTTAGCCATCTGAAAAGTAAATTCGTCTAAGATAAACAAACCCCGTGGGGGTTTCTATATGTTTCGAGTGCAGCGTCATCCATTGGGTCCCAGGTAGTCACGCTGCGAATTTGAACGAAATCTGTTAATAAATACGACTTTTATAAGTAACTCTACTCCAGCGCCACCAGCGTGTTTTCTAGTAGCCTATAATAGGACCTCCGACAATTTGAATGGGCTCTATTGAGTGGTTTTTGAGTTTAGTCCGGAAAACGGAAATGGCTATCATTGTATGTATGTAATCCTCCTTATCCTGAGTCTCGCCCGAAAAAAAATTCACGCAAAAATTTTGATTCCCCCCATAGTAAGACATGGAAACCAAAAGCGAAAAGTGAACCGGTTCAAGGAAGATGAAACTCATGATAAGGCTAAACATGTTTCGAATGAAAAAAAATCATTCAGCCTTATCATGAATTTCATTTTCCCCGAACCGGTTCACTTTTCACTTTTGGTTTCTATGTATTTAGTATGGGTTGACAAATTTTCGGGTGAATTTCTTTTGGGCGAAACTCAGGAGAAGGCAGATTATGAAAGTAGTAAACGTTTCGTATGTGTATTAACAAAATAGGTTCATAAATACGGCTTTTATAAATAACTCAACTCCAGCACCACTTAGCGGGTCCGTTTTTCGCAAGTGCTTTTTTCATCATGCTTGCGAAATCGGTTCATAAATACAACTTTTATAAATAACTCGCCTCCCGCGCCACTTAGCGGCTCTGTTTTAGGTATACGTATTTTCCATTATGCTGAAACTATAGCTTTTGAATTTGAAAAAAATCGGTTCAAAAATACGACTTTTATAAATAACTCGACTCCCGCGCCACCTAGCGGGTCTATTTTTGGTAAACGTGTTTGCCATCACGCTGGTAGCTTACATTTTCAATTTAAAATAACTCGGTTCGTAAATACGATTTTTATAAACAACTCGACCCCAGCGCCACCTACCGAGTTGTCTGGTAGTCTATAATAGGGCCATATATGCAAGGTATAACCCCTGAAAATTTGACTAAAATCTATGCATTAATTTTGGAGTTAACTCCGAACAACGAAAACGGCTATTACTTTATACTAGCTTATACCCGCGGGTTTCACCCCACGTTTTTAAACAAATATGAAAAATAATTTAATGATGTTATATTTTATTTCTGTCCCCATTTCGTTATAGCTCGTTATTTTTTAAGCGAGTTAAGGTACTTAGGCCGTTTAAAACTATGAAATTAAAAAATCTCGTCTGCGCGCTAGGCATACGAAGGATATAAATCCCTCTAAGTTTACCTTAAAATGGTTCCAGGGATACGACGCGTGACCGTATAACCTTCTTGGAGGTGCCAAGGCGGGTTCTAATATTTTCAGCTCAAATTTAGTAATTTGGCCTTGATAAAATACCACTTCTCATTACTGTAGCAAATGCCTCAAGAAGTATGTATGCATCATGAAAGCTTTGGATTATAAGGCCGAACCCGGCTCTCCCTTTTCCATTAAATGGAATTTTTTCTGTCAGTACTGCACTTATAAAATAAATCTCCATAACAAATTTAAAATACTTCCAGACATTTTCTATCCTTCCAGAGATTAATATTAAGAAATTTTTAGTATGTATGGGAGGCGACATGCCTCCTTTTTTAATAACTCACATTTTTTCCATGAACAATTGATACATTTTGTATACACAACTCCATATCAAGTTCCAGTATTCTGCCACAAACACTTCCAGGGATAAGTGGCAAGAAAAAGTCAATTTGTACAGGAAGTGCCACGCCCCTTTTTCTTATAACCCTAATCTTCTTCCATGAATTTAGAAATGATTTTACATAACCCAGTACCAAGTCAAAGTACTCTACCATGAACACCTCTAGAGATATGCAGTATAAAACAGTAAATTTGTACGGGAGGTACCATGTCCCCTTTTCGTATAACGCAAATTTTTCTCCATGAGTATGGAATTAATTTTGTATACACATCTCGGTGCCAAGTTCCAGTCCTCTGCAATGAACACCTCCAGAGATATACAGCATAGAAAAATCAATTTGCATGGGAGTTTCCCCACCACCTTTTCCAATAACTCTCATTTTTCTCCATGAGTATAGTATTAGTTTCACATACATACAATATGAAACTTTTAGTCAGTATGGAAGGTGCTACGCCTCTTTTCCAAAAATGTCAATTTTTCTCCGTGAATATGAATATGATTTCACACAGTGTTGGCAAAATGTTAATCTGATTAACGATTAAAATGTTTGACGATTAAAATTAATTAGTCGTAATCAACTGTACGATTAATGATTAAATTTTTTAATCGTTAATCGCTGGCTACGATTACGATTAATTAATTTTAATCATTAATCCTTAATCCCATTAAAAATAAAATCTGATTAAGTTGTCTAGTTTGTCCGAATTTGAAACCAAACACCAGTTACAGTAATTATGTTGGTCGGTATAGATCTTAATGAAAATGCACACCAAATTGCTCAGATTGATGAGGAAACCCGACTTAGCCATACCGGATTAACTTGCTGTGTGTGCACAGAAAAATTCCAGCATAAATTAATTAATCACCAAACCTACTTGATCAAATTAAGAGTTAATGATTAAAAATTATTTTTTTTAATCGCGGTTATGATTAAAAGTACTCATGATTAACTGTAATCAGATTGAATTTAATCGAATTAACTAATTGATTAAAACATCAATCGATTAATGCCAACATTGATTTCACATACATATCTGTATACCAAGTTCCAGTTCTCTCCCATAAATACTTCCAGATATGTATGTAATATGAAAATTCCAATTTGTATGGGAGGGGCCTTGAGTTATCGGACTTACTCTCAGTCTAAGACCATCCTTGCGAAATCCGTAGTAAGTGTACCAAATTTCGTTCTGATCGGGAAACCGGTTAAGGAAGTAGCCTATTTTTCAATCCAGGTCATAAACCATCTGAGAGCAAAATTTCATTATCAAACAGGTGGCAACTCTTAAAATAGTAGCCTATTTTCCAACGTAGGCCATAAGCTATCTCTGTGCGAAATTTCATGCAAATCTGTTCAGTCGTTTCCGCGTATTAATTTAATTAAACTTTTTGAACAGGTGGCAACTCTTTCAAAAGATTAGCCTGTTTTCCACTGTAGGTCACAAGCTATCTGCTTGCAAAATTTCATGCAAATCCGTTCAGACTTTTGGGCGTATTAATTTAATTAAACTTTTTAGCAGGTGGAAACTCTTAAAAAAACCTAGCTCATAAGCTATCTTTGTGAAAACTTCCATGCAAATCAGTTCACTGATTTCCGCGTATTAATTTAATTAAACATTTCTAACAGGTGGCAACTCTTAAAAAAGTAGCCTACTTTCCGACCTAGGTCATAAGCTATCTGTGTGCAAATTTTCTTGCAAATCTGTTCAGTCGTTCCCGCAAATTAAATAAATTCAACTTTTTTAACAGGTGGCAACTCTTAAAAAAAATAGCCTATTAACCAGTCTGGCCCATAAGCTATCTGCGTACAAAATTTCATGCAAATCCGTTCAGTCGTTTCCGCGTGATGATTTCCCAAACATCCAAACATACAAACTTTCACATTTATAATATTAGTAAGATTTCATTTCTATTTAATTTATTGACAGATTTTACAAAGCGAAATTACTTGATTTCAGCATGATTCGCTTATAAATCACAAATGAGCCGCAAATTACGATAATGTGATCATGCTTTTAACTATGCATTCATTTAATTGACATTGTGAAATATGTGGTTTCCGTGTACGCCTGGTATTATGGGTTTTGGTATAAAAGCATAAATAAAAGGCAGCGTTGATCCGGATCAACTCGGGAATTAACTGCAGTTGATCCGGATTAAGTCCAAGTTAATCCGGATCAACACTTCCGTCTGTTTATGCTTTAACATAGGACATTTAAAGGTTAATCAAGTCAACCTAATAACTCAAAATTTATAAATTTGAAAAATAATAAAATAAAACCAGTTCACTTCTGAAACTGCTTTTCAATGTTCAAGTAATGGGAATTATTGTGTATGGTGTTACTGCATGCATCCGACCCATAGTGGAATTTACCAGGTGCCACTGCCTTATTTGAAAATTTGCCTATAAAATGTGACTGTAAGGCAGCCGAATGTCAGAAAATAAAGCGAGAAAGCAGTTTTATTACTTCATCTGTTTAATGCGACATCGTTCCCTGTAAACATTTTAAGGTTTTCCAGCAATGTTTTTAACATAGTAAAAAGCATGCAGATAAAATTCATACAAAAGCGCTATGTCCAATATGCCGAGCAGTTATTGAAGACGATATTTTGTTCGACTTTTCATAAGTAAAAATATTTTGTGAATATTACTTTCTTCATATGAATTATATCACATTTTTTGTTTAATTCAAGGCCTATCAAACAGGTTTAGAGCATTTGACCAAAAACAACATTTGCCTGTATTTTGTTGTTGCTTCTGGTATCGAAAGTGTCAAAAACTGTTCTGATTTTTTCTTCTACATCAAAGCGTGTCATGCGAAATACAAAAAGATACAAAATTTTCTGAGTAAATTGGTTTGCTTCTCGAAGAATTAATCCATCCTGTGCCAGGCCCAGTAATCAGCGGTTGTGCTGTCGAGTTCAGCGAGCGTTCCAAAAGCAGCTATTCAATCGCTGGTTTTGTATGGAAAAAGGTTTTACACGCAAATAGACTTTAACAATTTAGAATTTTTGTGAGAAGAAATTAAAAATATTTGATATTTTCGAGAACAAATAATTTGAAAAAAATCAAATCAGCTGCTATACTGATACTACCTGTCCAATGTGCGTTGGTTTAATTGTATTTTTGGAATAAACAAAGTTCTTTTTCCTTCTGTCAGTAAACTGGTTTTTTTTTACAAATAGTATAAATAAGCAATGGGAAATAAAGCAAAATTTGTTTTATTTCCAACCTTTGTTGAAAATAAAGCAAAACTTGAATTTTGGTATTATTTCCCATTTAAAAAGGAAATAAAGCAAATTTTGCGTTATTGCCGTTTGTGTTATTTCACCCCCTCTGTTTGATTACCAATAACAATTCGAAAAAAAATATGCGTATGCGCTATTTATCTCTGCGTACGATGAGACCTCATGGGAAATAACTAAACTAAAAATACCCGAATTACCGCCTTGGCCTCTTTTTTGGCGGGAAGACATGCATACAATTTTGATATTTTTTGATAATTTTTAATATTTTTCAGAACATAAATTTTTTGAACGTTGGCGTGTCAAATGAAAGCTTTCTTTCTGATTGGCCGGAGGAGAAAGCTTTCTAATACAACTCTGCGCTGAACTGGTTTTCAAACGAGTTAAATGATTTAACTGGTTCAATTTTCCAACAACAATTGCATGCGATTTAACTTGTTTATGCACATGTTTTTTTCATTAAACTGGTTTAAGCCCATTTAACATGTTTAGCTCAATTTGAACGTAATATTAAACTAGATTCACATTACAGCATAAATTACTTTGTTTCGATCAAATTACTTCACATAAACCAAGTATGTTCACATTTTCTTTCATAATTTCTATAGATAGCACATGTACGTACGAGTGTGTGGTTTGTACCCAACAAGCAAAATAAACTTAAAGAAAGTTTTTTTTAAGTTTTCAATTATAAACATTAAGCTTACAAATCGTTGTATACCTTTAGGAATTTTTTAAATATCCTCAACAGTGGGGGCTAAAATAAATGAAAACACCTTTTTTTCTTCATTTGGTTCTTGATTTATGATAAACAAGCAAATGACCGCTTGCTTCGCGGCGCCTAATAAGATCTTTTGCGTTGGCCAATTCAAAAATAGCGTTTAAAAGCAAAAGCAGTCTGTAAAGTAAACATTTTTAGTTTAAATAGAAACGACTAAAAAACGGAATCCTCCTCACACATATGCCAAGAATAGTAGCGCTGTGATTCCATACGGAATACTAATCTCTTTCGATGTAATGCGTTTTACCTATGGTCTTATCTCCACCTGTGAGATCTCTGCCAAGCGTGCGCAATATTCTTCTATGATCCTGCAACTTCAGCATTGGTCCGGTGTACCTTGTAAGCCAATAAAAATCCTTATACGGAAACTCAAGAGCACAGATGAGCGTTTTCAATTATAGGAAGGCCATGAATCCTCGTTGCCCCACAGGATGAAAAGTTTTCGCGTAAATTGGCTAAATGAGTCGTGTGATCTCATGAATATCGTTCAAATGAAGCCATTGATATACCTACCGTGTTCCTTCATGGACAGATGTGGTCGAATCTTTCCTTGTCAATTCGCCACTTTTAAAATTCGTCTTAATATTTATGAATTGGTTTCTTTGGCGCATATTCATAGTCATATTTAGTTCATAACTAAGTCGAAACTATCCTAAGTTACAACTAAAGCTATTCATAGTCGCCTTAGTTTCGACTTTTCTGGCTAAGTACCAACTTAAAATTTAGTTTCGGCTGCAGCTGCAATTAAGTCGTAACTAGGAAGAAGTATTTTATTAAATTAAGGAAAAA
>NW_023458557.1:42557948-42558275 GCF_013731165.1 Rhagoletis pomonella
AGTGGCATGCACACATGCAAATACATATCGTGTAAGAACACCTTAAGTATGTACACTCTTACGTACAATCCCAATTTGAAATGAACACCTCCCAGTAGCGAAAATGGTCATCGGTGACATCGTCACTAATGAGGATTTAGTGACATCTTCGCACTTACTGTGAATTCTAAACGACATATAGCTGACAAGGACACTGGTGACAATGTCATGCAGGTGTACTCCTATCAAAGACTTATAACAGACAATGTCTTGCAGCGGTCACTTATAAAGGGTCCATTGCAAGATATTGTCGCTTGAATGTCATTAATGATCACTGCATGACCAAGT
>NW_023458557.1:42558285-42558866 GCF_013731165.1 Rhagoletis pomonella
TCAGTTTAATTTCTTATAAAATTTACCTTTAGGTTTTTGCATCTTAAGCATACATCGAAAATTTGTTTTAGAAAATCAATGTGAAATAATTGCAGAAACGATTAACCGATTTGCTGTGCAACCGAGACGTCTGATTTTTAAACAATTTTTGTAACACAAACGGCAATAACGCAAATTTGTGTTATTTCCCAATTGAATGTGAAATAACACAAATTTGCTTTAATTCATTTCTCGCTGAGCAATAAGACCAACTTTTAAACTTAACAATTTGAGTAATAAAGCAAAACAAGTTACATAAATGGACGGATTTGTAAATATACAATTTTGAAAGTGCCCAGTGCCGCGCCGCGTTCGACGTCGCGCTCGCGCTCGCGTCCCGCACCCTCATTCCCTCCTTTCGCAATTATGCACTAGTGGCATTATAACCGTTTAGAAAAAAGAAAAATAATAAAATAAAACCAGTTCACTTCTGAAATTGCTTTTCAATGTTCAAGTAATGGGAATTATTGTGTATGGTGTTACTGCATGCATCCCACCCATAGTGGAATTTACCAGGTGCCACTGCCTTATTTGAAAATTTG
>NW_023458557.1:42558876-42560329 GCF_013731165.1 Rhagoletis pomonella
ATTTCTATTTAATTTATTGACAGATTTTACAAAGCGAAATTACTTGATTTCAGCATGATTCGCTTATAAATCACAAATGAGCCGCAAATTACGATAATGTGATCATGCTTTTAACTATGCATTCATTTAATTGACATTGTGAAATATGTGGTTTCCGTGTACGCCTGGTATTATGGGTTTTGGTATAAAAGCATAAATAAAAGGCAGCGTTGATCCGGATCAACTCGGGAATTAACTGCAGTTGATCCGGATTAAGTCCAAGTTAATCCGGATCAACACTTCCGTCTGTTTATGCTTTAACATAGGACATTTAAAGGTTAATCAAGTCAACCTAATAACTCAAAATTTATAAATTTGCACATTCACGTTTCTGGCATCAGGGCGGCGAAATGTATTTACTTCACATTTATTAATTTTTTTATAGGCCTGTCCTACATATCTTCGTAGTAAGAAAGTAGTAGTCATATTTCGACACCTGAGTATAAGGCCGCCAGTTCGAAAGCGCCCTATATCAGAAAATTTTTCAAGAACGTCCTACTTCAGAATTTGATTGAAGAACACCGTATCCCAGAATTTGTTTAAGAAGGCCCTATTTCAGATAGGGCGTTTTAGAATAGGCAGCTGAGTTAGGGCGCTTTTGAACCGAATTCTGAGATATGGCGTTCTTGAAAAGTTTTCTGAAATGGGGCGTTTTCGAACTGGCTGGCGAGATACGTCGATCTTCCACTCAGTCGATTGTCGAGGTGTCGATTTCCTGTTAATATTCCTCTATTTGGATGAAAACAAGTCAAAAAATGTAAGTTTAGTACTCCACTCTACTTATTAAACAAATTTATATTTTGCTATTAGTTAAGATTGTCAAATGGAACCATTTAGTTTACACATATGTATTAATAAGGATTAATCAATCAACTACATTAAATTTTTTAAATAAAATTTTCGAGGGATATTTTTATATGTCAGACCCCCCTCCCCCCTAAATTCGATCCTGGCGACGCCCATGGGAATAAGCGCCTTGTTTCAGAATAATATATAGATTGGCTAGAAAATACAGTGATTCACATTAAAAGTGGGACACACGCTAAACCAAATTTTGTATTTACAATATTTCCCTATTAAATAAGATATTCAACTAAATTGTTTTTTTTTTTATATTGTCACAAATAGTCTTATTATTAAAGAACAACCAAAATACATATTCACAGTTATGAAAAAATAAGGACTTGAAGCAAAAACTTAAACATGGTCACTTTTTCGGGCCACATTCAAAGTCGGGCATACTGCGATTTCAGAAAATATAGCGGTAAATATACCGTTTAATTTATTCGAAGGGTCTCACTTGCAAGAATATTTGTCATATTGTGCAGCAGTTAGTGAAGGTCATTTGAGTTTTTTTTTTTAAATGTCGGGAAATATTTAACAGTCCACCTTGGAAGAACGAAAATTAGTTATA
>NW_023458557.1:42560429-42561711 GCF_013731165.1 Rhagoletis pomonella
TACATCACCATTTACAATGAAAAACTGAGCGTGAAATAGCAAATTTGGTTAATAAAAGCAAGTCAACAGTTCACGATGTCATTACACGTTACAAAAAAAATTGATTGATTTCAAATAAAAATCGTGCTGCTAAACCAAGGAAATTATATACCAGGGATGATAACTTTATTTTAAGGGAAATAAAGCAAAATCCTTTTACTTCTGCACCAACACTAGCTGCAGTGGTTAAAGAATCTTCTGGCACTGAGGTTAACCCAGAAACTATAAGAAGGTTATTGCGAAAACAAGATTCCATGGTCGAGTAGAGAGAAAAAAGCTTCTTATTAGCAAAAAAAAAACCAAAATGAACGGCTCGAAAATATATGGATAAAGATTTCTCATTGTGGTGTACGGTAAATATTGACAATATCAACAACTTTATGATTCTAAAATATGTTTTTTAGGTATTATTTACTGACGAGAATAAATTTAATTTATTCGGATGTGATGGAAGATGCAAAGTGTGGCGTAAGCCAAATCGTGAGTTTGAAGCGAAAAAACCTAAGAAAAACGGTGAAGCACGGTGGTTGGTCAGTGATGGTTTGGGGATGTATGGCAGCCTCGGGAGTTTATAAATGGGATAATGAATAAACATGTATATTTGAAGATTTTAAAGAAAAATTTGAAAGAAAGGGTGCAAAAACTTGGTATTGAAGACAACTTTAAGTTCTACCAGGACAACGATCCAAAACATTCAGCTCATGATGTTAGAAGTTGGTTGTTATATAACTGCCCAAAAGTTATGAAAACGCCCGCACTAAGTCCGGACCTAAATGTATTTGAGCATTTATGGGACGAATTAGGACGCAGTATGCAGGACAGGATGTGTACATCGAAAGATCAGTTAAAGAGTGCATTGCAAGAAGAGTGGAGCAAGATTAGTCACAATGTGCGCGAAAATCTTGTTAAATCAATGCCGAGAAGACTGAAAGCTGTCGAAAACCAAAAAGAGGGCGCAACAAAATACTAAGATGAAAAAAAATGTTTTAAATTTTTAAATACTTGTATTTTTTATGTCTTACCCGACTTTCAATGTGAGACGAAAAGTGGTCTTATCTTGGTTTTGGTTTCATGTGTTTATTTTTACGCAACTTTGAATAAGTATTTTGGTTTTTTTGAATAACAAGACTATTTCTGACAATATAAAAAAAGTTTGAGTTGAATATATTTTTTCAAAACAAAAATATTATATCGTCGCCTTAGAGAGTAAACCTGCTAACGACCAAAAAACATATTGTACTGT
>NW_023458557.1:42561811-42565769 GCF_013731165.1 Rhagoletis pomonella
GCCTTAGAGAGTAAACCTGCTAACGACCAAAAAACATATTGTACTGTAGAGGTAAAAAACTAAATATATCTTTAACTCTTAGTCTAAGGGGCAAATCCTACATATAGTTTGTTAATCGCGAGACGTTATATGGCCCTAATCCAGAACGAATGAAAAAATTACGTTTTTATGGTTTTTTTGGCGAATTTTTAACTTAGCAGGTTTTAGGTTTTGTATTTTCAAAATTGAAGTAGATTTAGCAGGTTTTTTGTATGAATAAAATTGTTTCTATTTTATTTTTTGTGATTACGAGCTCAATTTAAATGTTAATTAAAATAGGATTCCATAGATAAAAACAATCATATATATAAAATAATACAACAGATTTATTCTTCCGTTTATTGCAACTAAAATAGGCACTTTATAATACATATATTAGTAACTATATGTGAAGTATTCCTCTCTCAAATTAATAGTAAAAAGTCCACAATAAGATAATTTAAGTAGGAACTCAATAATGCCAGAAAGTATGATACATATTATTCAATCATGAGGTAAATTGTCATAGTAGGTGTGTTAATCTTCAGGAAGTAATCGTTTGAAATACCGGAGATCTCATACTTTCTGCGAGCAATCGTACGCCTACTCTCGTATAAATTCGGAAGATGAGAAAACGGCAAGGAAACAGCTACTGGGGATTTTCTTTGCGTTGGAGAATCTTAGTTTGAAATGTATGTCGCCACTTGGTGTATACCGTAGGGCTCGTATATCAGTTACTTTAGCAGCACCTTTGCCGCGACCGGGACGAATGCTATTAAATAATTGAACTGTGTTAAAGCTTTTAAAGAACGTGTAACTAAGATAAGTTACGTCATATGGTTTTGAATTTTTTCTAGCTGATCTACATACTTCAACGTATTCTGCAGGAACATGGATATCTTTTTTCTTAAGTGCTCGCTCAGTAGTGGAATGGATGCAATCAGCTTCCATTTGGGTATGGCCTACTTCAAGAAACTTTTGCTCATAATGATATTGTTATTTATAGCTGTGGATAACAAAGCATTAGCCATAATATAGTTTCGGTTTTGATATGTGCATCCGTCGCTATAAAAAATTACTGTAATTGGCTCCCCGGAACTATTATTTGGTACTAAATTTGTTTCTATAAAATCCCACACATACTCTATGATAGAACAATAATCGAGCGACAGAAGCACAATATGTTGGATTTAGCAGTTGAATTTGAACTGATTGTACTTAACAGCTTTACTCATCAAACAATTTTTGACAATTATATTTTTATACCGACGTATTTTTTTTGCTTGCCAACTGCGGAATCGCCTACTCTTTCAAACTGCACCAAAAGGTCAATTTTGCCAAAAAACGGATTTACAATCTAAGCCGACGATATGTAGAACTTTTGGTTAGTGCTTGCCCGACTTTCAATGTGGGCGACTGTATGTACCGTGGTCCTTTTTTTGCATTTAAATAATCTGCACAACATATGTAACCTGATGTTTGTTAATAAGCCTGCGAAAACTATGTGTCCGAATAAAAACTGTCGAGTCATGCGAAAGTTCGAACTAATTGAGGCAAGCTATCTTAAAAAAAAAATTTGCCAAAAAAATGGCCTTTTTGAAAAAAATGCATTTTTAATTTTTTATAAAAAGTGCAATGCCATCTTTATTTTTTTCCATCGAATAGACATATAATAGTTTTCAAATGCCAGTAAAAATAGGAATTAAAACAAAAAAAAAATTCGATTTTTGAGAATGGAAATTTGATGAGTCATTTTTCAAAACTTGGTAAAACTGCAATTTCGCTGATATTGACAAACAAAAAATACGTATGCGCTTATTTTCGGAGTAGAATAATATACTTAAATTTCAAGTAATTCGTAGAGATAGGTGCAGTTAGTGATAGAACTTTTTATAAAAGTATCGATACTAGTACTCATATAGAATACTCTAAAGAAGAATCGATGCCAGTACTCATATTTGGAAAAAAGCATCGATAATACTCGTTCTTCCAAGTATTTTTGAAGCAAACGAGAAAGGTTAATAAAAAGCACTATACTTTGCTTTTACGACCTCTTCCTATTTGTAAAGTGAGTAAACAGTGCTTTTAATAGTTGAAATCTGATTAACAAGCATTTCTAAAGGAGTTTATCAAATAAACTTGCAATAAGTTTACTTCTACAAGCGTAAAATAAATATCTATAGCAAAAAGCATATTTCAAGTTTTTAAATGCAAATACGAAATTCAAATGTAGAAAACGAGAAACGAATATGGCGAAGCCCATTCTCTAAAGGAAAGATTAGCTCTCTTTCATAAAAATTTTCTTCGAGAATGGGCTGGATTTGAATTTAACGAAGGCTCCATTATACTTATCGAGTCGAAGACCACCTTATTCCCCCATTCGAAGGTCTGGCAAGAATTTCTTTTCCAATTATTTAAGAATTTTCAACCGAGCCCAGTGTTGAAATGTTTTCTGAGATATATCAATACTGAATTAAATGAGCCCCATGTTCATTACCACGACATTCATATATTCAAGATAAAAATTTCGAACTTTCGCCATAATGTTTATTGGGTAATTTTTAAACATTTTTCAATGCGATTCAAAGAACGAATTTTTTATGTAATTAAAAAAAATATTTAAAAAGTTTTTAACCCGTCGATACCTTTTGGTATTTGCGATACTTACTCAGTACTTGTGAAAAAGTATCGAGTTCTCGATACTACTCAGTACTCATGAAAAGTATCGATATTCTGTACTCGGTACTCGTATCGTTCTATCACCAGGTGCAGTCGGCTTGCATGATTTGAGATGGAATTGGTCTTTTACATGTTTGGAGGTGGTCCTGTGTTTTCCTTTAGGAATTCCCTCTACACACTCCAGAGATAGGAAAGAAGGGATGGTAGGAGGAGCATGGGGTAACGTCGGTGCGGTACTCTCCGTATGTATGATTGGAGGAACAACACATCCGCAGTTCCGCAGGTGGGTGGTCAATAGGGTAAATATATGAGAAAAAGTAAAGTATGCTCTCACCCCCTAGGATTGTTCTATACTGAAAAAAGTACACCCCTTTTTTATTTTGGAACCAAAAAATATTTAGAGCTCACTTAAAGTTTTCCATGTATTTTTATATGGGAAAAGAACAACTTTTCGTAAAAATGGTATAGAATTCTTAAAAATCAATATTTTTCGATCGAAAAACGCTGTTTCTCTGCAGGAGATTCCCAATAATAATAGATAATTTTCTATTTAACCATTTTTCATCGCAACTATAATTTATAGGTATGCCAAAAACCCACAAAAACCCCGAAAAATGTCAGCTTTTTGAGGTACTTAAGGGAACCAGCTTAAGTACCTCCATGCAGGTACTTAAGCGAACATAATTACTGATGCAGTTACATCTTCTTGTTAACTTGGGTACATAAATACTTGAATAACAACATTTGATGAAATATACATAGTTTAAAACCAAATTCGTAGCATTATTTAAATACATAAACAAGTAAAGAAAAACTTTATTAAAAGAATATTTAGTACAATGGTATGTCATTTTTACGAGAATTAAATTGTTTAAAAAGTCAAATGTCAATTTGTACCAAATGTAATTTGTACCAAATTCAAAATGGTATTGTTTGCCACTTATGTTTATTTATTAATTTATAAGATTTTTCAAATCAATTAAAATGCAGTTCATTCCCTGACAAATAAATACCTTATAAACCTAAGCTTAAGATTTTGTAGAACACTTAAAAAATTTCATCATATTTGCAGACTTTTTCTCAGAAGTATTTTTTGAGTATACAGTTTTATAGTCCATTTAATTTAAGTGTAATAATGTGCAAGTTTCAAGTGGCTAAAAGTTACAGTTGATTTTTTAGAATTTTTTTACCGAAGGTGTGTAGCGCTGCTACTGAATTTCAAAATACGTAAATATTTTAAGGAATTTTTAAAGAGCACTTA
>NW_023458557.1:42565869-42568762 GCF_013731165.1 Rhagoletis pomonella
GACCACCCACCTCTCGTAAATAAAATTGAGCAAGTTTACAAGATTTCTGAGGTAACGAGGCAATTACACGTTTAGATGAATTGTCCTTTATTTTTTTAAGTGGTAACGTTTTTGTATCTTAATTTGCGCCGAGTAATTTTGGTGTTGTTGAAATCAGCATGCAAAGTTCTATGGACCCATATTTTTGGAGGTTTTCATAGCATAATGGTTGGTCTTTTAGATTTATACTCAATAAGTTCATTAGAGTTAAATTTCCATTAGGATTAATAATCATTATGATTGTTTGTCAGTTGTAATTTTTTTGATTATTATAACTTCCCTTTGTAATCTGGTAATTATTAATTACACGATAACTCAAGCAAACTTTGAGATACGAGTATCTGCCCCACCTCCCAAATAACCGTATTTTCGAATTTAAAAATACCCCCTCTCTAAGCAAAGTTATTACAAAAAATTTACATGTTTTAAAAACCAAATATAATTCAAATTGAGCTGTTAATGATATAATTTTTAAATGTAACAGATATAATTATTAACAAGACTGATTGGAGAAAAAAGTACAAAACATTACAAAAAATTTACATTTTTAAAAAACGAAATGTAATTAAATTAGGATACTCAAGATTTAACTTTTAAATGTAACCAATATAATGATTAGCTTGACTGATTGGAGAAAATAGTAGAAAACATTACTAAAAAATGTAAATTAAAAAAAAACCAAATGTAATTCAATTTAAGATATTGAACCTGTAATCTTTAAATGCAAGAAATATAATAATTTTTAAAAGATTCATTTATATGCATTATATCAATTGCAACTTTACTATTTGTATATTTCTTCATATGTGACCTGGTCTACGAAAAGGGAGCTTGCGTGCGAAAACTAGTTTTCTGTGAAAAAGCTGTTAAAAGTAAGCAACTCGTTTCGTCAGTTTCTCATTATCTCGTTAATTGTTCTCCGCGCCGGACGTCCAGTAAGTGTTCTTGTTGGTCCAGTAAGTGTTCTTGTTGGTCCAGTAAGTGTTGTTGTTGGTCCAGTAAGTGGTGTTTTTGGTCGGAATATTATTATAGTTATTTTATATATTATTATATTATTATTTTATATATTATTATATATTATGTTTACTCTTCTTTCTCTACATTTTTAGTACACTTCTAAGCAAGTTAGGATTTTCTGCTTTTCACCACGTGAAAAAGCATCTCATCTTCCATCCGAATCAACCAAAAAGTGAAAATTGATTTTTTGACACCTAAGCCCCCTTTCCGTAGACCAGGTCACATATAGTCGCTTTGAATAAAGGATTTGCTTGAATTCCACTAATTTTGTTTAATATATACTGGAATTTCAATGAAACCATGGCTTATTCTGAATATTTGGGAATATTTGTCAATAAGATTTTTCTTTGGTGAGAATTTTTTGTGATGATTCATTTTATTCAATTTTGTAATATCTATATGACCATAAAAAGTTAATTCATTGTCTATTGTGTATTGTGTAGATCAGCACAACCAGACTACTTTTCCTACTACCTTTTCAAAAAAGGGGATAAAATAATTACCCGCGTCTCTTCCTTCGCAAATGCAACCTTGCAAGGCAGTCGATTGACACAAATATTAATATTTATCCAACCTTGTATTATTGAATCATGCTGGCGACCAACTTTGTTGAAAGCGATTATTTGAAAGGCGACGCCACGTTGACAACACATGCATTGCTGCAACTGATAAAATTAGCCCAACTCTCCACTTTTGACGCGCATCAATGCGCAAAAGCAACAACTAATGGAACGAATTTAAAACTAGCTGACTTTCGGCCAATCAAATTGAGCCGTTTTGTTTGCGGCAACGTTTTCATTGTGTCGCCTAGTCATGTTTTATGCATCTTGTCAGTCAAAAGCATCCCTGTGACGCAGAAAATAATTTCTATCTGGCGGGGCTTTTGGTCTGAAAGAAGAAAGTTGCTTTTTTGAAAATAATAATAAAAGTCGATTTCACCCGGATTTTAGCACCAAAAAGTTCGATTTCAAAAATTCGCACTTTTGGAGCTAAAATTCGATTAAAATTCAAGTCTCGAAGCTTGGAATATCGAATTTACCCTTACCTACTACTGCATATCGTTAGTATACTCACCTCGTCACTGAAATACAAAAGGCCTTAGCTAACTAAAATTCAAAATTCACTTTTTAATTAATTATGATGTATTTCATCGAATTATAAGTTCCCATGGTTCAGTAATAAAAGGTTTGATCAGAAAACCGTTTTCTCGCTCCCTCTTGACAAAATCGGCTCCCTTAGCAAGGCACTGAGTGTGGGTTCGTGTGTGTGTGCAAAGCTTTTGTAAGGGAGTTAAGGCAGTGCCAAAACTCTAATGTCAATAATGAGCATACCTTTAATTATTGAATCATGATAAGTCCCCACATCATTTTATGCAATAAACATTTTGCGGTTATTTGTAGCTTTTTTTTTGCATTTCAGAGACAATGTGACATACGCCCTTCTCATACTATACTAACGATATTTATTCTTCTAAAATTAATTCATGAGCAACTCTACTTCAGCTGGGTGATTCCCAATAATAAATTGGCTTGTAATTCTATTATCTTTTGAACCTGATTTGCGTTGGTTGTCATGCTGTGGTTTTTTTGTTTTTTGCTTTTTTAATTTTTTAACCCTTCAAACTCTGACGTATTAATTCTCTGAGTTCGGTTAAACAGATTTAAGTATCACGTATGTATGCAATTTACGTATTATTTGACATACAAGGGAGTCTTAATGCTATTTAAATAGATAGTTCATAAATGGTTTCATTTATAAAAGGCGCTCTGTATTGGAATTGTTTTAGCCACTATATCGCACACCGTCTTCAAAAGAGTCACAACTCAAAACTCGGTAT
>NW_023458557.1:42568862-42572070 GCF_013731165.1 Rhagoletis pomonella
TCGCTTAGGCGGTTACAGCGCCAAATAAGAAGAAGAAGAAGATTTATTTTCATGTAAGTAACATGCGTTCTAAATGGGAACTTAATCGGATCATAAATACGGTTTTTCCAAATATTTCGACTCCTGCGCCACCTATCGGCAAAATTTTTTAAGGATTTATTTTTCTCATCATGCAGGTAATATATGTTCTAAATATGAACCACATCAGACTATAAATGCGGGTTTTACAAATATCTCGCTCCTGCGCCACCTATCGGCAAAATTTTTTTCGCATTTATTTATTTTAATTTAAGTAATAAATGTTCTAAATATGAACCAAATCAGAATATAAATTCGGGTTTTACAAATATCTCGACTCCTGCGCCACCTAGCGGATTAAGTCATCTTTTATATTGCATTGTCCTCGAGTTCTGAGCTGAGTTTGAAGTTTCAAGTCTGTAGCTGATCGGCAAATTTGTTAAATATTGATTGCAAAGTTTCAGGACATACATTCACACAAGTTGTTGTTTTTTGTTTATTTAATGTTTATTATTTTTCCATAAAAGCCTAGCTCATTATATAACAAACAAAATATAAATCCAAATCCAAACCTTGTGCAAAAATTATAAAAAATCTGCGAAATTTCAGCTGGATTTTAAACTTTTTATATAGATTTTTTAGAATTTTTTTGAGTATGCAGGTTGATAGCCTATTAAATTCCAGGGCAATAATGTGCAAGTTTTAAGGTGCTAAAGAATCGCTTTGATTTTTAATATTTTTTTTTTTCTTGTAGACATTTGGTTAAGTCGTCTGTTGTCGAGAATGCTAAATTACGTTCTGTTAAGAAGGAGCATAGCAATATTTCAGCCTTTTTAAGTTCATTACATTTTCAATAAGGGGCCCCATGCGACTAATTGTGTAATTTTCTTTATGCGCTTAAATAAGGGTTAAGTCATCTGTGTTCGAAGAATAAATATTTTTTGAAGCAGCTGCTGCAAAAAACAAAGCTTGTAAAGATTTCAGTTCTACTTACAAGATTTAGTAACAGAGCAAAATTACTGGGAAGTTAAAAAACTTAATTTTTTACACAAAAAGCGTCCAAATGACGTTAAAAACGTCAATGTGGCAACGCTGGCACAGACGGACGGACGGACAGACAGTCACCGCTTAATCGATTTCTCTTTTCATTCTGATCATTTATGTATACATTTGTCTATATCTATCTCGATTCGTTTTGCCTGTTACAAACAACCGTTATGTGTGTGTGCGCTCGGGTATAAAAATAAGAATCGCTGATAGTACCTACTACGGAGTTTACAACTTTAACAGCAAAACGAAACTTAGCACTTCATAGAGCCTTATTAATTCAGTGATAGTTGAAATCAGCATTAAGAGTTCTATCAAAGCACTTTATTGGGAGTACTATAGATCAACGGTTAGTACTTTTTAGACTTTTTCCACTTGTTAAAGCTTACATACAAAACACCAGTATGTCGCACACCGTCTTCAAAAGAGTAAATCCTGCACCGGCGAATGTGGACGGGCACACAAATGATCCTGACCGGCACAAGAAAATATCTTTATTAATATTTCCATTTTCGCTTTTATGGAGTGGTATACTTACTTGTGAATGTGCAAAGCCTGCACTTGACCAACCCAAAAGTCTGCAGTGGTAAAAATACATGCACCAGAAAACGTGGACGGACACCCAAATGATGTATGTAAATGTGCAAAGCCGCACTTGACTAAACCAAAGGCTGCAGTAGTAAAAATCCCTGCACCAGCGAATGTGGACGGACACACAAATGAGCCTAACCTACACAAGAAAATATCTTTATTAATATTTCCATTTTCGCTTTTATGGAGTGGTATACTTACTTGTGAATATGCAAAGCCTGCACTTGACCAACCCAAAAGTCTGCAGTGGTAAAAATACATGCACCAGCAAACGTGGACGGACACCCAAATGATCCTAATCTGCACAAGAAAATATATTTATTAATATTTGTACTTTCACATTTACTTGTAAGTATGCAACGGCTGCACTTGACCAAAGTAGTTCCGAGTGGGCTGCACCAGCCATACGTGGACGGACACACAGGGATCTTAGCATGCAAAACTTACTTGCAACGGCTGCACTTGTTGTAAAACGCTACTTTTTGAATACAAATTATGAATAACTCCGATACCCTGCAAATAAATATGTAAATTATTGGCTGCGATTCTTTATACATTCCGGATAATCCCATTTCACAGCCGGAATAAACAGAATGCCTTTGAAATATACGTTAACATATCATCAGGAACGTTCTAAAGAATAAGTAAACAAAAAAGTTTATTCCAAACGTTCAGAATGAATAAAGAAATGCAGCCATTGTGTGTGTTTGTCAAGAGCCTGGACAACAAACTTGTGCGTTATTTTAAACCTTCGAATTGTCAAGTGAAGCGACAACGGTGGGCAAATTGCTGCGATGTCTCGTTAGGAGACTCTTCAACTTTATTTGTTGCCTATCGCAGCCGAGTATTTCTAAGTGGACGCGTTTGGTCCCAGGTGCCGGATTTATCATACCGAATATGAAAAGAAAATCTCCCTTTCATATACATACATGGATAGGCCAATTTTCAGATAGTGGTCTGATAAAACCTAAACCAGTATTCGTTGTTGACATAAAGAAACTGAAAGTAATTTTTAATAAATTTAATGGAAAGGAAATTTCGAATAGCAAAAATTTAATAGCTAAATTATTGAAGTTAAGTTCTCATGTAAATTTAGAAGAACCAAACTTTTTTAATGTCTAATATACTTTAGAATTAGGTATTTGAATAACAAAATAAATGCTCAAAAACATTGGGAGTTAAGTTCTGATGTACATTTAGAAGAATCAAACTTTTTTTAGTGTCTTATTTACTTTAGAATTAAGTATTTGAATAAAAAAATAAATGCTCAAAAACATTGGGATGGTAAAAGCAAGAAATTGTCAAAACGGTTTTATAAATGAGTGTATTTCATTTAGTGTGTAATTTTGTGTAAGTATGCATTTCCACATTTACATTAAACCAAAAATTCAATAAATAAAATGAAGCTGATTCTAATGAGATTTTAAATATTTTCATATTTACAAAAACTTTAGTTTCAAAGATGTTGTTTATTATGAACTCGAGTATTAACAGGCGTGGAAAAGATGGACGCACCACACAAGATCTGCTGCAATACTATGTGCAGTTTTGT
>NW_023458557.1:42572080-42583289 GCF_013731165.1 Rhagoletis pomonella
CCAGATCAATATCTGCTGGAAGTTCTGGTTTAAGTATACTGCTTTGCATCTTTCCTTGGCTAAATAGACACTTTCAAATTATAATTCACATGAAATATATACATATCTGCTGAGAAACCCCGGTTGGCATCAAACTTTATATTTTTAAATAACTATGCGCGCACCGAAACAACTCGCGGCGATAGCAAAACTGAAAGCTTCTAATATTCATCTTGGTTGTACCAAATCGTTAATTTAGTTGAAGGGTTTGGTAAATACTAATAAATATTTCTTTGAAGCATATTTCTACAAATTCCATTCAACTTAACGTATGGTTCATAAAAGGATGTTATTAAGCTCTGCTAACTTAGAATTTACACTAGGGACACGATATTGAATAGAAAGTTTCTATATGGTACTCATTTAAAGTATCGCTTTAAAAATATCGGGTACCCATTAATCTTTACTTCTATACTAATTATATAAAGAGAAGTCCTTTTTTGTAACAGGTAATCTCGCGAACGGCTGGTCCGATTTTAATGAAATTTTGTACATAAATAGCTTTCAGCAACCACCATGTTTCAGGCTAAAAAAATTACTTTTTTCCGGTAGGTGGACTAGGGACCGATCTATTCGAAAAAATCTTATTAAGGTCCGATTTGCTTAAAATTTGGTACGTAGGTAGCTTTTTACCTATAGGATCCTTTTTTTCCGGGAAGTGGACCAGGGATAGATCCATTCGGAAAAATCGTATTTATTGATTTATACGTCTATATTTATTTATTTATTTATTTCAAAAGTCAATAAACTACAAAGGTTCTTACTGACTAAAACGATACAGAGAACTAATGTGCAGAAGGCACTAAAATAAATTGAATTCAATAAACTATAAAATATATTCATGGGCCAAGAAAAATCAAGCAAAATAGAATTCGAAATCTCGTTGAGTTCTCGAAGTGCACGCACTAACGGGGCGTTTCTTGCGTAATTCGTACTGAGGACCTTGAGGTAAAAGGGAAGATTAAAACGAAGTGTTCTCGCAGGAATAAGAAATTGAATAGCAGGCAGTAATGCGGGGCAATCGATTTCACCACTTACCAAGCCACGCACAAAAGACAAGGAAAGAATAGTCCTTCTGCTTTCGAGGGACTTAAGGTTAATCAAAAGGAGGCGGGAATTGTACGGAGGGATGGGAGTGGAGAAATTGAGGGAAGAAAGGGCATATTTAAGGAAAACTTTTTGAATACGCTCAATTCTATCGATGGCAAATTTATGATGAGGTCTCCAGATGAGTGCTGCATATTCAAGCTTTGGACGAACAAAAGACGTGTAGAGTAATTTCAGAGTGTAGGGATCAGTAAAATTACTACTATTTCGACGAACAAATCCCAACGCAGCATATGATTTAGATATGATAAAATTGATGTGGTTATTGAATAAAAAAGATGCATCGAAAATTACACCAAGGTCTTTGATCTAAGAAACTGACTGAAGGGGAGTACCAGAGATACTGTATGACGTTTGCACATCGTTACGTAGTTTGGAAAACGTTACGTGATAACACTTGCTAATATTGAGATGTAGGTGAGACCGAAAACACCATAAGTACAATCTATTTATATCTAATTGAACCCTAGAAGCATCTTCAGAACTCTTAATCGAAGAAAAAACTTTTAGGTCATCCGCATAAAGCAAGAACCTAGAGAACGAAAAACAGCTGCCTATATCATTAATAAAAAGAACAAAGAGTAAAGGTCCTAAGATGCTACCCTGTGGTACGCCAGATGATGCAGTAAATGGAGTAGAAGATACCCCCTCGATTGAGACCACGCAGCACCTATTACTTAAATAAGAATTCAGCCACTTCAGGAATATAGAGTGGAAACCCATCGTGGCAAGCTTGCGCAACAGAATGCAATGGGATACTTTGTCGAATGCCTTGGAAAAGTCAGTGTATATACAATCAACTTGGAGCCCAGAAGAAAACGTGTCAATGCAGTATTCACTAAAGACCGTTAGGTTAGTAAGCGTAGACCGTCCAGCGACAAAGCCATGCTGGTGAGGTGAGATTAAACTCTTAACGGCAAAGTACATTTTTTCCTTCACTATACTTTCGAACAGCTTAGAAATTGTAGACAGCTTGGAGATAGGCCTATAGTTAGTAACATCATTCTTTTTGCCACTTTTGAAAATTGGGGTAATAGTGGTTACTTTCCAGTTATCCAAAAAAACTCCAGTACGTAGTGAGGTGTTGAAAATAAATTTAATAGGTGGTATTAGCGCTGGGCATTTTTTTAGAAGGGCGGAACAAAGACCATCAATGTCAGTCTGAGTTGAGACTTTCAAAGAATTAATGCCCCGAATTATGTCATCAGAAGTAAGACTTAGGGAGCCAAAGTTTAGTGATGAATGTGGGCTATTGTGAGAAGAGTAGCACGGGTCGCTAACGTCGTTATTAGAAAAAATTCGATTTAAAAAAATCGGCGAATAAATTGGCAACTTCTAAAGGTGAGCTAGCAAGTTTTTCCCCAAGACAAACCGCAGAAGGAACACCTACGCTGGACTTGATAGACTTAATGTAGTGCCAAAAAGTTTTAGGATTTGATTTAATGTTCGATTCTACACTGAAAATATAGTTTCTATAAAGCAGCTTATTTAGGCGGTTGAATTTTTTCAACAGTTGCTGATACCGTAAAAAATGAGACTGTACCTTAGATTTTTTAAACTTATTAAAAAACTTATTCGTTGGTTCTTAAGTTTTTTTAGTTCATAATTGTACCACGGAAGTTTGTAGGCCCTTTTTTTTTATTGGAATATTTTTAAGACAGATTTCGTTTACTCGATATTTAAAAGTACAATAACAGCTTTCAACATCTAAGCTGGAGAACAGATTCGCCCAGTCAGTTTCAAGCAAGCAAGAGTTTAGTTTATCAAAGTCACAACATCCATATTTGAACGTAACTTTTTCTTCAGACTTGCTGACAGAGAATTCATAGAATTCCACCATAAGTGATAACGGGACATGATGTTTTTCTGCCGGAGAGAATGGGGAAAGACACTGGGAAATGGTGGTGTTAATATTCGCACTGGTGAAAACCAGATCAAGAATTCTATTAAGCTTGTTAGTAAAATAATTAATTTGAGTTAAATCTAGGCTTAAGATATTATCTATACAATACGACTCATGCGCAGCTGTAATATTGGTTGGAGTAAGACCCAAGTTAGAGAAACATCCAGACCACGAAATGTTAGGAAGGTTGAAGTCACCAAATACACAAAGATGATTATCAACTAAGTTGTTATGAACAAAGTGAACAATATTATCTGTGTGTGCTTTATAAATGGAGTAGTTGCTATTAGGCGGAATATACGATGCAATTAGATATAAGGAGCCATAAGCAGGTGATCCACTTAGGCAGATACACAATTGATCCAAAATGGTATCCGAATTCCAAAGAGTTACTTGACAAGCCCGTAATCTCCATTGTACCGCAATTAGCACACTACCTCCAAGCGAGCAGCCCGTTTTTATTGCATCTCGGTCTTTACGAAAGACATTATATACTTTGGCATAAAAAAACTTTTGATCAAAAAAGTCCGTACTCAGCCACGTTTCCACAAAGATAATAACATCAAACTCCGAATAAGCACTTACAAAAATACCGTCCATGTTTTGAAAGTAAATCTTTAGTTCTTTAAACTCACAAACTTTTTTGTTAGGTAGTTGCTAGGCAATCTTATTTTTTCCGGTAGCGTTTTCAGTAAATTGAAAAGGTCAGACTTTGACGTCGGCTGGCCATAGCGCAGGATCTAGAACCTTGCCAAGGAGCGTAGTTGAGACACCAAGCTTAAAATTAATCTTCAGTTCTTTTTCTTTTTTAATGAGGGGGAAGCAGGCAATTTGGCCGCTATCAATTGCGGAGTGTCTCGCTACATAGGCTATGATATTTTCGGCACTGACAGTAGATTTGAAGGACGACAGATGGATCCAGGTTTTGGATGCGACAACGTCGAGATCCGTGCTTTTGTTGACACCAATTACTACGTCAGTGGTAGTCTGCTTTTTGGACTTTTTTCTTTGCATTCGTGTCCACTGTGCAGGCGATTCCAAATTAGCTTCAGCCGGCGGGAGTGACAGAGCATCAGCGTTTAGTTGAGAATGTACATAACTAACATCATCAGTGGTAGTAGCAGCAGCCGAATTAGCAGCAGAGGCAGAATTAGAGACAGCATCAGCATACGAGAGTGGTCCCTTAGTAGTAGCGGACATTACTTGCTGTCTCCACAGGCAAAAGTTTTTGTCTTGATAATGTTATCAGGCAATATTTTGCCAATGGAGACCGCATATTGCTCTTGGCAAGCAATAATTGTCAGAGTTTTTATCTTGATAAATATTGCCTGCCATCAACTGTCAGTTTGTTCATTTGACAGCTAATTTTCACTTCTACTAAAAGTTCACAGTGGCAACATATTCAAATTGGACGCGAAGTTTTGTTCGGCGCCAATTTTGAGTTTTATTTCGGAGAATAGCAATTAAAAAGGGAAAAATAGTCAAGCATAGAATAAAAAGTATTGACCTAAATAACAAACATATAATAGTAAGTACTTACATATGTATTAATAGTTTCTTGTGTGTAGTTCCGACATAATTTTCATCGTTTTAAAAAAAACCTGTGAGACACTAAAAATTACTCTAATTTGCAGTAAAAGGCATATATACCTATAATGGATTGGCGAATGGACGAAGTTTTAAGACTTGTAAATTTATACAAGCAGTTCGAATGTTTGTGGAACTACCAAAGCTCCTCTTACAAAAGGATAGACTTGAAAAAAAATGCGTGGATGCAAATTTCCAAACAGTGTGGAAGAGATGTCGAGGAGGTGAAAAAGAAAATCAAAAATTTGCGGAGTGCCTATGTGATGGAGAAAAAGAAAGTTGATAGTTGCAAAAAATCCGGTGTGTCAGCGGATGCGGTATATGAACCGCATTTATGTTATTTCTCAGAGATGTCTTTCCTTGACTCTGTCGTCGTATTGCGAAAAACAATATGCAATATGAATAGTGTAAGTTTGGACTTGTCAGTACCCCTTTGCTGATACAAATATCCAATTTAATATTTGCTTCATTTTTATATATTCACGACAGACAATTGCTGAAATAGCCGTAGAAGCCGAGGAGAACGATTTAAACCAAACTCCTACTGAGGACATTATCGAGGTTATACCATCGCCAGTATCATCACCATCGCCATCAACATCCTCATCAGAGTCATCATTATCCTCGCGCCGTCAACGTCACAAGCGAAGTAACAATAATGATGCTAAGTTTGATGAAGCCATAGATGCTATCATTTCATCGGCAACGACAAATATTGAGGATAACGTATTCACATCATTTTCAAAAGCAATAGCAATGCAACTTCAGCAATTGCCACTAATCGAAGCAACACAGACGATGTCCGATATCCACAACATTGTGACTCGAAAGGTTATCGGGCATTTGGCAGCGTCTCAACAGCAAACATATATGCATATAGATAGTGAACACATTTTGCAATTGGCGATGAGCGAAGCAGACATTGAATTTTAAATGAATGTCCTAAATCAAGTGCGAGTGCTATTATACGGTGAGTTATAGACGTTTAAGTACACCTTAATAAATTCTATTTATTTGGTGTATATGTAAATATATATTCGTTTTTTCAGATACATATGTACATGCAGACAACTTTACTGAACTTTATTTTATTAAATTTCTAGAAAAAACAAGAACTATATTTAAACCAGTTTAAATTGAATCAAAAGGATCTTATTTCTACAACAATGATGTTGAATACTAGCCATAGTCGTTGGTAATTTGAGATACCAAAATGGATTTGTAAAATCAACCACCGACAATGACATATTTGGGTGAGCAACTTTTAACTTGCATTCAACAATGCAAACAAACGCACCTGCGAGAAGTTGGAATGTTAGATATTGGCCCGTATGCATAAAAAACAAGCAATTGATTTTTCTTAAAAGGTCTGAAATTTTAAGAAAAAGCATTTGCTTAGTTTTTATGCATACGGCCCATTGTGTGCTGCTTTGTGTTTCAACTCGCTGATATTGAAGCAGGACATATTCCAGGTAATGTAAAATGATGTGACAATATAAATAGGTTTCTTTTAAGAAGTGCATCTATTTTTTAATAGATAAGAACCTGCATGCATTTATACCTATGTACATACATAGCTGCAAAATATTACTTTAAATATCTTCAATTTTCGAAATTTTGACATAAGTAATTTTAAATAAAAGCACATTTCACAGATTTTCTGGACCTCGGCCAACATGTACCAATCTTTAAATATTTCGCCTTAACAACAATGGGAAGGTCAGGACACAATTTCTCACTTCCTTCGCTAACCACTTAGAATCTACGCATATTTCTGATACCAAACTTAGCATTGATCAGCGCCGGCTTTTATTGATCATCATATAAACACTTGCAGTGCTTAGTGGCCCTGCCCCTAAACGCATGTGTAATCATTTTGAACGCATACTGGCTATTTACTCCAATTACATAACAGCATATTTTAGCAAATACGTCTGCTGCAAGTGGCACTAATTCATCGGCAGCTGCTACACTTGGATCAGGACGAGATATAATTTGTGCTCAGTCATTAGTGGCAGCAATTGAATGCAGAGTTAAACGCATCGAACCTTATTGAACGCTTAAAAGACAACTGAGATGACTGTATAATGATAATTGGTAACAAAAGAACTGTAGATCTGCTGCTAATGCTGCAGAATCTAGCCAACAATCTGGATGACTTGATAGAGTATAGAAATATATTATGCTTTCTTGAGTTTTTAACAAAATGTTCATTTAGTGCTATAAAGGCGGATGTGAGTATTAAGATCCTTCGGCAAATTATCGAATGACTAACTTGTGATCTTTCTTTCAAATATTTCCTAGATTTTCAACGAAAAATTTAGATCGCTCACTTGCAACATCCTATTGAGGCTTGTAAAAGATGAAAAGCGGTATGGTATAACCGAGCTGGAGGATTTGGCAGAGCTGGTGATAAAACTGGAGGGCTTAATGCATTTAATTGCTGCTAACAGCGTGCATGTCGAGCGTGTGGTCCCATTTGCGCTTAAATTTGTCATTGGTGTAGTGGTAGCCAATTAACTTGCTACATTATATACGTAGGTAAGTGGGAAGTTACCTTCTATGCATGGCAAACAAGTTTTACTATTCTAATTTATTTTCCTTGAATTAGATTAAAACTCACATTGATAACGTTTGTTACGATTTGATTGGAATTTGCGATCATCTTGTTGGACGTTTCATCTTGCGCTGTTCTTACGAAGCCCATCGACAAGTGTATGAATTGTCAGTTAAAGATCGTAAAACGTACCACAAATTCAAGGGCAGTGTGAATATTATTACACATGTACATTATACTGCAGCACCAAAAAAAGTTACGGTTATTTTTTGTGATGCAGTCTAATGTACATATAATTGTGATTAGCTAATTAAGCCAGCAACGTTTTTATCAATTCTGGCTATATCTTTTGTTTATTTGATGTTTGTTATTTTTTAATAAAAGCCTAGCTCATTACATATTATAAACCATATTTATACCTACTTCCAACTTTGTGCAAAAACGATAATGAACCTGCAGTTGCATCTAAACTCTGAACTTTTTAAAATATTTTTTTTTTTTTGAGTATGCAGTTTTATAGCCCATTAAATTCTAAATAATAAAGTGGCTTAATTAACTGATCACAAGTATACATATTTTAAACTTGAAACGTACGTTCAGTTTAAATACTTTTATCCTAAACTTGACTAAAATAAAACTGCATGCCTAAAAATGTTCTAAAAATTCATATTAAAAAGTTCAAAATTTTGATTAAAATTTTTTTGATTTTTCTAAGCTGTGTATACAATTGAAAGTTTAATTTATAAGTTTTTGGTTAACGCTTAGAATGCAGCTCTCAAGAAAAATCACAAGAAATATTTTTAATTATTTCTGTTTATTGAAAAAACACTTTGCTTTTGCTATAAATTCTCTTAGGGAAATTAATATACGAGCGCTTTTTTCTTCAAAGCTGCAAACTGATTTAAGAAATTTTGATATAAGGAAATTTCTTTTCCATTTCTTTTCGTTTTTCTTGAGAGCTGGAAAGAGCCCTTAAGCGTGAACCATTTTTTTTATTAAAAAACCAAAAACAAAATTTTAATTTTAAAAACCTTCCAAATAGTGTTTATGTATGAGAAGCTTTCCTTTAAAAGTTTATTAACTATAAGCAATAAAATATATTAAAGTACGTAGTACTATATATATCCAACCTAATGTGTCTATGTGCATACATAGTAATATGTATATGTAATTTTAAAATCTTAATTAAATGAATATATTGAAGTGTCGCTAAAGATAAAATTGAAATGAATTAATAAAAAATTTATTTATTTTGCAACTTGTTTTATTTTTTTATTTTGCAACTTGTTTTTTTATTTTGATCCATTGATATGGAACATCTCCATCTGTTATACAATATTTACATATATTGTCTCTAATTTTGCTTGCGTTTTTGTATGTATCCTGCTCTTGAAGTGGTAGACAAGACATGGTAGGCGGAAGAGGTTCACGAGAGTTGTCATATTGTGTATTTGGAGGCTGATTTAGTTTTCGTGATAAATAATTATGTAAAATGCAACAAACTTTTACAACACTATCACATGTTTCCACTGAAACCTCAATGGGTCGGTGAAAAAGGCGAAAACGGGCAGCGAGCTTACCAAAAGCCATCTCCACCGACATTCGAGCTCTACTTAATCTGTAATTAAATGCCTCTTGCGAAGTATTCAGGTTCGAACTTCGGTTGTAAGCTTTCATTAAGTGGCGGCTCAAACCAAAAATATCGTCGCCAATAAAATAAAATGGAGTTTTGCAAACCTGTCCTTTTAAGGGTGTATCAGCGGGAATACTTAATTGGCCTCTTGTCAACTTATCATGTAAAGAGCTGTTTTTAAATGCCATAACATCAGATGCTCTTCCATTTGCTCCAATATTGACGTAAATGAATCGACTATGAGCATCTACAACCGCAAGCAAAACAATGCTGAAAAAGCCTTTATAATTAAAAAAATCTGAGCCAGAATTAGGCGGCGCTTTTATGCGGATATGTTTTCCGTCTATTGCACCCAAAGTGTGCGGAAATTGCCAAAGTTGCTCGAAGTCATTAGCCACATCTAACCATTCATTTTCTGTCGTAGGTGTCTATAGGAGATAATTATTTATAATTTGCACGTATGTAAATAAAATGAAATTTACTAACTTACTTTCAAGTATTCGTCCTGAAGAGCAGCTATTAACGCTTCCAATACTTCCGGCAAAAATTTACTTATCGTTTTACGCGATATGTAGGTGAGGAATTCCAGCGACCGAAATGAGTCCCCAGTTGCTAAGTAGCGCAAAGTTACAGCAAGGCGGACTCTTGATGCAATAGCATACCTCATATTGGTATCTTGTTTTTTTATTCTCGATTCCACCTAAAGAGTGTATACGGGAAATGTTTAGTTATTTGTACAACGATATTGTACAACGAAATACCATATTTCAAACCAAATTTATTAATAAATTAGTGCACAGATATAGTATTTTTTTTTAATAATGCGTAGACTCTTGTCTACAGGTGCACGTACAATTTTTTTGATGTGGGTCACGTGTTTTGGCACAGCAACCCAAAATCGTTGTACAAATAATATAACTATACCCGGGTATACATATGTACATATGTATATATTTTATTCACATTCGTAAATCTTTATAAAGAGTTAATTAAAAAACTATACCTTTGAGAGAATCTCCTCAAACTGGACAATGGACATCTAACAAAAGTTGGTAAAGTCTTGCACTTCTTCCCATAAGATGTCCTTTAAGAGATGTGCTTCCAAATCGTGGAGTCCTCTTTGCTCCAAGAAAGGATTCACCCAGAATTGGGGTTTTTTCCTTTTTCGACTTTCTGCATCAATTTTTTGTAGTCTTTTTAAGTTTTTAAGCGCTACAAGGCAGCGAACATATTTGTTTGACGCCATCTTTCAAATGCTTTTATCAAGATAAAAAATGCCCACGCACAAATATTGCCTCTGACAAAATTTTTATCAGGCAATAAAAATGACAGTTGGTAGGCAAAAACTTTTGCCTGTGGAGACGGGCCGTTAATGTTGTCACGCCGACATTAATGTTTCCGATACCGACGCAAGCAGAGTTAGCAGTAGTGTTAGTGGTTGCTATTGTTGATGTAGTCACACTGATAGGCTCAGGCGCACAGAGAGAAACAACGGGGATGACACCAGCGTGGCTAAGAGAGCGAAGAGAATTTGAACGAGTTGTAGTTTTCGAAGATGTACTTTTCAAAGCGTTGTTGGCAGCGTTGCCGCTTTGGTAATTTTTTTTCTTTACTTATCAAATTTGGTAATTTGGTAATTTATTTGTCAATTTGGTAACTTTTTCGATTCGGTCCTACATGTTACATAGATCAATACAGGAACTGATTCCACATTAGGATGTGTCCCGTAAGCGTTTCTTTTTATACAAATAACCAGTAATCCTGAAAGTTTCGCTAGGCGAAAAGTTGGTCCAGCGTTCCTTGGTTCTTGAATGGTGTGATCTCTAACAAACTACGTGAAAGTTGCTATTGCTATATCTACTGAGTCCTATCCTGGAAGGTTGTGGCAGGTCCTACCTTTCCTTGTCAGTTCAGCAGCTTTGCATTTGCCATCAATATTCCCGTGTACTCCGGCAACCATATGAGTAAAGTTCTATGTAAATATGTACAAATCGTTGACGTTTTTTCAAAACCGTCCATCGACCAGTTGCAAAACCACCTAATACGCCGTTTTGCAAAAATGCCATTTGGTAACCCAGAACTCCCGGCATCGAGATTTATGTATAAAAATTTTTATTAAAACAACAGATTTGTAAAATAATAGCTAGAGAAAATATCGCCTATCAAGGCAATGCCTTCAAAGAAAAACCGCTTTTTCGCTCTCCTGCAAAATTAGAGTGCCATAAGATAGGCGGTTTCGCAATTGGTCGATTGGCGGTTTTGTAAAAACATTGACGATATGTTTTCGCTCAACAAGCTACGGTAATCAGTAGGGCACTTCACGTGAGTCGAAACCTTTCAGGACTGCCTTGAACCGTTGAATTTTTCCATTCATTTGTTAATA
>NW_023458557.1:42583389-42590164 GCF_013731165.1 Rhagoletis pomonella
GATTTTAAAGTGCTCCAAATTTTAAGGTTTAAGTATTCGTATAAATACGGCCATCCGAGTAGCCTCATTAAAAAGGTCCAATAAGGCCAAGTCGGATGAATGAAATCCCCTCTACGGGAAATTACTTATATGTCTGATAATCCTCTGTTGCAATGAACGGTATCCATGACACTGCGAATGATCATATGCCTTCAGTTGTTTTGTGACCTGAGCTTTGTATGAATGGAGGTGTACATATATCCAAATGCAAAACATACTATTCTGAGCCATGAGACAGTACCACGCTCATAAAACGACACGCAATCGACAAATTTGTTTCTTCGGCCACACTTAGTTTTGAAATCCTAACCAAGCATTTCTGGTGTTGTAGTTTTCAGCGCCCACGCAGATATAAAAATTATAGCGTAATGGAGCGCTGATTGCCTGGAAAGCTTCTTGTCTTCAGATATATGTACAAACATATGTATGTATACTTCAGCACATAAAATAAGTTTGGTAATTTTTTGTCGAATTTGGTAACTTTTTCTGGTGATTTTGGTAAAAAATAAAAAAATCTTGTGGCAACACTGGTTGTTGGTAGTTTGAAACTTAGCGTCGGTACACTTGTTGATGTCGCGAGACGCCTTGATTAAATTAGCAAGAGAGGAGAACGCCGACAGCAACTCATCAAAGCGGAATTTACTTTGCAGGGAGCGAACTTCAGCTTCAAGTGATTCTGTCTGTTTGACGAGTGACAAATTGTCTTCACGCAGAGAATTGACTGCAGCAACCATGCGAGTATTTTCTTCTTTAAGAGCGGTGATTTCGTTTAGTGCTGCCTCTAAAGCAATTGATTGCTTAGATGTGTGTTGCTTGACCAACTTGATTAGCTCACTTTGCTCTATATTATTAGCATTACACTCATCCGTGTTGTTGGGTGGTGGAGGCAAACGAAGAGAATGACGCCGGTCGGCAACACACCGATTACAGTGAAATTGCTTACCCGTTTTTAGCAAAAACTCAAGATCAGCTGGCAGAAGGTTAACACAGCTTAGGTGAAAAAGCTCATTGCACTCATTGCACTGCACTTTATCTTGTGCACGCTCTACCTTATTTGCACATACACACGGCATTGTTAGTACAAAAATAGCAGGCAAAAATATTAAATATTATAGCCCGAACACAATGAAAACGACGAGCTACAAACCACAGCTGTCAAATTATTTTAACACGTACTCTTATGTAGATAATTATTTTGGCGACGACCGGGCTACGCGACGGCTGTGGTTGTGGCCAGATTAGATCTATTTCTATTTTTCTGGCGACAGATAAGGTTCTTCCTCTTCTTTTATGTCAAACTCATACAAATTCATGACGTCGCTGCCGCGTTCAAAGAAATCATGTCGCCATCGACAAAGCGTTTAGATAATGAAGATAACAAATTGGAAGCTGTGGTCTGTAGCTCGTCGTTTTCAATGTGTTCAGAACTTTACGAATTAGAGTCACTTACTACGTTTATACGCATGCATAAGTCGCTTTAATTCATTTCGCCGCGATTCAAAACATATGTATAAACTGAATTTCAATTCGCTTTGAAAGAGCGAAGTGTTTTGGTTCACACTCCATTTCAAATCGGTAGTTTATTTTTCCAGACAGTTAGAAAGAGTGTATAAACACCGCTCTCACTCAAAGCGAATTGAAGGTTAGGCGTTTCCGCTCAAATTCCAAATAATCGCATCAGTATTTAAAAGCTGATTAATAATAATCGTTCTTTTTCTTTGCCACGATTTTATAATGCCGAATAAAACTAGATTTTTATCACTTTCCATTATGTTAACTTATAAAATGTCGAATGAAAACAGCTGATTTTGTTTGCTTTTGAAGACGGTTACTTTGATGCCGATATAAAGCCGTAAGTGTAAACACTAGAGCGAAATGTGTACGGTGTCAATGCGCTTTCAATTAAGTCGATTATTCAGTGCGTATAAACGTAGTAACTGTCTCAAATAGAAAGGCACACAATTTCTGCTTTCTGATAGTTTATGTACACATGTATGTTGTCACTCATTTTACGAATTAGAGTTAGCAGGAAAAAAGAAACAACAGCTATGGAAACGACCAGAGAACGTAGAAAAAACGCGTCCACGCGCAACGACAGTTCAATAGGAACAATGTGTATATTAATTATATAAAGAGAAGTCCTTTCTTTTGTAACAGGTAATCTCGCTAACGGCTATTCCGATTTTAATGAAATTTTGTATATAAATAGCTTTGAGCAACCACCATGTTTTAGGCTAAAAAAAAATACTTTTTTCAGGTAGGTGGACCAGGGACGGATCTATTCGAAAAAATCTTATTATGGTCTGATTTGCTTAAAATTTGGTACGTAGGTAGGTAGATTTTTGCCTAGGTTAGCATATAGGATCCTCTTTTTCCGGGAAGTGGACCAGGGACCGATCTATTCGAAAAAATCGTATTTATGGTCCGATTTGCTTAAAATTTGGCACATAGGTAGCTTTTTGCCTATATTAGCGTATAGGATCCTTTTTTCCGGGAAGTGGACCAGGGACCGCTCTTTTCGAAAAAATCCTATCTATGGTCCGATTTGCTTAAAATTTGGTACGTAGGTGATCCTTTTTTCCGGGAAGTGGACCAGGGACCGATCTATTCGAAAAAATCGTATTTATGGTCCGATTTGCCTAAAATTTGGTACGTAGGTAGCTTTTTGCCTAGATAAACATATAGGATCCTTTTTTCCAGGAAGTGGACCAGGGACCGATCTATTCGAAAAAATCCTATGTATTTTCCGATTTACTTAAAATTTGGTACGTAGGTAGCTTTTTGACTAGGTTAGCATATAGGATCTTTTTTTCGGGGACGTGGATCAGGGACCGATCTATTTGAAAAAATCCTATTTATGGTGCGATTTGCTTAAAATTTGGTACGTAGGTATCGTCAACCCCATTATCGAAATCATGTAGCCGGCATAATTTTCTAATTCATCATATTCCACATCTTTGAATATACTGATAAAATCTTCTGCTTAAAAAAATATTTCTTCTAGTGACCAGGTAGCATGAATTTGATGAAACTTCATAATTTTATTAAAAGTCAAATGGTTAACAACAACGAATGTCATTAAATGAAACTGCGTTTGACAGCCATATTTTCATTTGAAAGAAAGCGTGCTGGTGATAACATCGATGAAATTTCGATATTAAATCAAAATAAAAATCTGTTCCCTATTGGATTATTTATGATTACGTTTTAGGAAATTATTCATCAAGTTTTTTAAAGATTCAAATGTTTTTAAACACCGAAATTGAGAGTATGTTGTCTGGTGGCGTCATGCGGCAAATGCTTATTTCAAGACATCAAAGTGTCCACACACAAAAACTTGCAATCATATTGCTCGTCAAAATGACAGTTGGTAGGCCATCGGTGTTTGCCTGTGGAGTTCTGCGGTAAAAACCCCGGTAAGTTGCCATAAATCTCGTTGGAGTGGTTTTCCAACCATTTGGAGCTGGAGTGGAGCAAAGGGCGTCAAGTGGCCCCATCGACTGGAGTACCACCAGCAAAACAAACTTTGAACGAGCGGCTGCATACTAAGTATCTGAAGTAGTAAGTAGATTTGTAATACTAATTGGGTTTATTTGTAGAAACGAAGCAGCTAACAAGTGTCGAGACAGTTGCAAAAGCCAAAGCAGCAGCAACTGCAACCAAAAATTTGCCAGCGCTCCAGCCGCAGCAACTGCAACTACAAATACAACAAGGCCCCCACCAAGTGGTCCACCGCGATAGCAAGTTCGCAACAACAAAGCCCCCATTAAGTGGTCCACCGCGATTGCAAGTTCGCAACAACAAGGCTCCCACCAAGTGGTCCACCGCGATAGCAAGTTCGCAACAGCAAGGCCCCCACCAAGTGGTCCACCGCGATAGCAAGTTCGCAACAACAAGGCCCTCAACAAGTGGCCCACCGCGGGAGAACAGCGCCATTAGTGGCCAACAGAGTAAGCTGCAAGATAAGGTAAGCCTTTAAATTTGGCACGTATATTCGCGAAGGGGTGAGGAAATTGCATAAGGCCGTGCGTGAGTACCATATACACCCCTTCCATACATATATATTCATCTTATGCTTCATATATTCATAATACTATGATATTACCACAATTAAGGAATGTGGCCAACCTTGTCAAGCTGAGACAGATACATACATATATTTTTTAAAAAACATTTCCGAAAATTAAACGGTATCGGGGTACGTATAAACCGTTTTTCGGGAAATTCGACCGGTAAAGTGGTGGAGGAATAGCGGGAATTCTTTTGGAATACCGTATCCACACACCATTGTGTTTTTATATTAAAAAAAAAACAAACAAAGAAATTGAAATTGTGCCACGAATTGCGGAACTCAGAGTTCGTTAAAAAAAGGTATTTTTTGTTTTGTGTTGTGAGCAAAAATCAAATTAAGTCGTCGAAGTTTCGACAACCTCAATTATTGAATTTTGTATGGCTTTTCTGGCTTTTTCCTGAGTTTTTCTACAATTTTACGTTTTATACCGCGCCACCTTTAAAGTGTTTGACGAGATTTTTAAAATACTGAGAAAAAGTGGTTAAGGCAGAAAGCCCGTATACGGATCACATTATATAGATTTTTTTCGCATAAGAACCTGAGGGGTGCGGTACACTGAGAGAAAAGTCTTTTGATATAAGCTTAGTACAAATAACCCGTGGAATTTTGCGAGCCATAATAAAGTTTTTTTTTTTGCTTGACTTAATAAATAAAACTTAAATTGAATATAGTTTGTGTACATGGGCGTAGTCAGGTAGGGGCAGGGGATGCTCGAGCCCCCCTAACTTTCAAATTTTCCATATATATATATTTAAAATAGTACCCTGAAATGCCAGCTTAATAGGGTCGAGTATCCACTTACCTCCATGTGACACAGAACTTTTTTACGGTGATTACATGTCTTGGCCATCTTTCCGCGATTTGTTTACCGCAATTTACATTAACAATTCGCGTTTGACCCCGGCTCTACCGGGTACTTGTACCACTTGAATAAAAAAACCCGTGGTGAAGCGAAAGATATCGTGAAAAATCGCCTTTAACTAACGACGGTTTCGCGACTGCTTGGCAAAATTTATCCGACCGCTATGAAAATAAGAGGATAATGGTAAATAGCCAATTAAAAACGCTTTTTAACCTACCATCGGTAACGAGCGAACGCGGTACGGAAATTAAAAATTTACAACGGGCAGTTAATAATTGTATATCGGGTTTAGAAATGTACGGGACTAATATCGAGAACTGGGATGCGATCTTTGTGTTCTTAGTATCGAGTCGGTTACCGGATACCACGCTGACGTTGTGGGAACAAGGCATTGTGAGAAAGGCGGAAATTCCAAGGTGGGAGGAATTAGACAGCTTTCTCACAAGTCGGTTCCAGACGTTAGAAACGGTGTCCGATATCCGAAGTGCACGAGCAGTAAAGCCTGTACCTAATCGCCAACCCGCAACGACGTACGGAAGGAAGGTGTCGGCACACCACGGTCAGTTTTCGCAGCCCGCATGCAGAATATGCCCCGAACAATCTCATGCACTAAAGGGCTGCCCCAAATTTCTGGCAATGAAAGTTGAGGATCGCCTCAACTTAGTCAGAAAACACAACTTGTGTATGAACTGCCTAGCGTATTCACACATCGCAAAGGATTGCAAGAGTCCGTTTAATTGGTGGAGCTGTCATCAGAGGAATCATTCACTACTACATCGAACTTCAGCTCCACAGAAGGCCAACTCTTCGCAACAGAATCCCCCTCCGAGAAAACAAGTAAGGTCCACGTGCTTCGCTGCACCTTAAATGTATTTTTGTGTTGTAACTCTCCCCCTAAGCTCTTATGGCCTCATTTACAAAATATTTTTAAAGAACTTTATGAAGTTAGATTTAAAAAAAATCGATCTATGAAGCATTGTTTATTTTTATTTTTTGAGTTAATATATTTTCGAAGGTAATTAGAAAATATGTAAAGAACCGACTTTCTCTTGGAAATTTAATTTATAATCTTATAACTGGAGTCTACTATCGCACCCTTTCCTCAAACGTGTATTGATTCAATATTCAAATAACGTATATTTATATAATTTGAAAAAATCTCCCTTCTTCACTTCTGAAAATTTCATTTTATGTGCACCCTCCACACAGACCCCAATCACCCCTGAAAATTTCATTGAAATCGGGCAAGCCGTCTAGGAATGATAGAAATCCGAAAAAAACACGTAAAGCCAAACAGAATTAATTTTTTTTTTTTGTTTTTGCAAAACGTGCAAAAATACACACATGAAATTTCTTATGTGCACCCTCCACACAGAGCCCAATCACCCCTGAAAATTTCTTTGATATCGGGCAAGCCGTCTAGGAGGAGTATGCGAACAGGAAGTTTTGCCACTTAATTTTATATATATAGATAAAGTGGACGTTAGGCACTCAAATATATATATTTTTGATCTCTTTGATCATTGTCAAGTAAAACTTTGATCTCTTTAGTTTTGACTTGATTTATATTATTAATTAAACAACTCCTTTGACATTATCTTAAACATATTTATTCACAAATATTATTTTAGCTCACTACTTATTTCACTATTTCACTTTAACTTAATGAACTTATTTTCATTCATTATTTCTTTCTGCTCTTACTGAAAACTGACATCGCTTAAGTACTTTTTTCCCGACCAGTCTTTCGAGTTTTGTTGTTGTATTGCATTAGCAAAGCTTAAGTACTTTTTTAGTGACGA
>NW_023458557.1:42590174-42605167 GCF_013731165.1 Rhagoletis pomonella
TTTTTTTTTTAATAATTTTTGTTAATTTTCTTATGAGAATATTCTTTTAATTTATAATCCTTGTATAAGAAATTTACTTTTGGTTCTTTACCATCAGTTGGGCGCCAGTCAATCTCAAGTCAAATTTTTGATCTCTTTGATCATTGTCAAGTAAAACTTTGATCTCTTTAGTTTTGACTTGATTTATATTATTAATTAAACAACTCCTTTGACATTAACTTAAACATATTTATTCACCAATATTATTTTAGCTAACTACTTATTTCACTATTTCACTTTAACTTAATGAACTTATTTTCATTCATTATTTCTTTCTGCTCTTACTGAAAACTGACATCGCTTAAGTACTTTTTTCCCGACCAGTCTTTCGAGTTTTGTTGTTGTATTGCATTAGCAAAGCTTAAGTACTTTTTTAGTGACGACACTTTCGGTTTTTGTTGTTGCTTTCACATGAGCAAGATCATGTGAAGGTGTTGGTGCTCTGCAGCCTAAGAACTCATATGCGCATGTTGTTGGTAGGATATTTGGGAAACTAATATGTTAACTTATACATACAATAGTGAAAACAGTGAAGTGTTTCATTTAATTTGTTGAGCGAATTTTTTGCGGTTTAATTCAACCTCGAAGGACTTAGGGTTTCGGCACCTCCTCGATCCTCGTTTGCCGCGGAATTCAAGAGGAATTCCCAGCCCCCATTTCACCCCGTCCCGAACATGGTTTTTATGGTCCGATTCTTTAAAATTTGGTACGTAGGTAGCTTTTTGCTTAGATTAGCACATAGGATCCTTTTTTCCGGGAAGTGGTCCAGGGACCGATCTAATCGAAAAAATCATATTTATTGTCCGAATTGCTTAAAATTTGGTACGTAGGTAGCTTTTTGGATCCTTTTTTCCGGGAAGTGGACCAGGGACCGATCTATTCGAAAAATTCTTATTTATGGTCCGATTTGCTTAAAATTTGGTACGTAGGTAGCCTTTTTCCTAGATTAGCATATAGGATTCTTTCTTCCGGGAAGTGGACCAGGGACCGATCTATTCGAAAAAGTCTTATTATGGTCCGATTTGCTTAAAATTTGGTACGTAGGTGGCTTTTTGCCTAGATTAGCATATATGACCTTTTTTCCAGGAAGTTGAACAGGGACTGATCTATTCGAAAAAAACGTATTTATGGTCTGATTTGCTTAAAATTTGATATGCAGGTAGCTTTTTGCTTAGATTAGCATATATGATTCTTTTTTTCCGTGAAGTGGACCAGAGACAGATCTATTCGAAAAAGTTGTATTTATCGTCAGATTTGCTTGAAATTTAGTACATAGGTAGCCTTTTCCTAGATTAACATATTGGATCCATTTCTTCTTCTAGTATGTTCCGTTTTGTTTGAAATTTGGCGCGTAGGCAGCCAAACAGGTGAAAACTTTGCAACAGATATTTGGATAAAGAAATAAATTTTGGGCGGAACGAAGTTCGCCAGGTACGCTAGTATTGGAATAAAAAGACTCGATATTCCAAATAGCGATACCAAAATCCAAAAAAATTATCTGAATATAGGTCTCGTATATAGGCCGCTGTGGTGTAATGGTTAGAAGTGCGCAACGCTTGAAAATGAAAAACAGCTTTCCATTAAAACAAAATCGCCGTTCAAAGTCGACATAAAACTGTAGAGACTCCTTTTTGTGCCATAACATTAATAGCCTGAATACAATGAAAACGACGAGCTACGGACACAGCTGTCAAATTATTTTAACACGTACTCTTAAGTAGATAATTATCTTGGCGACGACCGGGCTACGCGACGACTGTGGCTGTTGCCAGATTAAATATATTTCTATTTTTCCAGCGACAGATAAGGTTCTTCCTCCTGTTTTATGTCTAACTCATTCAAATTCATGATGTTGCTGCCGCGTTCAAAAAAATCGTCAATAAAAGTCATGTCGTCATCGACAAAGCGTTTAGATCAGTGATTCCCAAAGTGGTCCAGGTGGACCCCTAGGGGTCCACGAAAATGTATCTGGTTTCCATGTAAAGAACCAAAATGGTTGCTTGATAGCCTCTTTATTTAACTTTAATTTTTATGAGTGGTGTATAGTGCTCTTGACTTACCGTCACTTTGTGTTTTAAGGCCACCTGCAGACTAAAAATAACCGGATGCTGGTATGACAATGAGTGAGGCGCGGCGAAAATTGCTGGCGGCAGAGATTTAAGCACTTGTATCTTTTCAATGCTACAGGATAGTATGCCACCATTACCTTTGTTGAAGAGATTCTATTATGTTGATTTCCCTGAGATTGAATTCTGGTTTGATTCCATCGCTGAGACCGGACTCACATAATGTCGAATTTTCACTGACGGATCAAAAACTGACTCTGGGTATTGATCTGGGGTCGTTTTCGAGGTTAATGGAGATAAGCTTCACTTTCTGTGGGGGGAATATGCTTCGGTCTTCCAGGCTGAGGTAATTGCAATACTCAAAGTAATGGACTACGTGGTGGAACATATGTGGAGGGGAAGGAGTTTACGTGACTGCAGGCTGCACTTAAGGCATTGACCAGCCCCCTATTTAAGTATTCCAAACTAGTTCGGCCATGCAAGTCTCGACTAAAATATGGTGGTGAACATAACGAGGTTGTTTTACTCTGGGTGCCAGGTTGCTCTGGAGCACCTGGTTATGAGACATCTGATCATTTGGCCAGAGTTGGCTCAGACCAGGCATTCCTCGGTCCGCAACCAGTTTTAGCACTCCCACCTTCGGCAATCGAAGCCACCATCAGAATCTGGGTGAATACTTCGCTCAGAAATGACTGAGAGACATCGAGGGGATGCAGGTGGGTAAAACTCATGTTGCCTTCAATCTCACAAGGTCTATCTAATTTTTTGCTCTCACTGAGCAGACGACGCTGCAGACAACTTGTTGGACTGCTGACTGATCACTTCACGTGGCACAAACACCTGACTGTGATAGGCGTAAATGACAAGTCCATTTGCCCATCTTGCCTTGAAGAAGATGAGACAGTGGAACACTTTTTGTGTTTCTTTCTTGCTTGCTTATTTGTCATCGATTTTTTTAAACTCGTACTTTTCTCTATTGTCAGTTTCTGAATTAAATGTTTGGCGTAAAAAGCTTGGCCGTTTTGATGTTTTAAGTTTTGTGTTTTAAAAATGTGATAAATATTTTTCGCTTCACTTTAAAACTCGGAGCGATAGAAATAAAAATGATGCCATTAACAAAATAAACTACTTTATATATACTCCACGTGCAAAGTCATCAGTGAGCCGAAAATTTGATGAGTTTATGGAGAAGAAAATGTAAATAACGCTAGCGCTCGCAGTGCTCTTAAAAAATATAACTCTTCCGAGAACACAGGGAAATATTTTACTTAGATTGTGGCCACTCTGAGTTTAGTTTTTGAATTCACCCGCGATGCAAATTTACATTGTTAGATCTAATTTTCACATTTAATTTTTTTACGAGCTTTGGGAATATTTAAAAATGTATCAGCAGGGGGTCCACCGAAACCAGTAAATTTTTGAAATGGGTCTACGAGAAAAAAAAAAATTTGAGAACTTCTGGTTTAGATAATGAAGATAACGAATTGGAAGCTGTGACCCGTAGCTCGTCGTTTTCAATGTGTTCTGAACTTAAGGCGCACGCTACAAATCAGAGGAGAATCTCGGTCAAACACTAACATATTGTGTAACAACACGAAGAGATTGAGGTGTTGTCTTAAAACACCGAGGCCGCGGGTTCAAATTCCACCACATGCAATCCTAACTATATTACAAATTTCTGCTCTTTAAAGCCCAATTAATATCGGGAAGAATTGTTAATAACATTGGCGCGTATTCATAGTCCAGCAACTAAGTTGAAACTAACAAAATTGCAACTTAAATTTAAGTACCAACTTAAAATTTACCTCTATTCATAGTCGCATTTCAGACTTCTACTAAGTAGTTTCGACTTAGTTTACGATATAGCAAAACGAGTGTGAAAATGTAACGTTTTTCTTTACGATATTTTGGAAAAATTACATTTTTATTAAATAATGTCAAGTTTGATCATCCGTTTATGTAATTTTTATTTTCATTGCATGATTATGCAAAAGAATAAGGTATCATTTTCTTGTTAATTGTGTGAAATAGCCAGAACGACCGCAGTGATGTGAAGTCGATGTTTATCGAAAGCATGCTGTGAAACATACAAATACTAGATATCTAAATGTTATGCACAAATTTACTTTAAAAGAACTAGCGTGAAACTGACTTATTATTTGAGAATTTATCTGAATTATTCCAATTATAAAATTGTGATGTAGCTTTATTCGAATTGTAATACGCATTTAATTTCATCTTCCGATTAAAATGGATCGATCTTTGTAAATTTTAATTGGAGATTATTCAATATTATCAAAATCACCCTCTACCAACTTAATTTTTACATATTTCGCCTGTTTTCCCTTAATTTGATAAAATACATCTTCCTAGTTACGACTTAGTTGCAGCTGCAGCCGAAACTAAATTTTAAGTTGATACTTAGTCAGAAAAGTCGAAACTAAGACGACTATGAATAGCTTTAGTTGTGACTTAGAATAGTTTCGACTTAGTTGAGTACTAAATATGACTATTTATATGCGCCATTAAGCTAAAATTATTGGTGACATAACCATACCCATATAAAACGGCTGTTCCAACCAACTTTATGGCCAACACTGTATTCGATTAGTGGTGCCACACCATAATGCCATAGCCATAACCATAGCCATAGAGACCAATTGAATTTTGGTTTTCCGCCATAACCATATCAGCTGATATCTGAAATGCGTATTGCCAGACGTTCAAAAAATGAAATATTGTTCAGAGCCAAAGTTTTGGCATAAGTGTAGAATATGAACCATTTAGCTATGCGAAAACCAAAAGTGTAGCTCGATAGAACTTCTCAAGGTGATATCCACTGTACCAAAATTATTTGGCGCAAAAATATAGAAAAGATATAAAAGGTTAAATTAAAATATTTTGATATTGTATTTCATATCATATTAATATCTTATGAACTGCATAACCGATTTAAAAACTAACGATGCCAAAATAAAGACAATTAATTTATCTTTCTGTTGATGTCAATAATTTATATGCTTTTTTTTTATTTGTAATCCAAAATTTAAAAAAAACGAAAAAAAAAATCATATTTATTCATAAAACTAGCAGACCCGGCGAACTTCGTCCCGCCCAAAATTATTATATATTTTATTGCAACTTTTTGGTCCAACATTTTCACCAACAATTCACGTTTACGATTTTCATTGGCACATTCGTCTGCTAAGATTATGGTTTGGTGGTCATTTGCCGGTTTAAATAACCTAAGGAAAGTGTTATATCCGTGAAGAAGTTCTTGACATTCTCCAGTTGTGCGGCATTTCATAGCACGGTTATTCGCAAAGCGAAATAAATTTTTTTCTCTTCACTCCCAGGCGGCAACAATGACCCGATTCTATAGTGAATGTCCTAGAAGCTTTACAGTATAGTTGGTGGCAATTTCAAAATGGGTGCGGATCGTTGTTCTACATAAATGCAATATACATCTACTTATTTCAGACGAAATACCTTAAAAGTTTGAATAATAATATTGGAAAATCACATCCATTGGGCCAATCGCAACGCAGGAGCGTTCGATGTACTCAATGGTGCAACAGCTCGATTTAATCTGACCTTTACGGCCCCTTTCTCACTTGGCTTTTTTTCGTAATAACTTGACTTCAGCACCACTTGGCAGCACGTTTTTGCAATAGAATTGCATACATATTTCACCAAATCGGATCATAAATAAAATTTTTAGTAATAACTCAACTACAGCGCCAACTGTCGCATTAAATTGTGAAACTAAACCATCCAGAGACACACTCAAACACACACAAAAAGTTTCGTTAAAATCCGTACAACCATTTAGGAGGATTTTACTCACAAACACACCTCAGAAGAATTATAAATACATTCAAAGATAGTTAAAGGTCGGTACGTTTGTAGGCCTCACACCCCATTTTCAAATAGCCCATATTTTCTCCATGAGTATGGGCTTGATTTCAACTACATACATATCTCCATACGAACCCTGCAGTAAAATTTAGAGACAGTTCCGTCCTACACATTTCAGAACCATCTCTGAACTAGTGCAAAACGGCTGCAGAGAGGGACAGTTGAAACTCTCGGTGTGTTAGTTGCGCTCTGTTGAGAAGTAAATGCACAAATTCTCACTTCTCGTACAATACGAAAATAGCTCAGCGGGAAGACCTCCGCCTCTAATATCGTTGGTAACGAGTTCAAATTGCGGTGGAGGCAGTTGTGATTTTCAGATTTAAAAAATTTAAATTGAGTGCCGCTTAATATAAACAAAAAAAAAAAAAATAAATAAAAATTTAATAGAATGCAATCTGTAAAAGAACAGAAAAAACGAGATAATATCAAAAAATCGAAAATCAGATTTTTTTTGAATAAAAAACTTATTGTCGCAGATCTGTCTAAAATGGAACCAGTGTAGAATAGAAAAATAACCTAATAATAGATTTTTAAAATTTTTCCTCATAGAAAAACTTACTGTCCCAGAACTGTCCAAAATGGAACCAGTTTATAACTAGTTCGAAAGTTCTGCAGAGGGGGGCAATTTCCACTTCGTAGGACATCGCCATGTAAAAAGAGACAGTTGAAAGCATTGCGTTGGGATAGATCGAGAACCAGTACCGCCTCTTAAAGAGCTAGTTCTGCGCTAGTCCTGAACTAGCGCGATTTACTGCAGGGAAGTTCCAGTACTGCAGCATGAATACTTTCAGAGCTATGCAGTATAAAACTTCGATTTATATGGGAGGTGCCACGCCCCCCTTTCCAAAAGCTGCCCTTTTTCTTCATGAGTATGCGATTGATTTTGTATATCTCCATACCAAGTTCCAGAACTCTACCATGAACACTTCCAAAGATATGCAGTATGAAAAATTCGGTTTGTATGGAAGATGCCACGCCCCCTTTTCCAACAGTTCCAATTTTCCTCCAAGAGTATGCGATTGATTTCGTATATATCCATACCAAGTTCCAGAACTCTACCATGAACATTTCCAGAGATACGTAGTATGAAAAATTTGGTTTGTATGCGAGATGCCACACCCCTTTTTACAATAGCTTAAATTTTTCTCCAAGGGTATGCGATTCATTTCGTATATCTCCATACCAAGTTCCAGAACTCTACCATGCACACTTTCAAAGATATGTAGCATGAGAAATTCGGTTGGTATGGGAGGTGCCACGCCCCCTTTACATATTGATTTTTTTTTAGCCTAAAACCATCCTTGGGACACGTGCGGCAGATGGCAGTTTCAAAAAAATCGGTTCAGCCGCTCTCGAGCCTAGCGAAAACTAAAAAACAGCTTTCAAAATATATATTAGTTGAGATATATTATATATTATAATTATCTTTTGACCGTATCCGTTGTTTCTGATGGGCGCAAAAATATCTTGCCTAGTGACGAATTCGCCCCTTGATATGGTGGTTGCCCAAAGTTATTTATATTCGAAATTGCATGAAAACTGGAAAACAGGAATCTATAAGCTTATCCAGGCCAAAAGCTACCTAAGTGCCGAATTTTAAGCAAATCGGACCATAAATTCGATTTCCCTGGTCCCTGGTCCACTCCTTGAAAAACATGGATCATATATTCAAATATATGTTAAAAAAAACTACCTACGTACCGAATTTTAAGCAAGTCGGACCGTAAATACGATTTTTTCGAATAGATCGGTCCCTGGTCCAGTTCTCAGAAAAAATGGATCATGTATGCTAATATGTGGTAAAAAGCTACCTACGTACCGAATTTTGAGCAAATCGGACCGTAAATACGATTTTTTCGAATAGATCGGTCCCTGGTCCACTTCTCGGAAAAAATGGATCATATATGCTAATATATCGCTAGCTTAGAGTGAAAAGTTGCTAAGTCCACTTTTTATGAAAACTCATATTTTGATATAGGAGGCTAGAGAAATTGAATACGCATCGTTTCGAAAATTATAAAGGTACTTGTTTTATTTTTTACTCTTCATAAGCACTAAAGGAAAATTTGCTAAGACCAAAAGAAGCACCACAAATCCGATAAGGCCAAAATAATACGACATCTTTTAATAAATATCGAATCCTTCTGATTCTTATGGAGTTTTGCTTTGCTTTAAACGCGCAAAATGTTTAATTCAAAGTCTTGCGAAATAGTTAAAGAAAATGGCTATAGGAAGATTTTTTCCTCTCCTGTAAAATTTTTAAAATGGGACTTAGCAACTTTTCTTTCTAAGCAAGCGATATGCTAAAAAGCTACCTGCGTACCGAATTTTAAGCAAATCGGACCGTAAATACGGATTTTAGAAATATCTCGACTGGAGCGCCACCTATCGACATTAGTTTTGTTCTATAACACTCCCAGTGATTATATGCACCTACCGTAAAAATTTCATTAAAATCGGTTGGGTACTTTTGACGCCTATAAAGGACATACAGACAAACATTCATTTTTATATATATAGATAACCTTTTTTAACAAAATTTCATTATTAATGCAAAAGAAATGTATATTACTAGGAAAGCACAAGTTTAATTTGATGTACATATTTTATTGTAATCTGCTGTTGAGGTTTAAAAATTCGTGTCCCTAGTTTACACCAGACAATACTATCATGACTATAGCAATACATGCACACTTTTTCACTAATACATACATACTTTTCCAATTGTCTCAATCACTGTCTTGATTATTTTCGAGACAGTAAATCGGACAATGATTTGACGTATGCAGACAATAATTTTGACGTATTGTGCAAGAAAGAAGAGAAATTCATAACAAAAGAACTAAAATAACACAAGAGATGTGTATGTAACTTTGTCTCTTCTTTACTATTTTTTGGTTTTTAGCTAAATAGCTCGCGCGAAATGCGTATTATAATACAACGTTCACGTCCGCCATTTTTTCTCAAAATGAATTGTCATAACTATTGTCAGGACGCCTACGCCACGGATACAATTATCAGCGTTTTGGACAACTAATACGTATTTCTTTATTGTCTTGACAGCATTGTCTAATGTAAACGCGCCGTAATGCAGATAAGCTTCCTTTCAACACATGGTTTAGTCTTAGTTACCAAATCTTAAATGAGGCGACCACGATTTGAGCGGAACATATTCATGCTTGTGAGCCACCCCTAAAGAATGCTGAGCGCTCTCTGAGCACATGTGTGTTTCACATACGAAGAGCGCCAGCTGAGCAATGCACACAGTCCCACTTATTTAGGGCGGCCAGACGTCCTAGTTTTCCCGGACATATCTCGATTTTAGACTATTTGTCCCGGTGTCCCCTTCCAACCTTAAAATATAATATGGATTTTTTTGCAATACCTAGTGCCTTTTCCTGCCTTTTTCGCTATTTTGGTTTGCCATTTTTTGCAATACCTAGTGCCTTTTCCTGCATTTTTCGCTATTTTATTTTGCCTTTTCCAGCCTATTTCGTTATTTTATTTTGCCTTTTTTATAGGTTTTTAGGTCCTAAAAATCCGTTCCCTGCTAATGACGTACATGTACATGGTTGGGGCGGAAATGCCTCCTAAATGTATGCGTTAATATTGATACTGAATTACAGAAACGTGCTAAGCAGCAGTTTAGGAATCAGATTTATGTAGATTAACCCTGGCATTCAGTAAGCAGTCTCTAGTCACTAATAGTGACTTTTGGTGGTGAACTTGGATTTTGAGACTATTTGGTATTCAGTACGCTGTCTCACGTCTCTAGTCTCAAAAAAAGTCACCAATTTGTCAGCTGGCTAAGAGCAGGTCTCAAAAATAAAAATATGGAGAAAAGGTTAATTGCTTTCCATTTTATTAAAAAAAAAAACGCGAATATGAAGCGAGGAAATTTGTTCAATAAGAATTTCGTTAGGAAATAAACCAAAATGTTTTAATATCATACAGATCCATTGGAAAAAGATATAAACAAATCACTTAAGGACGAGCACACCTAAAAGTTAAACATTCTAAAAATAGAATTATTAGCAAAAACCAACAAAACCAACAACCACATGATCAAGTGAATTGCAGCGGAATAGCTGCGCTTGATTGTGTTGGCTTAACAAATGAAAAAGTGGAAAAAAGCTAGAATAATTACAAGGCGAACTTAGCACAGTGCGTAGGCAACTGGCTGAGTCAGTGGGATCGTCGGTTCGAATCCTACTGAAAGAAGTATGATGAGGAAATGTGGTGATTTCCGAAATACACCGAAATACTACAATTTTTTCACATTATTGTTGTTTTTCCACAATAAGTTTTTCATTAAAAACGGCCTCAAGCTCAATAAAAATTTTTGAATATAATTGTTATAAGGCCATAAAATAACAAAAACAAATTAAAATCTAAAGATTATTAAAAAAAATAAATCTAATAAAAACAAAATACTAAATACTAAATAAAAAAATATATATAAAAAATCCTCTACGCCCGAGGAGTACTCGAACCCGGACCCTTTCGACCGGCAGCCTAATGCTTTGACCACTCGGCCATTGCGACTCTTCGGGCAGCGCGGCAAAAGGCATAGATAAATGATATCAGTTGACTGTTTGTGTTTGTTTTCACCACGGGTGCCACATTTGGTCACTTGTGACCAAAATAGGTAACTTTTTGAGAGCTTGGTAACTTGGCAACTTTTTTTTATATTGGTAACTTTTGGTAAGTTTGCCGTGTATAAAGTCGGACTAAAAAAGTTAGATTAATTTGATAAATTGTCCTGTGGTTAGTTGGGTGTAGCGGTGACAACACTACTAGAAACAATTGCGTTGATCAGGCAACACAGCGCTCAGCAAAAATCACTAACCACATATCAAAGAAAATTATCGCTGGACAGTCTACGCCTGTCTCACGTTCAATATTTATTGTGATATTTGGATCGTGATCCATAAATTTGATGTTATTTTATTGAAAATCATCTATACTTTTTATTATATATATGGTGATACCACATCTAGTTTGTTCAAAATGCAACGCGAAATGCCGAGCCGCGAATTGACATCACGAAATATGCCACACTTCAATACTTATTGACAGATCATTGCGCTCTGTCATACGGTCAGTATTTATTAACGTGATCCAAGTATCGCGATATTTATTGACGGTGTATAGGGCTGCCGGTTTTCCCAGACATGTCCCGGTTTTAGACTATTTGTCCCGGTGTCCCGGTCCAACCTTAAAATGTCCCGGGTTTCGTTTAAGTGTCCCGGTTTTCGATTTGATTGCACAAATTTTGAATAAAAATGACTACACTGAGAGAAACAACGCATTGTAATATTAAGAAAAATTTTATGAATGTAGTGGGGGAAATAACGCATAGTATTTAAAAACAATACTTTCATACCACGAACACGTGTTGAATCAAACTGAACATTTGAATGCACATTTACATGTCTGGCTGTAGCTGAGTGCACGAAGATGCTTGCCACAATTTGCTAATTTCCAGAGCGTCAGGGTTCAAATCCCATTACAGGCAGCATGGAATTTAAATATGTATTTTTTTTAACTTAATTATGAAAAAGCATCCGTTAAGTGCAAACCGCTTCATTTTAATATTGGCGTATTTGAATTGAATATTTCTATACTAAATACCAAAATTTGTATACTTAAATTTATTACGAGTTGGGTTGGTGCCCTTTCATATGCCAATTTTTTTTTAAATTTAGCACGTTTTGCACAAGCAATAGTTGATGATTAATATAAGTATGTACCTAAATACGTTAAAATGACATGCACAGAGTTTTACAATTATATTAAGCAAAAGCCAGAAGTTTTGAAACAAGGTCACAGCAACGAAACAACAACAAGTTCACAGCAACGAAACAAATGACTTGTATTTTTTTTTGAATGTTACCTTGTACTTAATTTTTTTTCTTTCGTGAAACCTAGATTACTTATAAGTACCGTGCCGTACAAAATTATTGGCTCGGAGACTCTTTCATCAGATCACAATTTCTAATCAGATCTTTTAGAAAAATTTTGAAAATGTAGCTTTTGAGCCAACTAGTAAAGCGCAAGTCTGAAGTTACCAGAAAATTTCGTTGATTTTTTGCAATTATTTATTTTTTGCTGACAGTGTCTTCCACATACAAAAAAATGTCGAACATAAGTAGTTTGTATGGAAGAAACTCTCAGTAAAAACAATACCAAAAATCAACTAAATTTTTATGGGCTGCAAAACTTCATTTTCAAAATTTTTATAAAAAAGTCTGAATAGAAAGTTGCGAATTTTTATGCAAATTTATGGCATTTTCCCGAGCTTTGAACAAAGTTTAGAAATTTTATTTTTATGTTTTTTTATGTATTTAGTATAAACTGTATTTTTATAAGGAACAAAAAAGGTACATGCATTGTGAAAAATTCTCTGTGCTTTAGTTGTGATAAATTGTTTTGTTTTGCTGGTGTACGTTGTAATGAGATCATGATCTCATGTTTTTATGTTTTTTTTTTGTTTGTCAAAATAAAATTTTACTACATCCCTTCGTACGTAATTTTTGTCGAAACGAAAGGAAAGGGAGCGTGAGGCCTTTCCCACCCTCAAGTGTCCCGGTTTGGCAACAGAGATATCTGGCAGCGCTAACGGTGTAGCATACAATACTGATGGATCGTGATCCATATCGCAAAATTTCTAAAAATTTTGAAATCTGGATCGCGGATCGCAATACCGTCAATAAATATTGAACGTGTAGCACTAAAAAAAACGCGATCCATACATTTCATCAGTACATCTTTTACTCTAATAATGCGAACGTCAAAAAGATATTCTCTGCCTTCGCTCTCGGTGCTTAAAACCTTTCAAGTCAAATTGAAAAAATTTTAATTAACATTGGAAATTTTAAAATAATTGTGGAATGCATTATCTGTAAATTTTACGTAGAAAATAAAAATATATTCTTGCGTCATAATAAGCGATCAGCAGAAAAATTATGCGAATAATGACGCGATAAATATTGAACATGTAGCATTCGTGCGCGATCCATCAATCCATCAATATGGATCGCGATCCAAATGTCGTGATAATTACGGACCGTGTGATAGAGCCCTTTGAGTCATATGTATATACACTGAGCCAAAAGGAAAATGGGTTTTTCAATCGAGTTATTGTTTGGTTTTTTCATGGTCAGTTTACCGATTGTAAGAAATGTGATTCAAATTGAACATTTGAAAACCAATTTGTATGTCTGCCTCTGCTTGCTGTCAGCGGCAACACACAATTTTTTCTGTTTTTTGTTTTTTTTTTCTAACGAAAAAGCATCTGTGAAGTGTTGAACCAAATTAAACGACGAAGAAAATTAACTCAAGTTGAATATTTAAAGACAAATTTATAAAGCGGCTGTAGCTGAGTGTGTAGAGATGCTTGCTGTTAATTGCTAATACCGTCAGAGGCCACGTGTTAAAATAAGTATAAAAAATTTAGTTTTGTATCTTCGAATTATGAAAAAGCATCTGTGAAGTGCTGAGCATACGCCTGTTGAAACGAAAAAATCACCAACCAAAAGTTTGGTTAATGTAAACAAAATTGTGGTTAATATTACCAAATCATTGTTGAAAATTTCAACCAAGGCATTGTTAATATGAACCAAAAACAACGTTGATTCTTTTTCAAGTTTGAATTCGGTAATATAAACCAATTTTTGGTTAATTTTTCTCTCTGTGTAGAGGAAATGAAAAAAGGAGGTTTGAACAGCAGTGCGGTGTATTTGGGCTCTGTAGCGACCCGGTATATGCAAGTCGATTTTTTTGTTCAGAGGCTTATGCTTAAATTAGTCAAGAACGCAGAACGTATACTTAAACGTAATCTGTATACGCAGAATTTTGTCGATTACTGGAGCCCTCAGTGTTGCTTACTACAGTGTTGCCACTCATCAATGCCTTTTCATAAACTTGCCTTTTCAACTAGAATTTTTCGTGCTATAGACTATAGTAGAGCGTAGCTATATATAAACTACTTAGTTTTCATTAAAACCGTTTCTCAATAGTAAATTTCAAATATTTTAAACGTATTTTGTATAGGAACTTATAACTTTTTTACCATCTGCAAAACTGGCGAAATGGCAACCATCTATAGAAAAAAAATACATGGAATAATCTAAATTCCGCAGATTTCTGCGCTAAGGGCTACAACTACAGAAAAATTCTGCGGTGTTGAGTTTTCATTTACATGGCGCTTTGGTAAGACAGATCGTGTCAGCTGACTCGGGTTTACGCACCGGTAGGTTTACGTTCTTGACTAATTTCAGCTTAAGATCCCGTTCAAAAGACAAGAGCGTAAAGCGTGTTTTTATGAAAAGTATATGTTTAAACGCGTTCATTGCGAAAATACTTATGTTTTGGTTTTGTTTCACAAATTTTTGTTATATCCTTTTTTATACACGTACGTATTCACAGATTGAATGAAAATGTATTTATATACGTATGTTTGTAAATGTATCTATTATATGAGGCCTTGAGCGCCAGGGTAGCTTAACAGTCATATCAAAAAAAGTTGAGGTGCATCTTAAAATGCATTACCAGAACCGAAACGGCAATAGCCCGACGCACGCCCTTTTAGTTTCCTTTTACTATAATATGTAGCATCACGTAGTAAGAGACCGCATTTATTTTTTATAGATCCCTCTTTCTCATATTACTAACAATTTTTTTTGTAGATAGGCTCCTATGGCCCTGATGGCCTCATACGTAAAATGAATTTGTTTAGTTTTCTTTTAATACAACTATTTATTGTACCCATGTCTTATTTTTGGCAAATAAACGAGGTTTATTTTTGCAGTTTATTGTATAATAAAACATTGTTTTTTACTTGGTAACTTTTAGGTAACTTTTTTTGTCAATTCTGGTCAGAAAATTTATTGTCGTGTGGCAACCGTGGTTTTCACCACTCATTTTTGGTGAAGGTTTTGTGACTCTCTCCTACTGAATAGCCAAATC
>NW_023458557.1:42605267-42606857 GCF_013731165.1 Rhagoletis pomonella
GGTAGGTGCATATAATCACTGGGAGTGTTATAGAACAAAACTAATGTGGACAGGTGGCGCTGCAGTCGATATATTTCTAAAATCCGTAGAAGTGGACCAGGGACCGATCTATTCGAAAAAATCGTATTTACGGTCCGATTTGCTTAAAATTCGGTACGTAGGTAGCTTTTTACCACATATTAGCATACATGATCCATTTTTTCTGAGAACTGGACCAGGGACCGATCTATTCGAAAAAATCGTATTTACGGTCCGACTTGCTTAAAATTCGGTACGTAGGTAGTTTTTTTAACATATATTTGAATATATGATCCATGTTTTCCAAGAAGTGGACCAGGGACCGATCTATTCGAAGAAATCGAATTTATGGTCCGATTTGCTTAAAATTCGGCACTTAGGTAGCTTTTGGCCTGGATAAGCTTATAGATTCCTGTTTTCCAGTTTTCATGCAATTTCGAATATAAATAACGTTGGGCAACCACCATATCAAGGGGCGAATTCGTCACTAGGCAAGATATTTTTGCGCCCATCAGAAACAACGGATACGGTCAAAATATAATTATAATATATAATATATCTCAACTAATATATATTTTGAAAGCTGTTTTTTAGTTTTCGCTAGGCTCGAGAGCGGCTGAACCGATTTTTTTGAAACTGCCATCTGCCGCACGTGTCCCAAGGATGGTTTTAGGCTAAAAAAAAAATCAATATGTAAAGGGGGCGTGGCACCTCCCATACCAACCGAATTTCTCATGCTACATATCTTTGAAAGTGTGCATGGTAGAGTTCTGGAACTTGGTATGGAGATATACGAAATCAATCGCATACCCTTGGAGAAAAATTTAAGCTATTGTAAAAAGGGGTGTGGCATCTCGCATACAAACCAAATTTTTCATACTACGTATCTCTGGAAATGTTCATGGTAGAGTTCTGGAACTTGGTATGGATATATACGAAATCAATCGCATACTCTTGGAGAAAAATTGGAACTGTTGGAAAAGGGGGCGTGGCATCTTCCATACAAACCGAATTTTTCATACTGCATATCTTTGGAAGTGTTCATGGTAGAGTTATGGAACTTGGTATGGAGATATACGAAATCAATCGCATACTCATGAAGAAAAAGGGCAGCTTTTAGAAAGGGGGGCGTGGTACCTCCCATATAAATCGAAGTTTTATACTGCATAGCTCTGAAAGTATTCATGCTGCAGTACTGGAACTTCCCTGCAGTAAATCGCGCTAGTTCAGGACTAGCGCAGAACTAGCTCTTTAAGAGGCGGAACTGGTTCTCGATCTATCCCAACGCAATGCTTTCAACTGTCTCTTTTTACATGGCGATGCCCTACGAAGTGTAAATTGCTCCCCTCCGCAGAACTTTCGAACTAGTTATAAACTGGTTCCATTTTGGACAGTTCTGGGACAGTAAGTTTTTCTATGAGGAAAAATTTTAAAAATCTATTATTAGGTTATTTTTCTATTCTACACTGGTTCCATTTTAGACAGATCTGCGACAATAAGTTTTTTATTCAAAAAAAATCTGATTTTCGATTTTTTGATATTATCTCGTTTTTTCTGTTCTTTTACAGATTG
>NW_023458557.1:42606957-42609184 GCF_013731165.1 Rhagoletis pomonella
ATTTTTGGTGAAGGTTTTGTGACTCTCTCCTACTGAATAGCCAAATCATCTCAAGTCACAAAAATAGTCACTAACGCTAATCTCAAATTTAGTGACTTGAGATGAGACTAATGGCTGTATTCAGTAACTCAGTCTCATCTCAAGTCACTAAATTTGAGACTATCAATTTGTGATTTTTTTTGTGACTTGAGACAATTTTGGTATTCAGTAAGAGAGAGTCACAAAAATTTCACCAAAAATGTGTGGTGAATACAAACAGAGACAATCAGCTGATAGCATGTTCCAATTGGGATGATAAAATAGTTCAACAAATATTCATTTATCGATTACATAAAAAAATAGGTTTTTAAACGCATTTTTAAAGCAAAATCGTACATTAGAAATATAAAGAATATGATAACTACAAAGAATTTATAAGAAAATGTTTAGACATTTGGTTTTATAGGCAATTTATCTGAATCGATTTTCTGGGAGAATATATAAAGGCCAGAAAAGTGAGCAATCGATTAATGCCGTATTCATCACTATGTGCATTCAACTAAAATGGCCGATGAAGGTAAGTAATTGTACATAAATTTAGTTTTTCTTATTTTGTTCAATTTCTTTGAAAATAAGGTATTTTTATTTTACAGATACAGAAAAGACAACGCGCACAAGCAAGGAGCAAATAGAGTGCTACCTGGCGTTTATGCGGAGCCACCCTGAGTTGCAGCTCAACAAAAATGACCCGACGCGGCCAAAAAGGATACAGGAGCTGTGGATAGAGCTAGCAGAGCAACTTAACGCTCTTAAAGGGCCGATACGCACTCCGAATAAATGGAAAGAGGTAAATCTTAAATCATATTACCAAATTGTTGTTATAAGAGTTGGAACATTATTTGTATTTCAGTCTCTAGCCCATTGGAAAAATCAAGTAAGATCCAGGGCTAGGAAGGCAAAGGCCGATCGATTGGTGACGGGCGGAGGTCCCTGCTTGGAAGAGGCAGTTACGGAGAGGGACCAGCGGGCATTGGACACTCTTGGCTCAGTCGTTGTTGATGGGATGGCTGATATTCCAAATGTTGGTGCCGAGGTAATTGACACATACTGTTTTAGTTAATGATAACCTCACCTAATTTTTCTGCTATAACTTGTGACCTAGTAACGTAAATGTAGTGAAGTTGCATAGGCCGTCAATGTCATCAGGATTAAACTTCTTTACACTTTATCCGGTAACTTTGATAACACTGATGACTTTAGCCACCGTTGGCATGTCAAGCACATCCTTGTCCATGGTTTTAAGTGAAAAGCTTTTTTATCATAAAATAATACAGTGTAACTTAAATATGCATGTGCAAGGATTGCTCCTAGCAAATATTGTAACTTTCAGCAAGGATTGCATGTTGTCTCAGAAAATTTAGGTGATATTATAATTTTTAACGCACTGTACATATGTATGTATGTATACGCAAAAATAACACTTTCTTGATTTTTTAGACCGAAATACTAATTTCTTACGATCCCGGTAGTCCTTCTGTTGAATCAACGGACCCACTTAATGAGACTCCGGCAACTTCACTTCACCGAAAAACAACCTCGGATAAGATGTTCGGAGAAATGATGACATCTATCAAGGAAAGGAATGAGGAAGAGAGAAAATTCAGAGAACAATCTCTGAAATGCATGGAACACTTTTCCAATTCTATGAACAATATGGCCAGTGCAATATTGTCCTTTTCACAAGCCATGGCCAATAAAAACTCATAAAGTTGTCTACATACTTATGTGCATACGGTGAGTGACTAAAGTGTACACAAAACTAAGGGACCTATAAAACTGCATACCCAAACATTTTCTAAGCATTCTGATTAAAAAGTTCAAAAGTATGATGAAAATTTGCTGTCTTGTTTAATTTTGCATAAAGTTCTAAGCTTTGATTGGTTTTTGTTTAATATAAAATATGTTTTTATAAATTGTTATCACAAAATATTTAAGATGAAAAAACATTGTGAGTATTGCGAATAATTAGTTTTGAAAACACTTTTGTACTTCACCGTATGTTTTTATTAAATTAAAAACTTAAAGTTACCTGCTCACATACATTGAATTGAAGTCTGAAAAAATACCTCTTAACATACATACATATATCTGTATGTTTTTATTGAATTAAATAGCTGTAAGCTATGGATATACAGTATTGGACATATCTATAGAACCCCCCCCCCCCCCCCCCCCCCCCCCCCCCCCC
>NW_023458557.1:42609284-42612630 GCF_013731165.1 Rhagoletis pomonella
AGCCCGATCGAATAATATCTTCTGCCTCCGAAAACTCCTGAAAATGTGAAATTTTAACGAAAAATTGCATTTGTTGCTAAAAAATGTTAAGTGGTAATGAAACTTATAAACTATATGTATAAGTACATTTTTATGTTAAACAATGTTTTTCGTGATTAAACTACCTGTATATTATGTTTGGACAAGTTTAGTATGCTGTATTTAAAGAGTTTCCCAGCCCAAATGAGACCATATTATAAGCTAAGAAAGGACTTTACCATTTTCATTAGTAATTTCTAGTATTACATTTGTATAGCTCTCGGCTCACAGAATTCGAAGATTCAGTGACTCAGAACTCACCACGTGAAGGTGGCTGTACTCCGAGTTGCTCCCACACCATGCACCCAACCTACCACCCATTAGCATACTGCGAGTTAACAATTGTTAGCACGGATTCTCAAAACAGTGAAATTTAAATGCCGTTGAATGGCATTGTAATCACATACTGTTTGGGTATCACAACTACTTATAAATATCCTGTTTAGAACCTGTATTGGTTTTTTATGTTCCAAATCTGCATTTGTGACCGCGAAGTCAATTTCGCTAGTACTAAACCATGTCGTTGTTCCTCCCCACAGATATGAGTGGCTGCATCAGTGACAACCGCAAGCTGTGGAAAGATATTTAGCGACTGAGCCGGTTGTCACTATGTCTATCAAATAATCTATCGGCATGTCTGCCAACAGAAGCGGCTCAGTGATGGAGGTCCCTCTCCAAGATATCAGATCAATGTAATCAGATGCATCAAAATAAATCTTAGGAACCCTAAAAGACCTAGGCCTAATAGTAATGGTCCCATCTTGTATTTCAGATATTATGTTTTTTAAAATGCGACGATTTGCAAGCTCCCTGACATGGGCCTCTCGTCAGAGATCATCGCAAGCAGCAAGTTTTCTGGGTGGCAAAATTAGGTGGCAGGGAGAAACCGCGAGTATCGAATCAGAGACCACACATGCCTGGCACCTTTCGTGCAAGATGGGTCGCTTTTGATTAGAAACCAAACAGGGCCATATATTTTCATGACATAATTCACAAGTGATACCAGCTCTGGGAATGGATTTGATGTTCCTACGTACATTCGAGGGCCTGGATCGCGTTTAGCCAGGTCCTCGGGGCAAACTCCAATTTCGACGTCACGGATCATGTCCAGGCAATACCTTATCGGCACTGAGATCAGTTAAAGTTAAGTTTTGAATGTTTGAGGAGATTGGTCGGAATTCAACTACGCGCAAAGAAGTGCACTTTGGTAATTGCTGGCCGATGGGCCCTTTATAACTTGAAGGGCCTGTACTCTCGCCATCAAGTAACTGAAATAGGTGTCTAAGAGGCAATTTATTGCAATGAAGAAGGCAAATCAGCCGCTGCAATGGGCGGTTTAACTTTTCCTCAATAAGACGAACAACTCCTCCCACGTGTCCTTCATTTGTATTAGTTCCGTCTGCACCTATAGCTGAAATATCGTCAATGTCTATGTTGTCAGTCTTAGCCTCGAGAAATTCAACCAGACCCGTGGAGATCTGGACGGCTTTGCTTGAAGTAGGAGTATAATGATCCTGGCTCTCGTACAATAGTAATATGTTCCTCTTGGACACATCTGCGGTATTGTTTATTTCTCTCTTCTACTAAGATAAGGTTTTTGTTTTTGCGACCCTCAAAATACAACCCCAACAAAGTTGTTTCAATACACTCAGCAGAGATCTCTCTCATTTCTCTCCTCACCCTTATACACTCACGCCTAACCTTATTTCTCGGAGACCAAACCAACATCTTGTAAGGCAGCTGAGGCTATGGCAGCGACGGATCTGTCCGACAAGCCGTACCTATCGCTGACTAGAGCTGTTTTAGAAAGAACTAAACGATTTTGAGAGGAAGAAAGTTGCTGGCCTTTTGAAGTCGATGGGGAGAAATCATCACTCTTGGTCAGACACTCAATACTACCATTATTTTGCTATTCTCATCGGCAAGAGTACCGATGACCATTTTTCGGACTGTTCTCTCTGTAGAACTTTTCTCTCTTTGGTACAAGATCATAAAGCAAGGTCTGAATATTTGCAAGAGCATATGTCGAAAAGGCTTGTTTGCGCATGTAATTTAAAACGTTCAATAGTTTTGGCCTTTATTGCAGTTTTGAAGTTTGCTATGTGACTTCATGATTTTTCATGATAAGCCTTTAACATTTGTAGAACTCTTTTATGCGTAACATGTGGTATTGATGCCTTTTCGTACACGGAAATAATCTCCTTGGCTATGATCTCAGCAATACCACAAAACAAAGGTTCTTTGTTTCCCTATTTGGGAGCTAAACATTGCCTTTCGAAAGCACAGCCTTTGATAACATCCTCATACTTGGGAAGTTTAAAAGAAGCCAGTTCTTTTGGACCACCAAGCGGAGGGCAGTTGAACGTCGAACGATTTTTAAACTTCGACGAAGTGGCCATTGCTACTATGAATAAATGCAGAGAAGCGAAGGAAACTACACCAGTTAGCAACACCAGATTGAACAGAAGTATGAAAAAGAAAGATACAGTAACAAGAATATGACAGAAGCGCCAAATGAAAAATTGTAGGAACTAAACGTGTACTCTAAGCACAGTATAAACAAATGAGACAGAATACACTAGGAAGACAACGTGTTCTAACAAAAAGACTATTACATAAAAGAACAACGATAGCCGCTAAACTCCGTAAAGGCAGCGAATATCACAAACGAAAAAGGATGCCACCCGTTACCCTACAGAAAGCGTGGTGCTCTAGCTTTGTCCCGACAGGTTATGACGTGTCTCAAAAGAACCAATGCACGCAACGAATGAAGCCGCCGGACCGGCGGCGCGGCGTGGCATCAAGGAGTGGGAGTGGGGAAGGGGCAGCAAGGAGTGGGAAGGATGAGTTTAAGCGGCGTAGGAATAAAGTGTTAGTCTTTCTGAATAGACAACAAATCGTAATCGTGAATATCTTTTACCAAAACAGACTGTCGTTCTCCGATTAGTCTCCTGTCTGTTGCTCCACTGTTGCTTGTCTTGCTGTTCCACTCTTGCCAGGCACGTGTGTTACGGTCTACAAATGTGTTTTTATCCACGAAAAACATTGTTTAACATAAAAATTGACTTATACATATAGTTTATAAGTTTCATTAACATTTAAGATTTTTTAGCAAAAAATGCAACTTTTCGGTAAAATTTCTCATTTTTCAGTAGTTTTCGGAGGCAGAAGATATAATTCGATCGGGCTGAAATTTTAATATGTTCTTAGGTACACAACTTTTCCGCAATCGGCTGTTTCGAATAGAGGAATTTTTATTTTTTCGCTC
>NW_023458557.1:42612730-42615868 GCF_013731165.1 Rhagoletis pomonella
ATTTTTGGTGAAGGTTTTGTGACTCTCTCCTACTGAATAGCCAAATCGTCTCAAGTCACAACAATAGTCACTAACTGCTAATCTCAAATTTAGTGACTTCAGATGAGACTAAATAACTGAATCCCAGGGTAAGATTGGAAGAAGGTAAGGTTGAGTATGTAGAAGAATAAAGGTATAAATGCAGAAATTAAAATAAAGGTAAAGAAACCTAAACATAAAGACAAAGAGGAACGAAAATTTAAATACTTAACCTAATAACAATGGTGGGGATGAATATTGGGGTGGAGCGAAAAAATAAAAATTCCTCTATTCGAAACAGCCGATTGCGGAAAAGTTGTGGACCCACGTACCTAAGAACATATTAAAATTTCAGCCCGATCGAATTATATCTTCTGCCTCCGAAAACTACTGAAAAATGAGAAATTTTACCGAAAAGTTGCATTTTTTGCTAAAAAATCTTAAATGTTAATGAAACTTATAAACTATATGTATAAGTCAATTTTTATGTTAAACAATGTTTTTCGTGGATAAAAACACATTTGTAGACCGTAACACACGTGCCTGGCAAGAGTGGAACAGCAAGACAAGCAACAGTGGAGCAACAGACAGGAGACTAATCGGAGAACGACAGTCTGTTTTGGTAAAAGATATTCCCGATTACGATTTGTTGTCTATTCAGAAAGCCTAACACTTTATTCCTACGCCGCTTAAACTCATCCTTCCCACTCCTTGCTGCCCCTTCCCCACTCCCACTCCTTGATGCCACGCCGCGCCGCCGGTCCGGCGGCTTCATTCGTTGCGTGCATTGGTTCTTTTGAGACACGTCATAACCTGTCGGGACAAAGCTAGAGCACCACGCTTTCTGTAGGGTAACGGGTGGCATCCTTTTTCGTTTGTGATATTCGCTGCCTTTACGGAGTTTAGCGGCTATCGTTGTTCTTTTATGTAATAGTCTTTTTGTTAGAACACGTTGTCTTCCTAGTGTATTCTGTCTCATTTGTTTATACTGTGCTTAGAGTACACGTTTAGTTCCTACAATTTTTCATTTGGCGCTTCTGTCATATTCTTGTTACTGTATCTTTCTTTTTCATACTTCTGTTCAATCTGGTGTTGCTAACTGGTGTAGTTTCCTTCGCTTCTCTGCATTTATTCATAGTAGCAATGGCCACTTCGTCGAAGTTTAAAAGTCGTTCGACGTTCAAGTGCCCTCCGCTTGGTGGTCCAAAAGAACTGGCTTCTTTTAAACTTCCCAAGTATGAGGATGTTATCAAAGGCTGTGCTTTCGAAAGGCAATGTTTAGCTCCCAAAGAGGGAAACAAAGAACCTTTGTTTTGTGATATTGCTGAGATCATAGCCAAGGAGATTATTTCCGTGTACGAAAAGGCATCAATACCACATGTTACGCATAAAAGAGTTCTACAAATGTTAAAGGCTTATCATGAAAAATCATGAAGTCACATAGCAAACTTCAAAGCTGCAATAAAGACCAAAACTATTGAACGTTTTAAATTACATGCGCAAACAAGCCTTTTCGACATATGCTCTTGCAAATATTCAGACCTTGCTTTATGATCTTGTACCAAAGAAAAGTTCTACAGAGAGAACAGTCCGAAAAATGGTCATCGGTACTCTTGCCGATGAGAATAGCAATAATGGTAGTATTGAGTGTCTGACCAAGAGTGATGATTTCTCCCCATCGACTTCAAAAGGCCAGCCACTTTCTTCCTCTCAAAATCGTTTAGTTCTTTCTAAAACAGCTCTAGTCAGCGATAGGTACGGCTTGTCGGACAGATCCGTCGCTGCCATAGCCTCAGCTGCCTTACAAGATGTTGGTTTGGTCTCCGAGAAATAAAGTTAGGCGGGAGTGTATAAGGGTGAGGAGAGAAATGAGAGAGATCTCTGCTGAGTGTATTGAAACAACTTTGTTGGGGTTGTATTTTGAGGGTCGCAAAAACAAAAACCTTATCTTAGTAGAAGAGAGAAATAAACAATACCGCAGATGTGTCCAAGAGGAACATATTACTATTGTACGAGAGCCAGGATCATTATACTCCTACTTCAAGCAAAGCCGTCCCGATCTCCACGGGTCTGGTTGAATTTCTCGAGGCTAAGACTGACAACATAGACATTGACGATATTTCAGCTATAGGTGCAGACGGAACTAATACAAATGAAGGACACGTGGGAGGAGTTGTTCGTCTTATTGAGGAAAAGTTAAACCGCCCATTGCCGCGGCTGATTTGCCTTCTTCATTGCAATAAATTGCCTCTTAGACACCTATTTGAGTTACTTGATGGCGAGAGTACAGGCCCTTCAAGTTATAAAGGGCCCATCGGCCAGCAATTACCAAAGTGCACTTCTTTGCGCGTAGTTGAATTCCGACCAATCTCCTCAAACGTTCAAAACTTAACTTTAACTGATCTCAGTGCCGATAAGGTATTGCCTGGACATGATCCGTGACGTCGAAATTGGAGTTTGCCCCGAGGACCTGGCTAAACGCGATCCAGGCCCTATTTCTCATTCGCGATGGCTGTCTACAGGAAACAGAATTCTTCGAATGTACGTAGGAACATCAAATCCATTCCCAGAGCTGGTATCACTTGTGAATTATGTCATGAAAATATATGGCCCTGTTTGGTTTCTAATCAAAAGCGACCCATCTTGCACGAAAGGTGCCAGTCATGTGTGGTCTCTGATTCGATACTCGCGGTTTCTCCCTGCCACCTATTTTTGCCACCCAGAAAACTTGCTGCTTGCGATGATCTCTGACGAGAGGCCCATGTCAGGGAGCTTGCAAATCGTCGCATTTTAAAAAACATAATATCTGAAATACAAGATGGGACCATTACTATTAGGCCTAGGTCTTTTAGGGTTCCTAAGATTTATTTTGATGCATCTGATTACATTGATCTGATATCTTGGAGAGGGACCTCCATCACTGAGCCGCTTCTGTTGGCAGACATGCCGATAGATTATTTGATAGACATAGTGACAACCGGCTCAGTCGCTAAATATCTTTCCACAGCTTGCGGTTGTCACTGATGCAGCCACTCATATCTGTGGGGAGGAACAACGACATGGTTTAGTACTAGCGAAATTGACTTCGCGGTCACAAATGCAGATTTGGAACATAAAAAA
>NW_023458557.1:42615968-42622067 GCF_013731165.1 Rhagoletis pomonella
TCTATGGGACTGAGAAATATTATTTTCTACTTTTTAGTCCATTTATAAAAGCGTTGTATATTAAAAAGTTTTTTTTTTTTATTATTTATTTTAACACCCTTTTATTAGCTTCACCTGTATGTTTGTAACCAACTCCTTTGGACTCAATTTTAAACCACTTTAAATGGACAGATTTTATTCAAACTTTGTACACTTATCAAGAATCAGAGACAATCTAATCTATATCTATCTATAAATATAATCTATATCTATAAATATTATAAATGTGAAAGTTTGTATGTTTGGATGTTTGGGAAATCATCACGCGGAAACGACTGCATGGATTTGCATGAAATTTTGTACGCAGATAGCTTATGGGCCAGATTGGTTAATAGGCTATTTTTTTTAAGAGTTACCACCTGTTAAAAAAGTTTCATTTATTTAATATGCGGGTACGACTGAATGGATTTGCATGAAAATTTGCACACAGATAGCTTATGACCCAGATTGGAAAATAGGCTACTTTTCTTAAGAGTTGCCACCTTTTAAAAAAGTTTCATTAAATTAATACGCGGAAATGACTGAATGGATTTGCATGAAATTTTGCAAGCAGATAGCTTATGACCTACAGTGAAAAATAGGCTAATATTTTGGAAGAGTTGCCATCTATTAAAAAAGTTTAATTAAATTAATACGCGGAAACGACTAAACGGATTTGCATGAAATTTTGCGCATAGATAGCTTATGACCTAGGTTAGAAAGTAGGCTAGTTTTTTTAAGAGTTGCCACCTGTTAGAAATGTTTAATTTAATTAATACGCGGAAATAAGTGAACTGATTTGCATGGAAGTTTTCACACAGATAGCTTATGAGCTAGGTTGAAAACTAGGCTACTTTTTTAAAAGTTACCACCTGCTAAAAAAGTTTTATTAAATTAATACGCGGAAAAGACTGAACGGATTTGCATCAAATTTTGCAAGCAGATAGCTTATGACCTACAGTGGAAAATAGGCAAATTTTTTGGAAGAGTTGCCACCTGTTAAAAAAGTTTTAATTAAGTTAATACGCGGAAACGACTCAACAGATTTGCATGACATTTCGCACAGAGATACCTTATGACCTATGTTGGAAAATAGGCTACTATTTTAAGAGTTATCACGTATTAGGAAACTTTAATTAAATTAATACGTGGAAATGACTGAACTGATTTGCATAAAAGTATGCACACAGATAGCTTATGACCTAAACTGGAAAATAGGCTACTTTTTTAAGAATCGCCACCTGTTTGAAAATTAAATTTAGCCCAAAGATGGTTTATGACCTGGATTGAAAAATAGGCTACTTCCTTAACCGATTTTCCGATCAGAACGAAATTTAGTACACTTACTACGGATTTCGGAAGGATGGTCTTAGACTGAAAGTAAGTCCGATAACTCAAGGAAGTATTTGTGGGAGAGAACTGAAACTTGGTATAGTGATATGTATGTGAAATCAATGTTGGCATTAATCGATTGATGTTTTAATTAGTTAGTTAATTCGATTAAATTCAATCTGATTACAGTTAATCATGATTAATTTTAATCCGACTAAACAGTTAACCGTAACCGCGATTAAAAAATTAATTTTTAATCATTAACTCTTTATCTGATCAAGTAGGTTTGGTGATTAATTAAGTTATGCTGGAATTTTCCTGTGCACACAAAGCAAGTTAATCCAGTATGGCTAAGTCGGGTTTCCTCATCAATCTAAGCAATTTTGTGTGCATTTTCATTAAGATATATTTATAACAACTAACGTTTTACAAACTAGGTTTGTAAAAGTTCCCAGTTTATGTATTACTAATAACAATAATTATTATTTTTTTATATTACGTGCTTTTTATAAGCGTAAAACACAAAATAATTACTATAACTGGTGTTTGGTTTCAAACTCGGACAAACTAGACAAATTAATCAGATTTTATTTTTAATTGGATTAACGATTAATGTTTTAAATTAATTAGCCAGCGATTAACGATTAAAAAAATGTTATCATTAATCGTACAGTTGATTACGACTAATTAATTTTAATCGTCAAAGGCGATTAACATTTTAATCGTTAATTTTTAATCGTTAATCAGATTAACAGTTTGCCAACACTGTGTGAAATCATGTTCATATTCACGGAGAAAAATGGACGTTTTTGGAAAAGAGGCGTAGCACTTCCAAACTAACTGAAAGTTTCATATTGCATATCTCGTCAAATGTTTGGGGTAAAGCACTCAAGCTTGGTTGGTGTGAAACTAATAACATACTCATGGAGAAAAATTAGAGTTATTGGAAAAGGTGGTGTGGCAACTCCCATGCAAATTGATTTTTCTATGCTGCATATCTCTGGAGGTGTTTATTGCAGAGGACTGGAACTTGGCACGGAGATGTGTATACAAAATTAATTCTATACTCATAGAGAAGAATTTGTGTTATTCGAAAAGGGGACATGGTTCCTGCCGTACAAATTTACTGTTTTATACTGCTTATCTCTAGAGGTGTTCATGGTAGAGTACTGGGACTTGGTACTGGGGTATGTGTAACCAATTCTAAATTCATGGAAGAAGATTAGGGTTATAAGAAAAAGAGGCGTGGCACTTCCAGTACAAATTTACTTTTTCTTGCCACATATCCCCGGAAGTGTTTGTGGAAGACAGAATAAATTTCATTAAATGGAAAAGAGAGAGCCGGGTTCGACCTTATAATCTAAAGCTCTCCTGAGGCATTTTCTACAGTAATGAGAAGTGGTATTTTATCAAGGACAGGTTACTAAATTTGAGATGGAAATATTAGAACTCGCCGTGGCACTTCCAGAAAGGTTTCGCGTTCACGCGTCGTATACCTGGAAATCTGTTAAGGTAAACTTAGAGGGAGGAGAGTGATTTTATAGTTTCATAGTTTTAAACGGCCGAAATACCTTAACTCGCTTAGAAAATAACGAGCTATTACGAAATGGGCACAGAAATAAAATCTAACATCATTAAATTATTTTTCCTATTTGTATAAAAGCGCGGGCTGAAACCCGCGGGTATAAGCTAGTATAATCTATATATATAAAAATGAATGTTTGTCTGTATGTCCTTTATAGGATTCAAAAGTACCCAACCGATTTAAATGAAATTTTTACGGTAGGTGCATATAATCACTGGGAGTATTATAGAACAAAACTAATGTCGATAGGTGGCGCTCCAGTCGAGATATTTCTAAAATCCGTATTTACGGTCCGATTTGCTTAAAATTCGGTACGCAGGTAGCTTTTTAGCATATATTAGCACATATGATCCACTTTTTCCGAGAAGTGGACCAGGGACCGATCTATTCGAAAAAATCTTATTTACGGTCCGATTTGCTTAAAATTCGGTACGCAGGTAGCTTTTTAGCATATATTAGCACACATGATCCAATTTTTCTGAGAACTGGACCAGGGACCGATCTATTCGAAAAAATCGTATTTACGGTCCGACTTGCTTAAAATTCGGCACGTAGGTAGTTTTTTAGCATATATTAGCATATATGATCCATATTTTCCGAGAAGTGGACCAGGGACCGATCTATTCGAAGAAATCGAATTTATGGTCCGATTTGCTTAAAATTCGGTACTTAGGTAGCTTTTTGCCTGGATAAGCTTATAGATTCCTGTTTTCCAGATTTCATGCAATTTCGAATATAAATAGCTTTGAGCAACCACCATATCAAGGGGCGAATTCGTCACTAAGCAAGATATTTTTGCGCCCATCAGAAACTGTCAGAATACTGTCAAAATATAATTATAATATATAATACAAGTATATCTCAACTAATATATATTTTGAAAGCCGTTTTTTAGTTTTCGCAAGGCTCGAGAGCGGCTGAACCGATTTTTTTGAAACTGCCACCTGCCGCACGTGTCCCAAGGATGGTTTTAGGCTACAAAAAAAATCAATATGTAAAGGGGGCGTGGCACCTCCCATACCAACCGAATTTCTCATGCTACATATCTCTGAAAGTATGCATGGTAGAGTTCTGGAACTTGGTATGTGTATTTAAGCTATTGTAAAAAGGGGTGTGGCATCTCCCATACAAACCAAATTTTTCATACTACGTATCTCTGGAAATGTTCATGGTAGAGTTCTGGAACTTGGTACGGAGATATACGAAATCAATCGCATACTCTTGGAGAAAAATTGGAACTATTGGAAAAGGGGGCGTGGCATCTTCCATACAAACCGAATTTTTCATACTGCATATCTTTGGAAGTGTTCATGGTAGAGTTCTAGAACTTGGTATGGAGATATACGAAATCAATGGCATACTCATGAAGAAAAAGGGCAGCTGTTGGAAAGGGGGGCGTGGCACCTCCCATATAAATCGAATTTTTATACTGCATAGCTCTGAAAGTATTCATGCTACAGTACTGGAACTTCGTATGGAGATATGTATGTAGTTGAAATCAAGCCCATACTCATGGAGAAAATTAGGGCTATTTGAAAATGGGGTGTGAGGCCTACAAACTTACCGACCTTTAGCTATCTTTGAATGTATTTATAATTCTTCTGTAGGTGTGTTTGCGAGTGAAATGCTCCTAAATGGTTGTACGGATTTTAACGAAACTTTTTGTGTGTGTTTGAGTGTGTCTCTGGATGGTTAGTTTCACAATTTAATGCGACAGTTGGCGCTGTAGTTGAGTTATTACTAAAAATCTTATTTATGATCCGATTTGGCAAAATATGTATGCAATACTACTGCAAAAACGTGCTGCCAAGTGGTGCTGAAGTCAAGTTATTACTAACAAGTAAGAAAGTCTAAGTTCGGGCGGAGCCGAACATTAAATACCCGGCGCAAGTATTAAATATATGTTTTCCACCTTTCCGAAAGCTACCGCTACATGATAAGCCGGGGTGTATACATTTTAAGTAAATTAGCGTCCTTAAATTTCGAAATATTGAAATTTCAAGCATATCTGAAATTTACCGTTATATGAAAAGCGGCCTAAATTTTAGTCCGATTTCAACAATTTTCAACGGTTTGCTTTTATGTGGCAAGCACAATAACCATACCGAGCTTGGTACAAATTGCTAGAACGGTTAGCGAGATACATATATGTGATCACAAGTGGGCGGTGCTACGCCCCTTTTCCAAAATTTTGTCATAAACGTATTTCTTGGTAAAGAATTGTTGCAATCATCAATTTTGAATAAATTAGCTTCAATATTTACTGATTTATCGAAGATTTTGTATTTCTCGAAATTACCGTTATATGGGATGTGGGCGTGGTTATTGTCCGATTTCGGCCAATTGGTATGCTGTACCAGGACCAACAACTGTGCCAAGTTTGGAAGAAATTGGTGTAGCGGTTACCAAGATATACGCATGTAACCATAAGTGGGCGTGGCTACGCCCATTTGCCAAAATTTTGTAATATTCTTATTTTTCGTCTAAAACTCATTGCAAATATCAATTTTGAGTGAATTATCTTCAGTAGTTACTAAAATATCGCAGTTTTCGTTTTTCTGAAAATTACCGTTATATGGGAGGTAGGCGTGGTTATTGTCCGATTTTTAAAATTTTCGGCCATTTGGTATGCTGTGCGAAGGCCAATAACTGTGCCAAGTTTGGAAGAAATTGGTGCAGCGGTTACCAAGATATATACATGTAACCATAAGTGGGCGTGGCTACGCCCATTTTCCAAAAATTTATAATATTCATGTTTTCCGTCTGAAACTCATTGTAAGTATCTATTTTGAGTGAATTATCTTCAGTAGTTACTAAAATATCGCAGTTTTCGTATTTCTTAAAATTACCGTTATATGGGAGGTAGGCGTGGTTATTATCCGATTTCGCCCATTTTCAATACCATCCGTCCCACGCCCAAAAGAAGTTCACGTACCAAGTTTCGTTAAGATATCTCAATTTTTACTCGAGTTATCGTGTGCACAGACGGACGGACGGACGGACGGACAGACAGTCACCGCTTAATCGATTTCTCTTTTCATTCTGATCATTTATGTATACATTTGTCTATATCTATCTCGATTCGTTTTGCCTGTTACAAACAACCGTTATGTGAACAAAGTTATAATACCCTTGTGCACAAGTGCGCTCGGGTATAAAAATAG
>NW_023458557.1:42622167-42622928 GCF_013731165.1 Rhagoletis pomonella
CGTACCTCGTCATAGTCAGGCGGTGAAACGTCGACTCCGTCATCATCGACTGCGGGCTCGGGTTCGGCATACATCAAGATAACCAACCGTTCAGCTATAGAAAACCTAAGAATGCACATTACTAGTACTTTTCACGCTGAGTTTAACTATATAAATATTATTGGCCGCTATTAAAAAATTAAGTAGATATATAAGGTAAAACAAAAGAATTGTGATATTTTAAAATATTAATATTTTCTAAACTGCGTAACCGATTGAATAGGTACTGCTGTCAAAATAAAGACAATTAATTTGACTTCAAGCTGATAAATAAAATGTATGCTTTTTTTTATATATTAAAGCCAAAAATATTATAAAACCAAAAAAATTTCATAATTTTTTCATAAACTAACGTTTTTTTAGAAAAAGTCCATTATCAACGCTAAATAAATTTATATTATTTAGAAAGTGCAAGTTTTTACCTTTAATTTGATATACATATTATATTACGATTTACTTTTGAGCTTTCAGAATTCAGTGATAATAAAAAATATAAAAGCATGTATGTGCAAATGCATATTGCAGTTAATTAACCGGGTTGGCTTTCCATTATGGCTGTTCGTAAAGGGGCAGTGGGTGTGGCACCTCTTTTGGAGAGGGAATGAACCACCATTGACAAAAATGCAACCCCCGACCATCTAGGTCCCCTATGGTTCCCTAGGGACCCCTTAGAAGAATGACCAAAAATCACAATTTTCATTTGCGTTTTTTGCTTGAAAAAT
>NW_023458557.1:42622938-42625719 GCF_013731165.1 Rhagoletis pomonella
GGTAATATGTAGTACTAGGTTCCAGCATAAGAACATCCACCAAAATACATAGCCATGTTGTGATAGACGGAAGGCATGCTTCAAGCGTTTTAGACGTACGAAAACTCCGATAGCCAAACATCGACGCGGACCACTATCTTGTTGTAGCCAAGATACGCACCACAGTGGGACGTCCCCATATAAGCTGCGGCCAAAAGTAGTAACCGTACTAAAAATTCGCCGAAATTTCGTATATGGGCTGTTCGGCACTTAGGAATGATGAACTGTGGAAAATTGTAAAATTCAACGCGCTACCACGCCCACAACTCTTGTGGGCGGAAATAGTAAATGTTATCCGATTTTGATGAAATTCAGAGCATATGCTGGTTTTAATGAGAAAAGCTTAAATCTGAAAGATCGTCAAAATCGGTTTAGATTATCGTCCAGTAATTCTAGAAAAACAGGCGCAATAAAAAAATTTTTTTTTTATGAAATTCGGTGTGCCCTGCTCGTTTAAGCCTAAATTTTCCAATTTGGAACATAATAAAGAGCTTCTTATTAAGGCGCTCACCTCCTACTCAGCTTTGTTGGCTCCAAGTACTAAATTTTATGGATTTTGGAGAAAATGAACAGGCACATTTATTTTATTTCTAAAGAATTTCCTATTTCTTCATTTTAAAAATGACAAAGCGAAAACATTTACAATACCTGCAAATTAAATTATGTGCACGATATGTATTTACACTGAAACTTTCAATTTTACCTACATTTCATACCAAAAAAGCTGAGCTAAGGCTAGCAGGACTCCTGTCATCGAAAACGGATCCCGTCCAGAGAAACGTCCATTTTTGGCTGAACGTTGATTGGGAGTAATAGATTGGCGAGTCATTAATATCTAAACCTTCTTTAATTTCCACTTTATATTGCATATCTTTCATTTCCTTTTTGCTCTACAATAAAAATTCAATAAATTTTACAGGAGATGGGTCTATAAAAGGAAGAATAGAAGCTGAACTCGCAGTTCCTCGCAGCTGGAACTATTTGAGATATGACACACATATTTAATGTTTACTTGTCCTAAGTATAATTTAGCTCGCTTCCTAGGTCCTTTTTAAATATCCCTTTTTAAAGTAAGCACTCGAAAAATTTTACACTCACAAAATTATGTCGAATTTTAAGGTAAACTGTTTTATACATTTCAAAAGATGTATAAAAATTTAAAGCAATGTTTGACCACAGATATATTCAAAAACTGCTCATCAATCAGATTGGCTTTTTATATATCCGCACAAGTGGAAAAATGAATTCAAATTACTTGCGACAAAATGAAAATCTTTTCTTACAAATTTATTTTTTCGCATTGCTGCTACTTTAAGCTCGTATCATGATTGCAAATATGCATTTTCATCCAAAATTCTTTTTGGTTTGGGTTAGCTGGATATTTTGCTATGCATCTGCGTAATTATTTTTTCAGAATTCGCTTATCTGTTTTTACTACTTTTGGCCGCTGTAGTCCCATAGTGCGCACCCGCCTATGTGCAGCAAAAAATGTGCGCCAAACAATGCAAGGAAAGCTTAACGTCGAAAAGCTGCAATCACAACAGACGGCCCATTTATTCACCACTCAACTCACACACCTGATCTCTGAGAGCACTCCTCAACAATCCGACATAAGCGAGCAGTGGAATCACATTTGCCGATCCCTAAGTACCGCCGCCGAAGAAGTAGTTGGATTTCAGCGAGCCCGAAAGAACAACTGGTACGATGAGAAATGTCTAGAAGCCGCAGGGAAAAAAGACGCCGCCTATAGGGCCACGCTGCGATCAGGCGCAACGCGAGCCATGTGGGTCCGTTATAGGGATCTGAATAAGGAAGCGAGACGTATTTACCGCAATAAGAAGAGAGGCCGAAATACGTGAGTACGAAGAGCTTGAAATGCTATCCTACAAGAAAAGCGCTCGAAAATTTCACCGGAGGGTTAGGCGACTTACGGAAGGTTTCAAGACCAGGGCGAACTCCTGTAAGAACAACAATAGCGACCTAGTGACCGATGTAAAGAATGTACTTAAATTATGGAGGAACACTTTTCCACTCTACTCAACGGTAGCAGCGCTGAAATTTGTGGATAAGACGAACCCGAGCCCCCAGTCGATGACGATGGAGCCGGCGTTCCACCACCTGACTATGACGAGGTACGAAAAGCGATAGCACACTTGAAAAACAACAAAGCTGCTGGAGGTGACAGCTTGCCAGCTGTGCTATTCAAGTACGGTGGTGGGGAGTTGATAAGGTGCAGGTATCAACTCTTATGAAGAATATGGTTAGATGAATGCATGCCCGACGACTGGAATTTAAGTGCGCCAACCACTGAGGAATCAGCCTTTTAAACACAGGTTATAAGCTCTTATCGAGTGTATTGTGCGAAAGACTGAATCCCACCGTCAACGAACTGATTGGACCTTATCAGTGTAGCTTTAGGCCAGGAAAATCCACCATACATTAGGTATTCACAAAACGCCAAATCTTGGAAAAGACCCGCGAGAATAGGATCGACACACACCATCTATTTGTCGATTTCAAAGCCGCTTTCGACAGCACAAACAGAAGTTGTCTTTATGCCGCGATGTATGACGTTGAGCAATACCACCGTCCAGGGCCGCCTTTGCTTCAGCTACCAGTCGCCGGAGTTTCTGTTGGCGTTGTTGAGCTGACCGGCTCTGCAGTGCCCGCGTGCGGCTTTGAGTTCGCCGCGCATCTGAGCGCCGGGCCCGGTGTAGAAGCGTGTGATGACCCAGCGAGCAT
>NW_023458557.1:42625819-42628643 GCF_013731165.1 Rhagoletis pomonella
TTTTCGACTGAAGACAGTCACATTTGGTGTTAATTGTGCACCATATTAGGCAATAAGAACCCTACACCAACTCGCTGAAGACTGCCAAAGCGAATATCCGCTCGCAAAAAGGATACTTTTACATGAAACGTATGTTGATGATATTCTATCAGGTGGTCACGATATACAGTCCACTCTAAACGCGATGACCCAAGTTACCGAAGCCCTGAAATCAGCAGGATTCCCTTTGAGGAAAATGTCGGCAAACCACCCGGAAATTTTAGCGCCAATTCACGACTCAGATCTATTAGATGTCGATTTTCTCAAATTCCAAGTTGCAAGCTCCACAAAAACGCTCGGAATCCAATGGAATGCTCTAACAGACACCTTTACATATGCATACGACCCACTTTTAGCAGCGCACTCATGCACAAAAAGACAGATTTTATCAGCAGTAGCGAAATTGTTCGATCCCGCAGGATGGCTAACGCCAATAATGATCCTTGCAAAAATGCTGTTACAGCAACTCTGGATGGAGGGAACTGATTGGGACGAGAACATCAAACCCGGGGCCCTTCAAAAATGGAATGTCTTTTACGAAAATTTACCCAAAATTGAGAACATTAAAATTCCTCGTTGGGTACAGTATACCCCCGACAAACCCATCCAACTGCATGGATTTTCAGATGCCTCCGAAAAAGCCTTTTGTGCTTGCGTCTATTTAAGAGTACAAAATAGCGAAAACACGTTTTCATCGCATTTGTTAGCCGCTAAAAGCAAGGTAGCACCCTTACAAACCGTAAGTCTTCCACGGTTAGAACTCTGCGGAACAGTACTACTCTCCAAGTTAGTAAAGCAACTTCGAGATGAGCTCAATTTACCCACCCACGAACTCGTACTTTGGTGCGATTCCTCCATAGTACTAGCGTGGCTAGAAAAACCTCCACATACTTGGAAAACTTATGTAGCCAATCGAACGTCCCAAATTCTCCAAAACGTGAGCAATGCGATTTGGCGACATGTTTCCAGCAATGACAATCCAGCGGATTTGGGCACACGAGGCTGCAAACCACAGGACTTGGTGGAATGTCCACTATGGTGGGAAGGACCCAACTGGCTCATACGATCGTCAACATCGTGGCCGAAAGCTGTGTCCCACCTTCCAGCCCCCCGGAACAGCGACGCGTAGAGGCATTTCACACCATGGAAGACAATGATCTGGATATACTCGACCGGTTCTCGTCGTTTTCTCGCGCGCTCAGAACCGTCGCCTATATGTTTCGTTTCATTCGGAAGGCACGAAAACAATTAATCCCAGCCACAGTTACCCTAACCCAAGAGGAAGTGAATGATGCAAAAGCCAAACTCATCATCCAAACCCAACGAAGTCATTATGGGGACACAATAGCTCTGCTGGAAGCTTCGAAGCCAGTCAGCAGAAAAACATTGACATTAAACCCAATGTTGGACAAAGCAGGAATAATGAGAGTAAATGGTCGACTTTCCTATGCCACCCTCAGCTACAATGAACGGCACCCAATTATTATACCCGAAAACTCTCGTTTTTGCTGTCTTCTTTTAGACTTTCTCCATTCGACCCTACTACATGCGGAGAAACAGCTTATGGTCCGGATGGTACAGCAAGAGTACTACATCCCCCGTTTAAAGCAGAAAGTAAAAAAGTGTATATTTCATTGCAAGACTTGCACCATCTATAAACAGCAGATGAGGTCGCAGGTAATGGCAGCCTTGCCACCCGAAAGATAAACATACTCCGTGCCCTTCCACACAACAGGAGTCGATTTCGCTGGCCCGTTCTTAGTAAAATCATCCCCACTTCGACGAGCTTCATATGTCTGTGTGTTTGTATGTTTCTCGACAAAGGCCGTTCATTTAGAACTGTGTTCCGACGTCAGCACGAACGCCTTTAACGCAGCCTTTGCACGCTTCATCGCCGTCGTGGCATACCTCACCAGATCCTCTCCGATAACGGGAAAACCTTCGTTGGCGCCCAACGAGCACTACAACGAGATTTCGCCACGTTCCTCAATGCAGCAGCTACAGACGTCGCAGAAAGATATGCCCTTCATGGATTCTCATGGAAATTTATACCGGCATACGCTCCACACATGGGAGGTCTATGGGAAGCCGCCGTGAAGAGTTTTAAAATACATTTTACAAAAGTAGCGGGGGGTCAAAAATTCTCGTTTGAGGAACTCGCTACTCTTCTGGTTCGGATAGAGGCGGTCCTCAATTCCCGACCGCTCTCCCCCCATGTCAGAAGATCCGCAGGATCCCCTTGTGTTAACCCCAGGACATTTCTTACGCGGAGCACCACTCCTATCACTACCCGAACAAAACATTGAACATCTTTCTTTGACCAACAAATGGCAAAGACTTAAGGCACTGCATCACCAATTTAGCATCCGATGGAAGAACGAGTACCTCAAGGAGCTGCATAAACGCTGCAAATGGAAGCGCCCACAGCAGAATATCGAAGAAGCTGATCTAGTGGTAATAAAAGACGATTTATTATCCCCCAATGAGTGGCGTTTTGGGCGTGTAATCCAATTGCATCCGGGTCCAGATAAAAACGTTCGTGTTGTAGAAATAAAAACTCAAAATGGAACCATTACCCGAAACATTACGAAACTGTGTGTGTTACCAACCGCCTAACGCTATGCTTACCCGTCATACTCTACAGTTTGTATCCCACTAGTAGTTACCCTTTAGCAGTATCTATAAATACATAACTGCTACCCTTTATCAACGTATTTTCTTCTCACCCATTTTTAGGAAATACTTGATCCAATCGTCCTTTCTATCTATTTCTGTCCTTACAGAA
>NW_023458557.1:42628743-42631595 GCF_013731165.1 Rhagoletis pomonella
TTTTTTTTTTTGTAAATAGGTATATACTTACCTAGGCCAGGCTGACGACCAATAAATGGTGTTGGGACTGTTGGGATTTGGTGTAGGGAATACCCTAATAATAATAATACCCTTGCTAATAAGCAAGTACAGCAAGTTACTTGAAAATTGTTAGGTAGTGAACCCAGTGGTAGGCTATTATAGGGTACTAGGGCAGGATCAGCATAAGGAGATATAGGTAGTGACTCGTTAGACAACCAAGCCCGGCATATAAGCGTGGGTCGAGGCCACACATTGGGCCATCGTTTAACATGGGGTGCACACGGCTGCGTTATGAATCTTTCTACGCACACGCTCCATATTGCGAGCAACATCGACGGATGCGAGCCTGTAACGACAGCCGATTTAATATGAATATACATGCATATATATATATATATACATACATATATGTGGATATATGCATGAACATGTGTATATCTATGCATGCATATTCTAAATCAGAGAAGCAACCCTTTTCGAACCACCCCATACGGAAATTCACCCTGGTGATAACAGTAGAAGCAGTATAAGTAAACAAAATAAAAACTTTCCACTGGCTACCATAAAGACGTAAAGTCCAAAGTCAAAATAGCGGGTGCGATACAACTGGTTCGATGTCGTGATCTGCGATCTTGCTATTGGCTGGCCTGAGCTTGTGTATATGTGTCTGCTTGTAAACAAAAGGAGAACGGCAGAATCACCGTAACCAAAATAAACGTCGAAAATGCTTAAATAGCGAGCTGAAGCCTTAATCGAGATTCTTTTGAAGAAAGTCTGTGTTGAAAGCAAAAGTGCTCGAGCGCGAAGTTTTATACCCGCCAAATCGGTCGACAAAGTAATTTTGAAAAGTAAAAGCAAAGTGCTTAACGCAAAATAAAAAAAAAGTGGAAAACGTTTTGTTTAAGACATTTTATTTTAAACCCAATTTGGCCAAGTCCACAAAATTTATATCCGGGCCGCGCCAACTATACTTCCGTGTGTGCTAAGCGCCCCGGCGGCGAAATAGACGTTCACGTCCACTACCAGCGGCTCGAGATTTTACAAAAACCACCGCATACATAAATACGTACGGCTACATATGCACAGCACCGGCTTAAGCAAGATCGCCAAACACACAACATCGAAGCACCGCATATCACAGCACTCAAACTCACCCATCTATGAGCAGCAGCATACACACCGCATCCCGAACGCCAGCATAACAATCACCTGGATTTCCAGCACCCACCTGGTTTAAGCTAAGTTCTTAAAATTCGTAAAATTTCTCTTTTTTTTTGGATTCACTTTAGTTTAAAGTTGTTAACGCGGCACTTGTTTTGAATTTAAAGTTTATTGTTTTTTTATTTCATTACATTTTACTTCATATGCATTTATTTTTAATTTTTGAGCCTTTTGTTAGTTTAATTCGTAATTTGCTACATTTTTTGTTTTACACCGCATTTATTATTAAATTAGTTTTTAAACATACTTTTATTTTCACCACATTGTTTACTCTCCATTTATTTTCGATTTTGAGTTAACTTTAATTTCATCACGCTTTATTGATTGCACTACATTCGCTTTACACTTAAGTACTTTTATGTTCCACATTCGCATTTTGTCAACTTTGGTTAAATTTAGTAACATTGATTAATGCCTATATTGCAAAAGTGTTAGTATTCAGTCTCTACACGTCTGTAAATTTCTTTTGTATTTTTTTTTTGTTTGAATATTCACCTTTATGTAATTTTTTTTTTGTCACTCGCGCCGGTGTAAATACGTACCTTTTAACGACGATCGATTTCTTTTCGCGACGTAGGGAAGGGCCGAACTGAAAAGGAAAGCAAAACAGGTGGCATACGTACTCACTAAGCGTGATCCACTATACCACCTGTTTCTGTTTGTTTGGTTGCTCTCCTTTCCAGTAGTTATATGTACATATGCTTTGTTTTTCTCCCCCAACACTTCCCAGGTAGTCAGCATGCTGGCGCTAGCATCGGTGGACATACAACATACACACATACTGGTAAGTATATATATGTACATACATACTCAGTAGCATTAGGAAGGGTCACCGACGGTAAAAAAAAAATAAAAATAATAATAACATAAAACGTGCATATACATATATACATACATACATATTAGGCCGGGTCGATTTGTGGGGAGGCAAAAAATCGCCCATTGCTCTGTGAAAATCATATTCTAGGGATCAAAATAAGAAACTTTGCCGAAGGAACCATACCTCTAAAACGAATTCTGATGTCCCCCAATTTGGGTCGAACTTTTGGGTAGGGGCAAATTTTGAAAAATCCCACTTTGACCCATTTAGAGTGCTCCAATCGAGTCCAAATGTATGACCGACCCCCACTAACTTTGGAGGCCCGACCCACCGATGCCAGTGGCACACCCCCTGGAACCCCCCTGGGGGTTCACCATACAAACATTTCAAAAAATCGCCGGTTTTGCACTTTACATGAAAAAATCAGCGAAATGCCTATGTTTTTTCTTTTTGGAGTTTATTTTTCTCTTTAGAAATTTATTTAGTCAGAACATATGTAACTGAAAAAATGAATTTAACTTAGTAATAGAAAAGAAATTAAAAAAAATTATTAGAAATTAGCGTTTTTACAACCCTTTTAAAACCAAGGCATCACTGTGATGCATTTGCATGTCGTAAACATAGTTGTGTGGGTTTTTTATTCAACCGTTTTAAAATATGAAAGTATCACTGTGACACAATTGCAAATCGGAAAATTGCTTGTGTGGGTTTTTTAAGACACAGCTGCATGTCGTAAACTTACTTGTGTAGTTTTTTTATAGCACCTACTTAAGAAATGAAGGTTGTTTTT
>NW_023458557.1:42631695-42643217 GCF_013731165.1 Rhagoletis pomonella
ATAAAGATAAAGATAAAGATAAAGATAAAGATGGAGATGAAGATGAACTAATGTTACTTCACATCAACTCAACACACAAAAAATCCCGTTAATTTTAGTGGTTGAATTTCAACCACTGGGCGAACACTACTTTTAATAAAAGTGCAAAAATCACTACCGGTATCATTTGTGAAATAGTTATATTTCCAAATAGTTGGACTTTGTACAAGCAATATTTGATGATCGACCCTATGGGGAAAATCTCTAGTTTTGAACTGGTGCGCTTCTAGGACATTTAGAACCACTACTAGTTCGCGATAAATCTCTTTCGCATGCAAACAGCTGGCGAATTTAACACAGCGATGTCATCGGAATTGGAAATTGTCCCCCGCTGCATTACCTTTTCTATAGTTCAGAACCAGTCCTAAATTCGACATATGGGATCTAGTTCGCTTTGCACCCCATTTTCTATAGTTTCGAACCAGTTGTAAACGAAAAAAGTAACAGGATGTTTTCTTTTTGGGTTACCATGGTAGCAATTTTTAATTATTTGCAGAGAAATGTATTTTCAATCTGAAATCAAATTTGTTTGAATGAATGTAAATTAAATTGTGCATTTGAAAACACGTTTACATACCTTTGGCTGTAGCTGAATTTGCAGTGGTGCTGACTGTTATTGGTTATATTCCAGAAGGTCCCAAAATGTTAAGATGTTAACACAAATATTAGTTTTGTATTACCAAACTATGACAGACCGAAAGCGTATTTGAACGAAAAACCCGCCAAGCAAAAGTCTATTTAAAGTAAACAAGCCCCCCGCTGCATCACTTTTTCAGTAGTCTCGAACTAGTTCAAAATTCGCCAGATGAGATCTAGTTCGTTCTGCATCCCTTTTTCTATAGTTTTGAACAAGTTCTAAATTCGTCATTTTAGATACATATATGTAAATTTCTAAAAAATTTTTTAAAGTACCATATTATCGCTGCTTTTGTACTGGTGGCGATCTAGTTACTATCGGACTGGTTCGTTTTTGGCGATAAAGATCTAGTACGGAGCTACAAATTTGGTTCACCAGTTCGGGGTTTTCCTACAGGGAACGATTCAATGAATGAGACTGTGTGCGTGGAAATCATTGCTCCGCTACCGCTGTTCGTATATGGGTGAACCACGCATGTGGTCACAGAGCGCTCAGTAAGTTACACCCAGAAAAAGGTTTAGTTATAATTACCAAGATTTGGTTATAGTGACCAAGTGGCATAGTTGGATATGAGCCATTCTTTTTTAAGTCGGACGGATTTCGTAAAAAATTATGTCATGTCTCCGATTCGCTTCAAATCTTTTTGTGGGTTCCAAACATGAAATAAGCTAACACGTGTTCGAAGAATTTTTTTCTTCTTTTTTTCTTCAGAGATATCATCTGACAAGGTTTGCATATTTTCGTGATTCTGACTAATCATGTACCTCTTCAAAATGTTATATCTCTTGTTCTGCTGATCGTAGAGACTTCATCTCAACGTCGTTTTAAAGGTAAGAAGCGGGCTTAACATTTTATATATATAAGATTGTCCTAAAGATAACTTAGCTATTAACAGTTGAACTTTTTGGAGTTGATTTGCGTAGTGAAGACCAGGAAATTAGGGATTTAAAGTTATACCATCGGAATCCTTGTTTAATTCTCTATAAAAAACGTGGTTCAAAAAAATGCAGGCTTTTCAAGAAAAATTTTTATTTTGTGAGAATTAACAATTTTTTGTATTATTTGTATTTTTTTTCGAAAATTTTTGTTAAGATATATTTGTTAAGGTGTTAAAAACAGGGTTTTTGCAAAAAGTAAAATTTGATTGCGGATTCCGATAGAATACTTATCCAGATATAATATTTGTATGGCAAGATTTTTCTTTAAGGCGACAAACCCCTAGAAATGGGCGGGGCAATTGCGGGACTAAAATTAGCAAAACGCAGATTTTATTGCGAATTTCGGCAGAATGTCGCTTCGTTAACAATATTTGTTCCACAACTTTTTCAATCCATATAGATATTCTGGCGAAATCCACAATAAAGTCTAAATTTTTGAACTTTGGTTTTAATATAGCCACGCCCATTTCTAGAATATTCTTTGATAAGTTGTGGAACAAATGTTGTTGACGAAGCGATATTCTGTCGAAATCCGCAATAAAATCTGCGTTTTGCAAACTTTAGTACTAAAATTGTCAATCCCTTTTTTAGGGGTTTGTCGCCTTAAAGAAAAATCTTGCAATACAAATATTATATCTGGATAAGGAATCTGCAATCAAATTTTACTTTTTGCAAAAACCCGATTTTTAACACCTTACTAAACATATCTAAAAATAAGTTTTGGAAAACAAATGAAAAAAAGTTTTTGATTCTCCTAAAATAAACCATCTGGTCATAAAGAAAAATATTTTAAAAATAGTTCTTGAAATACCCCCATTTTTTAACCATGTTTTCTTATAGAGAATTAAACAAAGATTACGATGGTATAATTATAAATCCCTAATTTAATGGTCTTCACTATGCAAATCAAGTTCAAAAAGTTCAACTGTTAAAGCTAAGTTAGCTTTAGGACAATCTTAATAATAATATTAAGCCCATTTCTTTATCTTTAAAACGACGTTAAGATGAAGTCTCTATGATGGGCAGAACCCGAGATATAACGAAGTAGTCAGATTTAGTCCAAAAAGCGTTCCTTAACTCGAAAATGACAGCAAAAATGAGAGAGCAACACTTAGTGAGAGTGACTCTCTTCAGTCCGAAGAAGTCAGCAGTGATCGGACTCAAAAAAAATTCTGTGTGGTAGAATCTGGAAAAAAATGTGGTAGATTTCAAAAAAATGTGGTAGATCTCATGTTTTGGATCAAACTTTGTACAAAAATTAAAAAAAATCTGCAAGGTTTCCCTTAAATTGCAAAGGTTTTACTTGGGATTTGCCGATTTTGACAATTCCCAAGTAAAAGTAAACAACGCCTCAGACACTTTAGATGCACTGAAATTTGCTAATACTTTCACAAAAATCGCCGTTTTTTAACATTTTCGGTATTAATTCTTTTTATAAATCATATATGTATTTTGCAATTTATCATAATAATACCGCGTTTCCTGTCGAAAAATTTATTATTGAGAAAATCTACTATTTTACAGTTTATTTTATCCTCCCATTCGGCTTTGTTTACTTTTACTTGGGAAATTTTATCGCCGCCGGGAATGCGGAATCTTGTATTATATCATTCTTGTTACCATAAAGTGTTTAGTGTTGGACAATTTTCGCTCTTAAAATTAAGAAAATTATGTCGAGCAAAAATAACGCGAATATGTGGTAGATTTCAGACCTTGTGTGGTAGATGTGGTAGATGCTCTAAAAAGTGGCAGATCTACCACAATGTGGTAGAAGTCCGATCACTGGTAGTCAGATTTAGTCAAAAGAATTTTTGCTGGAAAAATCTTCAAAAGTGTCAAACTCAACTGAATTTAAAGAATACACAAAAAGTGAGAATAGTCTAAAAAGTGAATTGAAAGTAGAAGAAGGCAAAAAGTAGTTGATATAAGTTGCGTTTTTTACTCATTTCCAGTAAAATCCAGTAAAAGTTTTTACGAATTTACGTGTTTTGGCGTTTTCGTACGCAAAAACTTGCAAAGTAGGGGAAATTGAGAGAGCGAAAAATGACAGTTGAAGTTGGAAGTTTTTACTGGATAAATTTTTACTTGCAAGAATTTACCAGTACGAAAAACAGCTGGTCGCATGTTGCTGGATGAAATTTAAACTAATGAGGAAACTGTTTGTGGGTTTTTATTGTTGAATTTCACAAACTAAACCTATTAAAATACAAAATATATTGTTTTATTAGGAATTTGCTGCGAATAAACAATCAATTTATCAGCTGTTCATGAAATTTGCTAATTATCCTGAAAAGCGTTCGCGTACTTTATTGCAAATGTTTTCTATGAGAGCGAATTCTTAGAAATAAAGTTACTGGAGAGTTGCTGGCAAGTTTCTGGATAATTTGTAAAAAAGAACACAACTATAGTAAGTGTTTATTGTGCTTGTGCTTGTGTGAATGTGTTTTGTACATACATTTATATTCTTATTTGACGTTAGTTTTGTTGTTGCCATTCTTTGGACTAAAATTTGGTTTCTTGCGTCCCTTTACTTTTTCCTGTTATTGTGTTTTAGTGAGCGAATTTTGCTTACGATCTTGCATTATGTTACTTCAAATTTAAGCCCAAAAATTAAGCAATGGACCTATTAAGCATAAAAAATACATACATATTTACATAAATAGTTACTGTGTAAATAATACATATGTATGTAATATGGTGGTAAGAATGTCCTAAAAAGAAAAGATGAAACCGGAACAGTCGTGCGAAAACTCAGGTCAATATCTGCTGGAAGTGCTGGTTTCACTATATTGCTTTGCTTTTTCTTTGGCTATATAGACACTTTCAAATTATAATTCACATGAAATATATATCTACTGAGAAACCCCGGTTGGCATCAAACTTTATATTTTTAAATAACTATGCGCGCACCGAAACAACTCGCGGCGATAGCAAAACTGAAACTTAGACAAACTAGTCTGGGCATGTCATAGCGCACACTTTTCTTTCTCTACATCGACAATTGCCAATTCAGTTTTTATAACGATTTTTTTATATTGCATCGAAAGTGCATTACAATTGTATATTATTAACATTATATTATTTAAAGTTTTAAATTATAATTTGTTTCTTAATTTCGTTTTTATTAAAATTTACGCTCAGCTGCTGCGGAACTGTGAGGCAGACTACAAATTTTATGAACTAAATCACACAATTCTCCAAAGTCCGCTTCACCTAATCCATTTTTAATCAAACTTACTTGATCCCAAAAACGTTGGTACAGTTTTTGAATTTACCTGCACTCAGACTCAGTTTGCGAAATTGAAGTTCAATTATGTCTGCATCATTTACCAATGCAGGAAATTGGTCGGGTCGCGGAAAAATTGATACATCAGTATCAGAAAGAACTTTATGTGGTGTAATAATTTCAAGATGTTTAATATCTTTTCGATTGAAATCGAATATTATTTTCATGTCCTAAATGCTATGATTAAAGTTTTGCTACCTTTCCATATTTTTGCCAGCCACTTTAATATTGGTCACCGAGTAATTGAAACTAGCAAGATACCGCGGTATTTTTTGAAGCGTGCTGTGATAGATGATTAGCCATGCCATGTTTGAAGATCAGTGGCAAGGTGAGTTCACACTTTTAGCAGGTGTTGCCTATCCGCCCTATGCTGAATATCGTCATCGTTATTGGCGACGATCGTCACTGCATCAGTAACATGGCTGACGATGGCCGTATCGTCACTTTTACTGACTAGAGCTGTCAAACTATCGACGATACTATCGATAACATCGATAGTCTGGTCACTTCAAATAACTATCGATAGTTTTAGTACTATCGTCACTATCGTTTCATTGATAGCCTATTCTCTTTCCTAGCGCTTTTGATATTTGCACGTATTGGTCCAAAGAGAACAAAAATTGGCAGCATTATTTCATGAACGAACGAATAAAGATCACCCAGGACGGTGTGCGAGAAAAAGTATTTTTTTGCAGTGACGTCATATTTTCGCCGCCATGTGAATGAAACGGAATGAAACTATTTGTGTGAATGAAACAACCGATTAAAAAATTACGTTATCAACTATAATTTTTTTTCTCAAATACAATTACAAATACGCGGTTGCCGTGCTGGGTGATCTGTTAAGTTGGTTCATGGCAGAGTTGGGCAAAATTTATTCGAATGACGAATAACAAATGAATAAATTGTTTTTCTTGTTATTCGTAAATAATAAATAATTTTGGTTATTCAAAAAAAAAAATTATTCGAATGACGGATAAATTATGTTATTCGTTATGCGAATAATTATTATCTTCATTAATTATTCGAATAACGAATAAAATAATAATAAAACAAGTAATTTATGTATATAGATATGTACATATATTTATGTATAAAATGATAACCGTTTTCGTTGTTGTGATTTAACTCAAACCCCTAGATAGATTTAAATCAAATTTTCGGAGGTTATTCCATGCGCATTAAGTCCTATTAAAGGCTACTAGAAAACTCCTTTGTGGCGATGGAGCCGAGTTATTTATAAAAGCCGTATTTATGAACTGATTTCGTGCAAATTCAAAATGTGTTCTTCCTGCATGATGAAAAATACTTATGCGAAAAATGGACCCGCTAGGTGGCGCTACAGTTGAGTATTTAGAAAATCCCTACTTATTGTACAATCAGGTTGCAATTCATAATGGTGCTGCAGTCGAAATCTCTAGAAACCCCATATGTCTGGACTCCTTTGTTTTTTATGTTTATATTATACGAATTTACGATGTCCCACGTCGTCATATACCCTAAATGCGACCTTGCATCTACCTCCGCTTGATGAAATTGCTCGGGCGGCCATTGCTGCAGCAGTAAGACTCAAGGAAACCAGCTCTTGGATATTTTAAAAGTGGCGAATCAGCAAGGAAAATTTCGACCACATCCTTCCAATTCCTATATCAATGGCCAAATTTTACATCGAGGACGCACATCTGTGCTCTTCAGCATCCTTATAAGGACTTTTGTTGGCCTACATGACATAAGACTAGAGGTTGACGCATCGGACCAATGTTGTAGTTGCAAGATCATAGAAGAAGATTACGCACGCTTAGAAAAGATCTCACAAGTGGAGGTAAAGCTCATGACATTGAAAGGAATTTTTTCTTGCATATAGCATCAGAGCGCTATTTTTTGGCAGAAATATGTGTGAGAATTTTTACTTTACCCATATTTGGTTTTCAACGCTATTCTTGCATTGGCCAACGCAAAAAAATCTTATCAGGGGCTGCGAAACCATAGGGAATGGGCTAGTATTCTTGATAAAATAGTAAACAAAATTCAGCTAACTTACAATCCTTGACAATAGAAATAAAAGTAAAAGGTGGCTCAATGTGTTAAAAATGAGTTTTTATTCATTATTTAAAATAACGAATAAATTATTCGCAAGCAATTTATTCACGAATAATTTATTCGTGAATAAGTTATCTGCGAATAATTATATTACGGATAAAATTTTATTCGAATAATTATCTAAATAACAATTTATTCGAATAATGCCCAACTCTGGTTCATGGCATTATTTTTAAAAGCGCCACTCTTTATTTTAAGCGTGGAAATAGCAGAGGTTACATTGCCGTCTTAAGAGCGTGTCAGACCGGACAATGCAGTATATTTCAAAAGACTGTCAAACTGATAAATTGCAGAAAGCAATTGCATGAGCAGCGGCACCTTGCATGTAAAGTGTCATTCGAAAGAATTTTTTTTTCCAAAAGGCGAATTGCAGGGAAAATTTCTGAAATCGCTTTTTGACTGTTTACACGGCGAATGAATTTCTATAAGTATTTCTCGATACTAAAAGGCAATCGTGAGCCGCTAAAATAAACAGCTTTATAAAAGCAAGATAACGAAAAAAAAATGGATTTAGAAAAACATTTGAAATGGGTAAATACTATCGATAGTTACCCTTCAGACTATCTTAAAACATCGATGGACTTGACTATCGATAGTTTGACAACTCTATTACTTACCATGACGATATTCAAGATAGGGCGGAATATTCATCAATTAAATAGAAAAAATTGAAAACGCGGAATTTATTGCATGAAGTAAAGGGTGATAATAACCTAACCAAATGCTTGTGAAATAGACCATCTTAAAAAGAATTAGACCAATGGACCAAACGAAAAGAAATGGACCAAATTTGGTCCGTTTGGTCCAAAACGGCAACCGTGGTGTGCATTGATCAGCTGGCGCTCTTCGTATGTGAAACACATATGTGCTCAGAGAGCGCTCAGCATTCCTTAAGGCCGGTCCACATAGAACTTTCGCGTTGGCTTTGGCATTGGTTTGACAGAACGCACGTTAAAAGGATGCTTGCTACAATGAACGCTTGGCAGCGAATGCTTGGCCACTAAATTAACATAATAACGAAAGATAAATTAATATTTCATATCAATAATTGCATTAAAAACGATATTTCTTGCCTGCACTTGATTAAAAAGGAAAAATATTTCACACAATTTTATTTATTTGCAACAGCTGACGAGCGACGCACGCGAAAACTTGAGAGTTGGCCATCTTTTTGCTTTGTGTTGGCGTGAGCGTTGTTGAATTTTAGCTATATGGACGGCTGCATTTGAATTTATGTATTTTTAGTCAGCTGTTGAAGCGACGCCAACGCCAAATGCAACGCCAAAGTTCTATGTGGACGGGCCTTTAGGGGAGGCTCACAAGCAGTGTTGCCGCGACGGCATGAAAAAATGTATCGTAAAAGAAACAAAAAATGGATGAAAAGTATCACAAATTCAAAGTATCAAGTTAGAAAAAAATTAAAATAATTAATTAATTAATACTATTTGGTTTCCGAAAAATTATGTATGTAATTCGTATTCATACTCATACATAAAAAAAATATTTCACACAATGTGACAATCTATCAAAGAATAGATTATTGTTTTTAATCTTGTATAGAGACGAACAAAAATATTTTATATAGATGTTATAGAAACTTGAATTCAAACATCTCGTCGTTTAAAGTACAAAACCGCGTATCAACAAAATGCAAAATCGCGTATCAAGATACTGCAAAACCGCGTATGTGAGGTTGCATAAATTATTTTCTAGAGAGTAAAAACACTCATATTTCAAAACGGTTCTCTTTTTTATAAAGCAATCGCATTTCTGGCTAGTATATTTCAGTACGAATGGATAGGGATTGAGCCAAGAGCTTGTGTGAGCAAATCCAATTTTTGACACAAAAAGTCAGTTACGCGGTTTTGCAGAATGACGATACGCGGTTTTGTACTTGTAACGACAGCCGATTTAATATGAATATACATGCATATATATATATATACATACATATATGTGGATATATGCATGAACATGTGTATATCTATGCATGCATATTCTAAATCAGAGAAGCAACCCTTTTCGAACCACCCCATACGGAAATTCACCCTGGTGATAACAGTAGAAGCAGTATAAGTAAACAAAATAAAAACTTTCCACTGGCTACCATAAAGACGTAAAGTCCAAAGTCAAAATAGCGGGTGCGATACAACTGGTTCGATGTCGTGATCTGCGATCTTGCTATTGGCTGGCCTGAGCTTGTGTATATGTGTCTGCTTGTAAACAAAAGGAGAACGGCAGAATCACCGTAACCAAAATAAACGTCGAAAATGCTTAAATAGCGAGCTGAAGCCTTAATCGAGATTCTTTTGAAGAAAGTCTGTGTTGAAAGCAAAAGTGCTCGAGCGCGAAGTTTTATACCCGCCAAATCGGTCGACAAAGTAATTTTGAAAAGTAAAAGCAAAGTGCTTAACGCAAAATAAAAAAAAGTGGAAAACGTTTTGTTTAAGACATTTTATTTTAAACCCAATTTGGCCAAGTCCACAAAATTTATATCCGGGCCGCGCCAACTATACTTCCGTGTGTGCTAAGCGCCCCGGCGGCGAAATAGACGTTCACGTCCACTACCAGCGGCTCGAGATTTTACAAAAACCACCGCATACATAAATACGTACGGCTACATATGCACAGCACCGGCTTAAGCAAGATCGCAAGATTTCCAGCACCCACCTGGTTTAAGCTAAGTTCTTAAAATTCGTAAAATTTCTCTTTTTTTTGGATTCACTTTAGTTTAAAGTTGTTAACGCGGCACTTGTTTTGAATTTAAAGTTTATTGTTTTTTTATTTCATTACTTCATATGCATTTATTTTTAATTTTTGAGCCTTTTGTTAGTTTAATTCGTAATTTGCTACATTTTTTGTTTTACACCGCATTTATTATTAAATTAGTTTTTAAACATACTTTTATTTTCACCACATTGTTTACTCTCCATTTATTTTCGATTTTGAGTTAACTTTAATTTCATCACGCTTTATTGATTGCACTACATTCGCTTTACACTTAAGTACTTTTATGTTCCACATTCGCATTTTGTCAACTTTGGTTAAATTTAGTAACATTGATTAATGCCTATATTGCAAAAGTGTTAGTATTCAGTCTCTACACGTCTGTAAATTTCTTTTGTATTTTTTTTTGTTTGAATATTCACCTTTATGTAATTTTTTTTTTTGTCACTCGCGCCGGTGTAAATACGTACCTTTTAACGACGATCGATTTCTTTTCGCGACGTGGGGAAGGGCCGAACTGAAAAGGAAAGCAAAACAGGTGGCATACGTACCCACTAAGCGTGATCCACTATACCACCTGTTTCTGTTTGTTTGGTTGCTCTCCTTTCCAGTAGTTATATGTACATATGCTTTGTTTTTCTCCCCCCAACACTTCCCAGGTAGTCTGCATGCTGGCGCTAGCATCGGTGGACATACAACATACACACATACTGGTAAGTGAGAAGTCACTATTGTTTTTAACATCTGCATATATATGTACATACATACTCAGTAGCATTAGGAAGGGTCACCGACGGTAAAAAAAAATAAAAATAATAATAACATAAAACGTGCATATACATATATACATACATACATATATTTATGTGAGGTAACAAAGGCACATAAATACTGTACATACATACATGTTTGCACTTGTTAAGCATATATGTGCATATGTATACGCATATTTTTTGAGATTTTAATAATTAGATACAAAAACGATTACAAAAAAAAAAAAAAAAATACAAAAGAAAGATAGATATTTGTGAGTTAGGGAATAATTAAGATATTGTTAATAGAATTAGATAATTAGGCAAAGAAAAAAAGAGAAAAAAAAAAATATATATATATATACATATATCTATAATAATAATAATCATAAAATTCAGATTCAGTTAGTAGTAGAAGTAAAGAAATAGCATAAGAGGAGTTTTATGTGTTAGGTTTTGTTTTGATTCAATTTAATAAATGAATGTGTATTCTAATGAAATTCGGTTGAACATAGTATTATTATTTAATATGGAATGCTAGGAATTTTCAGGTTGGTGTGGGTGCTGCTTAGGCGCAACACGGAGGGGACGTGGGTATATTACAGGTGACATGACGATTTAACAGGTGACAAACGTTTGACTGACGGACTAGGTCAGGAAAAGGGGGTTTCGCATGATGAACTAGGAGCTCCGGCGGAACTCAAGGCTAAGTGCCGTCGGCACTTAGAAGGGGTGGGATGGCTCCAACTGACCGGGACAGGCTTCCATTTTCTCCTTTTTTTTTTATATTGGCATGACAGAAAATTTTTGTTTGTTGTAGCTGAAGGTAGAGAAGTGGCAAACAACCCCCCCATTTGGCCGTCGAGCTAGCCTGGGCCAACAAGCATGCCAACCTGCCACTTTCCTCTGCCCGAACAGCCAGCTACACAACAATGGCGCCCAACGACATAGACCAGCCTTTTGTTTCTTTTACGTAATTTTTCTACTTTTGTTATTTCTCTGATTTTATTATAACTTTTCTTTTCGGACAGTTCAGGTTTTCT
>NW_023458557.1:42643317-42645782 GCF_013731165.1 Rhagoletis pomonella
ACTTAACTCTGTGTCAGCATCATAAGCTTCACCGCCATCCTCGAGAACATCCATTTCTATTGGGTGTGTAATGCGTTTAGCTAATCGCATTGCTTCAGGGTGGCGTTCCATATTTCTCATTAATTAAAGTTCCCTCGGTGCACCTGCGTCCAGGTCCCGCTTCTTGACTCTAAGTAGGTATTCTGCATATTTAGCTATGTTCTTCCAGTTAGTTTCGCTATGTAGCATGGCTTGGATAACGTTATCTGGCGGTGGTTTGAAAGTATTATATTGCTGTTGATGATAAGATTTTGTAGGTGATTGCTGTTTTGTTTGCTGGGATAATATGCACTTGTCTCAGCGCGTCTGAGTACAAGCAGAAATATGTATACAGGCTTGTGGTTTGTTGTTGGCTATGGGTTGAGCAAATTGAAAACCAAAAATATTTGCCGATAATAACTGTGGTGTACCAATGCCCTTTCAAATGCTGTGCTAATATGTATGCACTTGTCGATATATAACAAAGTACATGTATGTAAAATATGTATGTAAATATGTCGCCGGTGATGACGTGATGTTCTTTTCCTCAATTCGCTGCTGCTATGTGCATACACTTACTTTGTTAGGGTAGGTTTTGCTAGAGTAATCCACTCCAAGCCAAGTGCGTTAGATTGCGTACAATATTGTTTTTGGTATGTATTATTGCGAATACATATATGTATGTATGTTATAAACGGGCAGTGGTAAATCTGATGCTAAAGACTTCGAAGTTCCGTAATTATAAGAGCAACGAACTTAAGCGTGGGTGCCTATATGCATATGTACATATGTTATATACATACATCTAGCGGTGAGCACATAAACTGGGCAACGGGTTATTCGTTAGAAGGAATAAAGAAATATATAGCTAATTTTGTTCACCGTTTTTTGCAATGATTTTTGAGAAAAAATAAAAACGCTTGTATGTAAAGGAAATGCGCTTGAGAACGGATTTTTCGATCATGTTCTCAACACATACTGAACGTTATTTTTGCTATTACCAATCAAAATTCTAAAAAAAGCAGATTTTCGGCCTACGCTAATAAACAGTATATTTTGCAACGGCCCGTGGCACCTCCCATAGGGCTGAAATTTTTAATCTGCTATAACTTCGGAACCATAAGCCAAAAGAGCTTGTAATTTGGTACGAAGACATGTCTATGGTAGGTGCCTATAGTTAGGTATACATAAATGAGTTTAAAAAGTGGGCGTGGCACATCCCATAGGCGTGGAATTTTTTATCAGCTATAACTTCAGAGGCATAAGTCACATGAACTTGAGATTTGGTATGTAAGTCATATCTACCAAAGTTAATATTTCGAGCAAAGCATCGGGTTCAGGCTAGTGAAAATATAAATTTGGATGGAAACATTTTGTAAAGAAATTATTACGCATTTTGTATTTGACCATTTATCAATCAATTTTCTTCGTTGACAGCTTGATGTTTTTGTAAAAGAACAGGCTTCAACACAATTCAAAAGAATTTACAAAAACTCCTTTAATTTTAATTAATTTTTTTATATTTTTCCCCTGTTAAAGTTTACGTTTTTTTATTCACAAAGCAAATTAAAAATGAAAATATCTTGTGAAAATATAACCTGATCTAGAAAAACGGTATATAGGGCCGTAATCTACGACCCAAAATTAATTAAAATTTGAACATTTTCCTCTCGGGCTATAAACACGACATGTACAAATTCTCGATTCCAGTGCCACTTATCGGCAAATTTGTTTGCGAGATTTTTTTTTCAATTTCAAATACTTACGTATAAGCCAAATCAGGGTGTGAATACAAAATTTTCAAATATCCAGAATCGGCACCACCCACCGGGTACAGCTAAAGCTTGTAGCTATAGAGGTGAACCCATAAGTTTAAAAAGTAAACGTCTTCAGAATTGGTCAAGCCGGTTGGGAGACGAGCTACGAATGAGGTATGTCGTATTGGTATATCTCAATGTTAGTCTACCGTACAAAAACCATACTTATAATAATAATAACAGAAGCTATTTTAAATTAAAAAAAAAAAAAATCAATTTTATTGCTTGTTTGATAATTTTTGGACTATCCTTTACGTGGTGTCGCATTTTGCGGATACCAAGGTATTGCACCGCAGAATATTGGAATAAATGATCACCTTTGATTTCTAACACATGCCAAACCACATCGATTACACCGTGCGACAAAAAAAAAAACAAATTTCGAAACACGCGAGGCAATCAATATACATACATACTCACGACGAAACTGTGGGCCAAATATAGTAAAACTGCGGTTAAAGTTTTTCTCTCTGACGTCAGGATATTTTAAAGGACCTTATTGTTTCAAAAATGCGATTTATTTCAAAAAAATTTTTAAAAATTCGGTGCAATGTTGAATAACAATATGGGTACCAAATAAAATAGAAAAGGTATTGAAAAGGACGAATGGGTATTGAAAATTTCCTTTTA
>NW_023458557.1:42645882-42647947 GCF_013731165.1 Rhagoletis pomonella
TAAAAGGAAATTTTCAATACCCATTCGTCCTTTTCAATACCTTTTCTCTTTTATTTGGTAACCATATTGTTATTCAACATTGCACCGAATTTTTAAAAAATTTTTTGAAATAAATCGCATTTTTGAAACAATAAGGTCCTTTAAAATATCCTGACGTCAGAGAGAAAAACTTTAAACGCAGTTTTACTATATTTGGCCCACAGTTTCGTCGTGAGTATGTATGTATATTGATTGCCTCGCGTGTTTCGAAATTTGGTTTTTTTTTTGTCGCACGGTGTAATCGATGTGATTTGGCATGTGTTAGAAATCAAAGGTGATCATTTATTCCAATATTCTGCGGTGCAATACCTTGGTATCCGCAAAATGCGACACCACGTAAAGGATAGTCCAAAAATTATCAAACAAGCAACAAAATTGATTTTTTTTTTTTAATTTAAAATAGCTTCTGTTATTATTATTATAAGTATGGTTTTTGTACGGTAGACTAACATTGAGATATACCGATACGACATACCTCATTCGTAGCTCTTCTCCCAACCGGCTTGACCAATTCTGAAGACGTTTACTTTTTAAACTTATGGGTTCACCTCTATAGCTACAAGCTTTAGCTGTACCCGGTGGGTGGTACCGATTCTGGACATTTGAAAATTTTGTATTCACACCCTGATTTGGCTTATACGTAAGTATTTGAAATTGAAAAAAAAAATCTCGCAAACAAATTTGCCGATAAGTGGCACTGGAATCGAGAATTTGTACATGTCGTGTTTATAGCCCGAAAGGAAAATGTTCAAATTTTAATTAATTTTGGGTCGTAGATTACGGCCCTATATACCGTTTTTCTAGATCAGGTCATTTTCACAAGATATTTTCATTTTTAATTTGCTTTGTGAATAAAAAAACGTAAACTTTAACAGGGGAAAAATATAAAAAAAAATTATTAAAGGAGTTTTTGTAAATTCTTTTGAATTGTGTTGAAGCCTATTCTTTTACAAAAACATCAAGCTGTCAACGAAGAAAATTGATTGATAAATGGTCAAATACAAAATGCGTAATAATTTCTTTACAAAATGTTTCCATCCAAATTTATATTTTCACTAGCCTGAACCCGATGCTTTGCTCGAAATATTAACTTTGGTAGATATGACTACATACCAAATCTCAAGTTCATCAAGAGGAGCAACAGGAACTAAAACGGCTCAACACCAACAACAAAGTCCGGAACACAAATAAACTAAGCCAACAAGACACAAGTATACTAATGTCTGAGTGAGTAATACCCACATGTACATACATATTGAAAATACATATATTGAATTATATATGCATATGTATATTACCCTCCGATCAGAAATTACGGACCCCGTTATAGCTAATATTTTTAGTTCACAACTGTACAAAGATTTATGTACATAAAATAGTTAATTTTGCACCCTTTCTTTATACGCATGCACATACCTATCTACAAGGAAACCCCAGACAAAAAATCCGTTGTCAAGCGCATTTCCTTTACGCGCTGAGACAAGTGCATATTATCCCAGCAAACAAAACAGCAATCACCTACAAAATCTTATCATCAACAGCAAGATAATACTTTCAAACCGCCGCCAGATAACGTTATCCAAGCCATGCTACATAGCGAAACTAACTGGAAGAACATAGCTAAATATGCAGAATACCTATTTAGAGTCAAGAAGCGGGACCTGGACGCAGGTGCACCGAGGGAACTTTAGTTAATGAGAAATATGGAACGCCACCCTGAAGCAATGCGATTAGTGGTCCCAGGGTGGGCGACGGTTCCAATTCGGGGGGAGTGTTTTAGTCTCCGGACATACCATTGTTGTGACGACAGCTTTGATGATGCAATAGGCATTTTCGACCCCCTGCCCGCGAAAAAAAAAAAACCGCCATCGGAAGTATATAAATTGCCGGCAGCTCGGCCAGATACGCCAATCGTATTATCGCAATTCAATTTCCAGCAAGGAAAGCGTACGAGTTATTCCACCAGCTAAACGCATTACACAGCCAATAGAAATGGATGTTCTCGAGGATGGCGGTGAAGCTTATG
>NW_023458557.1:42648047-42685732 GCF_013731165.1 Rhagoletis pomonella
ATGCCAACCTGCCACTTTCCTCTGCCCGAACAGCCAGCTACACAACATACTTTAAACGACGAAATGTGCATTAGGGTGGTCCAAAAATGCATGTGAAAAAGTAAAGTCGGAAATATACCCCTATTTTTTATTTTGAAATCAAAAAATATTTAGAGTTCGCTCAAAGCGCCCAAAATTTTCCATGTATTTTATATGGGGGAAAACCACTTTTCGTAGAAATGTTATAAAATTCTAAAAAACAAATATTTTTCTATCGGAAAACTCTTTTCGTCTGCAGAAGATTCCCAATAACAAATCCCAATTGTTCATTTAACCATTTTTTCATCGCAACTATAATTTATAGGTCCGCCAAAAACCCACAAAACCCCGAAAAATGTGATGGGGGGACAAATAAAAAATCGTTAGTATTAAAAAATGGTTAACTAAATAATTGTGTATTATTATTGAAAGTCTCCTGATGAGAACCAGAGTTTTCCGATCGAAAAATATTGATTTTCAAGAATTCTATACCATTTTTACGAAAAGTTGATTTTTTTTTCCATATACAAATACATGGAAAACTTTGAGCGCTTTGAGCGGTTTCTAAATATGTTTTGATTTCAAAATAAAAATATGGGTACACATTTTTTCGATATAGAACAATCCTAGGGGGTGAGGGCATTGCAATTCCGACTTTACTGTTTTTGGACCACGATTATGTACACACATACATACTTAAAACTATTAGATGTCGATCATTTACGTTAAATATCAAATTATGTGATACATTCCACGTTAAACTCGTTGGAAATTATGTTAAAAAGCTGAGATTGCCTTCAGTGTCGACTTTATGTTCACTATGAATATGCCCCATCATATTCTCAACAGTTTGCAATGAAATTCTATTTCTCTTTTGGATCAATTTTAAATCTGAAAATATACGCTCTGCACATGCAGAGCTATTTATGAGGCAAGTAAAGTAAATGAAAAATGAATGATTCAGTCTATATACATTGTTCATTTAAAGCAGCGATGCGTAGAGAGAGCTTTTTCTCTGCACGCACCTATACAAAATGTATAGAAAGCTTAAAAGAGCTTTGGCCGCGGGCAAGACAGTGCCCATGAGTGCTTTAAGCAGTGATGCGCAGAGAGAGCTTTTACTCAATACGCGCCTATACAAAATGTATGGAAAGTTTAAAGGAGCTTTGCCCGCGGCCAAGGCGGTGCCCATCAGTGATATAATTTTTCTTTAAGCTATTTGACCCCAAAACGTTTCAATATTTTCGATCACAATTTAAAAGCTGCCACCGCATACATATTTTCTCTTTAACATGTATCAAAATTCGTACTACGCGAAAAAATTTAAGTATCTCGCGAAATGAGCGAAAAAATAAAGTATCTTCGGAAAATTTGTACAAACACGTATCACTTTTGAAGTATATGGATCAAAACGGCAACACTGCTCACAAGCATGAATATGTTCCGTTCTCAAACCAAATCGTGGTTGCCATGTGTTGAAGCAGCCATGTGTTAGCAGAGCTTAATAACATCCTTTTATGAACCATACGTTAAGTTGAATGGAATTTGTAGAAATATGCTCCAAAGAAATATTTATTAGTATTTACCAAACCCTTCAACTAAATTAACGATTTGGTACAACCTAGATGAATATTAGAAGCTTTAATATATTTAGTTATAATTACCAACCAATGGTAATAGTTCACAATCCTTGGTAACAGTTCCCTAATATTGTTAAAAATCGGGAACTAAATATCTTTAGTTGTCGAAACTAATCCTTTTTTCAGTGTAGATATTAAGCACTATTTTATAAGGGATTATATCAAGAAGAAGATAATCAATATTGAAGCAATTTCCTCTGAAGAACAACTTGCTGATCTATTTACTAAAGGGTTAGATATTACTAGATTTAATAAATTAACAAAGGAATTAAATTTGATTGATCACGAGGGGGTGTCGGAATATAAGTAAAGTAAAACTTGAACTTTAAAATACTGTTACAAAAATATTGTAACAATCTAGATAATCAATCAATTGGACTTTAAAGGACTTTATGGAATGTTATGAAGTAATTTTTTCATTCTGGAAATTAGCTTTCTATAATAAACATCGCTTTTCTTCAAACTTTAAATATTAAATATTTCCATCATCCACGGAGATTTCTAGGAAGTCTACGCATTGTTTTATTGTTTTTTGAATTAACTAATCCACCAATTGTAAATACTTCGAACTGTGAATGTTCGGTAGGGAGCTTCAACCTCCTTTGAGCTGCTGACGAAATAAAATTCTTTTGGGCACCTTGGTCAAGTAGTGCTCTGAGTTAAAACCGTTCCCTCCATGCTCTATTGTCATTTTCTTTGGCAATTTGGAGCGAGTTAACCTGCGCGAAGTTAGGCGCATAAAGAAAATCACACAATTAGTCGCATGGGGTCCAGAGTGACCCCAATAAAAGTGTTGAAAAAAGAGTATTACAAATAAAAAAAAACAAAGGTGTATTATCAAAAATATTTAAGTACTCTATTATCGTTAACTTAAATAAACATAATTTCGACTTCAAACTTAAAAAAAAAATTAAAAACTTACCTCCGCCAAAAATTGTTGCGTTAGCGGCCGTATGGGGTCAGCACTCAAGAGAGTATCGACACATGTGTACGCGACGAAGTTCTAGCCGTGAATAAATAAATAAAACGAAATGTGTATTGGCATCAGTGTTGCCACGGACAAAGTTTTTTTCCTACCAAAACTTCCTACCAAACTCAACCAAAACCTACCAAAATTGTATTTCAGTTTTTTATATTTTTTATGTCAAGTTTATTAAAAATGTAGATAACACAACATTTAGAAAAACTAAAACACAGATAGTGCAATAAAAACAAATTAACAACGTATAACAATTCATTTTACTGTACAGACTTACACAAATGTTTGTCTCTTTACACATCTATCTATTGTGCTTAACCCTAATTGTAATCACTCCAACCTTATTCTTTTTAAGAAGTTAGGCACTTTGGAGGGCGTCATGTTTAAAATTTTGGATGAAGAAGACAATCGTTTTCCAATGGGCCGTATGAATAAAAATAAGCAATTGCTTTTTCTTAAAATTTCAGATCTTTTACTCAATTTATTCAAACAAAATTAAAGTAAAAGGTATGAAATTTTAAGAAAAAGCAATTGCTAGTTTTTATTCATACGGCCCATTGTGTATCAGTCTGCTATTTATGATACGTGGGCAGTCACATAGTATATGCTCTAAGGTTTCCTCCACTAGCTCACAAAAGGCTAGGGACCATGCAAGTGCATTTGGGCTCCACGCTTTGCGAGACAGTCAGCTTTCGTTGCCTTCAAACCCTTCATGTCCCGGAACCCACCACAGCGTTACGTTATTGTGAGCTTCCAAGTGGTCCGCAAACCTGCTGCCTTTTTAAAAGAGTCTAAGGCCTTTAACCTGCCTGACTATCCGACATAATATTTAATTTGGCCCCATTTGTCCTTCTGCACAGACGTCGATTGCGAAGACCAGACTTTCTGGAATTTTGGTGAAAATACGCCTGCACCATTACTCTCGTCATCCATTTTTGATCCGTCGGTATACCATGCTTGGCACCTTTCGGCAATCATAGTTATTCGTCAATCATCTATTATCGCGCGATTTTCAAAATTGGGGTGTCAAATTAAAGTGCTTGGCCTGTAGATATGCAATAAGGTTTTATTTTTTCAAAAAGAGTTGCCACCTGTTAAATAATTAAACTCAAGTTATTTACTAATCAATGCCCTCAGATCCGCACCGTCCGTTTGATTTTCAAAAGTATGGTACCAAATTAAAGGGCTTAAGGTGTGGATGTTCAGGAAGGTTTTACTTTTTCGAAAAAAGTTGCCACCTGTTAAGAAATTAAGCTCAAATTAATTAAAAAGTTAGATCAATTATTAAATATGGGTATCAATCGAAATGGTTTTGAAAAGGCTTTATAACTTAACTACGTATAGGATGGTTGCCACATGTTTAAAAAAATTTAATTAAATTTTAATTAAAGGAATTTGGTAAGTGAATAAGGTATCGCTATATGGGTGTCATACATAAGAGGTTTAAGAAGGTAGTAGTTTGAAAATATTTTGAATGGGGTTGCCACCTGTTTGAGAAGTCTAATTGAACTATTTTTTATGTGAAATATTAACGATGGACTTCAAATGAAAGAGCTTCAAGAAATACTTAGTTTGACAATTTACAACATTTTTTGATGTGTTTGAGGGTTGCCCCAATTTAAAGGGCTAAACTAATATTATTTAATAAGTTAAATGGATTACTAACCGATGGTTATGAATGGATATGGGTTTAAAAGCCTTTATTTCAGAACTATATTTAGGAGGGTTGCCACGTGATTAAAAATAAATTTCCACTTAATTCATCAGTTACTTGAAATATTTATAACAATAATAATAATTTATTTCTAAACTGCATTTAGGACAGTAACCATGTGCTTAAAAACTTTAAATTCAACTTAATTCATCAGTTAATTGAAATATGTATAGCAATGCCAGGCGGAAGATTTTAGTTGAAAATACTTTTAAAGGGGTTGCCACCTGTTTGAAAAGTTGAATTTGTTTTACTTATATGAAAGATACATAAATGAAATATCGAAACATTAGTGTCAAACGAAAGAGTTTTAAGAAAACAATAGGCTGATAATATTTTTTAATTAGAAATGCCACCTATTTTTTTAAGGTCATCACCTCTGCACCGTTATTTCGAATTTTCGAAATGAAAAGTGAAATTAAAGAACTGGGATTCTGATTCTACATCGATGTGCACAGGTTTTATTTTTTGAAGTTACAGGGAGATTTAAAATTTGATTAAATGAAGACCGACACCATGCGAGAACTCTCATCACTGAAAAATGGTTTAGATTAATCATTAGGAATATTTTAAGAGGTTTTTGAATAGGGTTTCACCTGCGTAAAAAAATTTAATTAAATGTTGGCGTTTTGACGCCATGTGGGTTCACTAGTAGTTACTATCACTTCACAGCAGTGCCTTTTCGGAATTCTGACCTTGTAGGGTTTGTAGAAGGATAACTCGATATTAGCCAAGAATGGCTTTAGAAAGACCAATAGGTTAGTTTTGGTGATATTCTTCAAGGCTTACAATGAAGTGGAAGGTGGACAATGGTGGACTATTCGCGTAAACAATGTTGCTAAAATGTCTGGAGATACATATTTTATATTTTTTCTCAAATAACTACTATTGTCGCGGAACCTACCAAAATCCAATCTAGCCTACCAACCTACCAAATAGAAAAAAAACTACCAGTTTTGGTAGGATAAGCCCATGTCTGGCAACACTGATTGGCATAAATATTAGAGCCAGTGTTGCCAACTTTTGATTTTCAAAAAGCACCAAAATCTTGGAAAAACTCGTTCTACCAAACTAAAAGCACCAAATTTTTTTTAATCAAAGGATGTTTTTTTAATAACAGTTTGTATTTAACAAAAGCAAAAAATTAACAATATTTACAAAAATACATACATAAATCAATACACAAAACGTGTTCGCTCATAACGATTGAATAGCCTCTACACATGCTATGATGACTCATGCTTACGACGTCATACCGAAGTACTATTAAAACTATGTAGTATATCTCGAGAAAGAAAAATCGAATCGCAACACACGAAAGTAATGCCCTAAGTAGAAATGAGCAAAAAATTTTATGTTTTCATTATATAACCACAAATATCGCAAAACCCCGTGTTTTTGGCAATCTGGGGGTAGGATATCTAATACTAGAGCAATGTGCGGCCAGATTTGGATTCAGCACCAAGAAACGGTGTGTTTTACTCAGGTGGTAAAAAAACAAAATTTGTACAAACAAGTAGAAAAGAAAAAAAGTAATACTTAACTTACCTGCGTACTAGCATTTTCAACGCGATTAGAATTCAACAAGGTGGGTTTGCAACTTCAGCTTTTTATTAATCATGGTTGTATTTTAGTGCATTTAGATTTGTATATTCTTGTAAATTCACCATCTTCGTGAGACACCGCACCGGTTTTAACTCTCTCGGAGTAATATTAGTTCAAAAAAGCACTAAAAAAGGCACTAGGCAATAAGTAATTTTTTTTTGCGTATTAATTGTCAAAAAGCACTAAATCTAGTGCTTAAAGCACCAACTTGGCAACTATGATTAAAGCTCTCTATTCTAGCCCGAACACAATGAAAACGACGAGCTACGGACCACAGCTGTCAAATTATTTAACACGTATTCTTATGTAGATAATTATTTTGGCGACGACCGAGCTACGCGACGACTGTGGTAGTGGCCAGCTTAGTTCTATTTCTATTTTTCCAGCGACACATAAGGTTCTTCCTCTTCTTTTATGTCAAACTCATACAAATACATGATGTCGCTGGCGCGTTCATAAAATTCATGTAGCCATCGACAAAGCGTTTAGATAATAAGATAACAAATTGGAAGCTGTAGCCCGTAGCTCGTCGTTTTCAATGTGTTCAAAACTTTACGTTAACTCTAAAGGCCGGTCCACATAAAACTTTGGCGTTGGCTTTGGCGTTGGCGTTGATTAACAGCTGACTATGAATATACACAATTATATAGACTTGTCCACATATCAACGGCAACGCCAACGCCAAAGTTAACGCACACAGAAAGATGGGCATCTCGTCATCTTTTAACGCGCGTTGTCAATCAGCTGTTGCAAATAAATAAAATTATGTAAAATATTTTTAATTTTTAATCAAGTCTGGGCAAGAAATATAATTTTTCATGCACTTATTGATGTGAAATATTAATTTATCTGTCGTTAGTATGTTAATTTAGTGGTCAAAGCATTCGCTGCCAAGCGTTCATTGTAGCAAGGCAAGCATACTTTTAACGTGCGTTCTGTCAAACAACGCCAGCGCGAAAGCCAACGCGAAAGTTCTATGTGGACCGGCCTTAAGAAAGAAATGCATAACTTTGACTTCAAACTTAGATGGAAAAATAAAAGCTTACCTCCGCCAAAAATCGTTACGTAAGTGGTCGCATGAGGTCGGGACTTAAGAGACCCATGTGTACACGCCGATGTTGTGATCGTGACTAATTTACGTACACCACGGAGAGTTAGGAAGCTAGAAAGAACGCGATCGCGCTCCAAGCATTTTTGAAGTCTATACATCTTTGGTTTCGGTAGGGGTAAAATTTGCGAAGCTGTAACGCATAGCCCAGCAGAAAATTGCGAAGGGCTGATTTGCCGCTATTTGAACTTGACGGCGCGATTGTTATTGTTAATTCTATACATTAATTTGTTAATTCCCCCTGTGCTTAAAAAAGCTTGTCGCGCGAATAGCAAACCGGCATTTAAATATCTACATACATACATACATATACATACATACCTAACCAATTATGCATGTACGCTGAATTCGCCGACAAGCTTTTTTAAAAGCGAAGTAAATTAGTACAAATTGTTAGTAATTTTCATTAGAGTTTGAATAACTCCTTTCACTAAATGGCTTTTAGTAACTTTACCGAGACCTTAACTTATTTTATTTTATTCATTTTAGTGCAGTTTTGACAAAATTTTCTTGCTAAAAAAAATCTTTTGTTACACTACTTCATTTTATTCCTTTGATTGTACAGGTTAAATAAAAGCTTCTTTTTAAAAAAATATTTTTTTTACATTATTTTATTTTATAATTTTTAGTCCATTTATAAAAGCATTGTATATTAAAAAGTGTTATTTTATTTTATGTACAAAATTTTGCAATAGATATTAAAATAATTCAACTTGCAATGAAAGAGAACAGAAGACTTGGCAAGCAAAAAGTTGTTTGCTTACGTTTTGTATAAACATACATATGTACATATAGCAGCAGGTAATTTTATTTAAAGAAATGGCGTGTCGTCAATTTCCGTTGTAGCATGGCATATATTTAGGCGCAATATTTAACTTCTTCTGTCGGGGCGACATCTGGAGTCTTCTAATTCTTACAACGAGGTTCATATCGGGACTACGTTGATATCTAGAATTTGCCACAAATAGCTTTGCTACGCTATCGCCGGCAGCTTTAACAATTTTATAGTGGTTTTACGTTCTTTGGCAAATTACGCCCTGTTAGCCATAAATCGTACTATTTTTTGACTTTGAATCAACACCCCTAGACCATATGGGGAATTCATTTATATTTTAAATTGCATTGTCTCTAACTTGTCGGGAAGTTAGTTTAAAATCGATTGGAAATTTCAGCGATTTCCGCGGGATGACCAAGTTAAATAAAAGCTTATAAAAATGAGTAGCTTGATTATTTGTGCTGAGGAGTTCATAACGACAACAAAGAGTAGTTTGTTTATTAGCACTGAGGACTTGCTAATGACAACAATGATGTGTTTATAAAAACAAAAATAAGCAGTTTGGTAGTTTCTAGAGCAGAGCAGATATATTTTTCATTAATCAAAGTTTTCAATTAGTAAGAAGAGGTAAAATATTATACCGACAAGGGGAAAGTGCTCAGTTTTATCCCATCGCCCGAACAAAAATGAGTATTTTAATAAGCCCTTTTGTAATTAGTGATAATGATAAAATGAGCACATATTTGATGCTCAGCTGTCTTGCAGGGTATGCATGTGTATACAAACTTAAGTTTGTATGTACATACATATGTATGAACTCATTTGTTGCAAGTGGTTTTGATATTCGTAGCATGGTTTTAGGTATATGTTTAGTAGTCTATATGTGACCTGGTCTACGAAAAGGGAGCTTACGTGCGAAAAAAGTTTTCTGTGAAAAAGCTGTTAAAAGTGAAAATCATCTCATCTTCCATCCGAATCAACCAAAAAGTGAAAATTGATTTTTTTGACACCTAAGCCCCCTTTCCGTAGACCAGGTCACATATTAATAAAAATGTTGTGTTCATATGTCACGGTCGTCAAAACTCGAGAACGGCTGAACCGATCTGAATAATTGTATTGTTCGGTGTAATACCAGAACCAATGGCGGTATTCATAGTCCAGCAACTAAGTCTTAAAATTTACCTCTATTCATAGTCGCATTTCAGACTTCTACTAAGTAGTTTCGACTTAGTTTACGATATAGAAAAACGAGTGTGAAAATGTATCGATTTTTCTTTACGATATTTTGGAAAAATTACATTTTTATTAAATAATGTCAAGTTTGATCATCCGTTTATGTAATTTTTATTTTCATTGCATGATTATGCAAAAGAATAAGGTATCATTTTCTTGTTAATTGTGTGAAATAGCCAGACCCAGAAGAAATCTTATGCATACAACATCGCTGTTGGTGGCATGAGCTTGCTGCTGTGTATACATGCCAGTATAAATGAACCTTCATTTCCATTTAACACGCGTGGTTTCTCAGAGCGTATATGGTATTGAAAATGGGCGAAATCGGACTTTAACCACGCCCACTTCCCATATAACGGTAATTTCCAGAAATACGAAAACTGCGATATTTTAGTAACTACTGAAGATAATTCACTCAAAATTGATATTTACAATAATTTTTAGACGAAAAATAAGAATATTATACATTTTTGGAAAATGGGCGTAGCCACGCCCACTTATGGTTACATGTGTATATCTTGGTAACCGCTGCACCAATTTCTTCCAAACTGGGCACAGTTGTTGGCCTTCGCACAACATACCAAATGGTGGAAAATTTCTAAAATCGCTCAATAGCCACGCCTACTTCCCATATAACGGTAATTTTTAGAAATACGAAAACTGCGATATTTTAGTAACTACTGGAGATAGTTCACTCAAAATTGATATTTACAATAATTTTTAGACGAAAAAAAAGAATATTATAAATTTTTGGAAAATGGGCGTAGCCACGCCCACTTATGGTTACATGTGTATATCTTGGTAACCGCTGCACCAATTTCTTCCAAACTTGGCACAGTTGTTGGCCTTGGTACAGCATAAAAAATCGCCGAAACTTTTTAAAATCGGACAATAACCACGCCCACATCCCATAAAACGGTAATTTAGAGAAATACAAAATCTTCGATAAATCAGTAACTGTTGAAGCTAAATTATTCAAAATTGATACTTGCAACAATTCTTTACCAAGAAATACGTTTATGGTAAGATTTTGGAAAATGGGCGTGGCGCCGCCCACTTATGATCACATATATGTATATCGGTAACCGTTCTACTAATTTGTACCAAACTCGGTGTGGTTATTGTGCTTGCCACATATAAGCAAAACGTTGAAAATTATTGAAATCGGACTAAAATAACGGCCGCTTCTCATATAACGGTAAATTTCAGAAATGCTTGAAACTTCAATATTTCGAAATTGAAGGACGCTAATTTACTCAAAATTGATACACCCCGGCTTACCATCTAGCGGAAGGTTTCGGAAAGGTGAAAAAACATATCTTTAATACTTGCGCCGGGTATTTAATGTTCGGTTCCGCCCGAACTTAGACTTTCTTACTTGTTCTAATACATTTCAATATACGGGGACATACAAACAAGTAGCATTTACATATTCAAATGCATATCTTGTAAAAGCCCGTTTGTGCTGAAAATAGTATCGCACCACACGTCCGTTCACTAAAATTTTTGTACAGGACTGAAAATATTACAAAAATTCCACTTCAAATTTATCAAGAAATATATTTAAAACAACGAAACGTACATTCGCTTGCAATTCGCTAGAATTTGAATTTATTCGTGGAAATTCATGACTACGCATGAATTGTTCACACTAACTCACTCATATAGCAAGCATCCTTCAAGAATGCATACAACCGATTTCTACTGGGGAACAACCGCAGTGATGTGAAGTCGATGTAGTAGATATCTAAATGTTGTGCACAAATTTACTTTAAAAGAACTAGCGTGAAACTGACATATTATTTGAGAATTTATTTTAATTATTCCAATTCTAAAATTGTGATGTAGCTTTATTCGAATTGTAATACGCATTTAATTTCATCTCCCGATTAAAATGGAGCGATCATTATAAATTTTAATGGGAGAATATTCAATATTATCAAAATCACCCTCTACCAACTTAATTTTTACATATTTCGTCTGTTTTCCCTTAATTTGATAAAATACTTCTTCCTAGTTACGACTTAGTTGCAGCTGCAGCCGAAACTAAATTTTAAGTTGGTACTTAGCCAGAAAAGTCGAAACTAAGGCGACTATGAATAGCTTTAGTTGTGACTTAGAATAGTTTCGACTTAGTTGAGTGCTAAATATGACTATGAATATGCGCCAATGATATCGCAAAAAATTTGAGGGTTGCCACATATTTGAAAATTTTTAAACCCAATTATATTGATAAAATAAATAAATCATTACAATATGGGTACCAAATTAAAGAGGTTTAAGAAAGATAACTGCTGGAAATATTGTTGATGAGGGTTGCCACCTATTTCAAAATTTTAACTCAGTCAAAATGATAAAATAAATGAAATATTGACAAATGGGTGTCAAACTAAAGAATTTTAAGAAGGCTTACAGCCGAAAGTATGTTTTTTGAGGGTTGCCACCTGTTTGAAAATTTAACTAAAGTACATCGACAAAATAAATTAAATATTACAATATGGGTATCAATTGAAAGACGTTTAAGAAAGATAATTGTTGGAAATATTTTTGAGAAGGGTTGCCACCAATTTTAAAATTTTAACTCAGTTAAATTGACAAAGTAAATGAAATATTGCTATGTGGGTATCAAACTAAAGACTTTTAAGAAGGCTTACAGTCGAAAATATTTTAAAGGAGTGTTGCCACCTGTTTAAAAATTTAGCGTAATTTAATTGATAAACTAAATTGTTTTGGGGTTAGCTTCACCGCGTAATTAATAACACGTACTGTTTTTTTGGTTGCACTAATTAAAAATTCAATTTTATTTTTCTGTGACAACAAATACAAGAACGGGATGAAAAATCGAAAAAATAATACGCGAGCAGGCTTCCAAAATGTACGCGGCGGCGGTGGTTCTTCGACTGTGTCGATGTTGCTGTGTGTGCGGTGACGTTGCCTGTCGATAAGGCAGCCGTGTGGTCCTTTGGCCACACTGACACGGCGTTGCCAGAGCGCCGCGTTGGCGGAGGTGGAGACTTATTCGCAGAACTCGATCATGTTCTCAACATGCCGCCCCCCCCCCCCTGATGCGTTGTTGATTTTAGGGCGGCATCTAACTTGTCCAGGGCCGCCTTTGCTTCAGCTACCAGTCGCCGGAGTTCCTGTTGGCGTAGAAGCGTGTGATGACCCAGCGAGCATTGACGGCAGCTGGACGCGGAGTCACACGCCCCCGTGGTGTGCGAAACGGCGAGGCAATTAATGCAGTACCGATGAGTCCGGGCGCACTCGTACCTCTCCTCCGGCTTCATCGCTAAGAACGCCCGGCACTGCCTCAGTACATGACGTTGACCACACAGACGGCACTTTTGTGGCTCTGGCTTTTTGCGGGTTCTGTAAGGACAGAAATAGATAGAAAGGACGATTGGATCAAGTATTTACTAAAAATGGGTGAGAAGAAAATACGTTGATAAAGGGTAGCTGTTATGTGTTTATAGATACGGCTAAAGGGTAACTAATAGTGGGATACAAGCTGTAGAGTACGATGGGTAAGCATAGCGTTAGGCGGTTGTAACACACACAGTTTCGTAATGTTTCGGGTAATGGTTCCATTTTGAGTTTTTATTTCTACAACACGAACGTTTTTATCTGGACCCGGATGCAATTGGATTACACGCCCAAAACGCCACTCATTGGGGGGTAATAAATCGTCTTTTATTACCACTAGATCACCTTCTTCGATATTCTGCTGTGGGCGCTTCCATTTGTAGCGTTTATGCAGCTCCTTGAGGTACTTGGTCTTCCATTTGCCATTTGTTGATCAAAGAAAGATGTTCAACGTTTTGTTCGGGTAGTGATAGGAGTGGTGCTCCGCGTAAGAAATGTCCTGGGGTTAACACAAGGGGATCCCTCGGATCTTCTGACATAGGGGAGAGCGGTCTGGAATTGAGGACCGCCTCTATCCGAACTAGAAGAGTAGCGAGTTCCTCAAACGAGAATTTTTGACCCCCCGCTACTTTTGTAAAATGAGAATCCATGAAGGGCATATCTTTCTGCGACGTCTGTAGCTGCTGCATTGAGGAACGTGGCGAAATCTCGTTGTAGTGCTCGTTGGGCACCAACGAAGGTTTTCCCATTATCGGAGAGGATCTGGTGAGGTATGCCACGACGTCCGATGAACCATGCAAAGGCTGCGTTAAAGGCGTTCGTGCTGAGGTCGGAACACAGCTCTAAATGAACGGCCTTTGTCTTCACATATGAAGCTCGTCGAAGTGGGGACGATTTTACTAAGAACGGGCCAGCGAAATCGACTCCTGTTGTGTGGAAGGGCAAGGAGTATGTTGATCTCTCGGGTGGCAAGGCTACCATTACCTGCGACCTCATCTGCTGTTTATAGATGGTGCAAGTTTTGCAATGAAATATACACTTTTTTACTTTCCTCTTTAAACGGGGGATGTAGTACTCTTGCTGTACCATCCGGACCATCAGCTGTTTCTCCACATGTAGTAGGGTCGAATGGAGAAAGTCTAAAAGAAGACAGCAAAAACGAGAGTTTTCGGGTACAATAATTGGGTGCCGTTCATTGTAGCTGAGGGCGGCATAGGAAAGTCGACCATTTACTCTCATTATTCCTGCTTTGTCCAACAGTGGGTTTAATGTCAAAAGGGGGCTCTTTCTGCTGACTGGCTTCGAAGCTTCCAGCAGAGCTATTGTGTCCCCATAATGAGTTCGTTGGGTTTGGATGATGAGTTTGACTTCCTCTTGGGTTAGGGTAACTGTGGCTGGGATTAATTGTTTTCGTGCCTTCCGAATGAAACGAAACATATAGGCGTCGGTTCTGAGCGCGCGAGAAAACGACGAGAACCGGTCGAGTATATCCATATCCTTGTCTTCCATGGTGTGAAATACCTCTACGCGTCGCTTTTCCGGGGGTCTGGAAGGTGGGACACAGCTTTCGGCCACGATGTTGACGACCGTATGAGCCAGTTGGGTCCTTCCCACCATAGTGGACATCCCACCAAGTCCTGTGGTTTGCAGCCTCGTGTGCCCAAATCCGCTGGATTGTCATTGCTGGAAACATGTCGCCAAATCGCATTGCTCACGTTTTGGAGAATTTGGGACGTTCGATTGGCTACATAAGTTTTCCAAGTATGTGGAGGTTTTTCTAGCCACGCTAGTACTATGGAGGAATCGCACCAAAGTACGAGTTCGTGGGAGGGTAAATTGAGCTCATCTCGATGTTGCTTTACTAACTTGGAGAGTAGTACTGCCCCGCAGAGTTCTAACCGTGGAAGACTTACGGTTTGTAAGGGTGCTACCTTGCTTTTAGCGGCTAACAAATGCGATGAAAACGTGTTTTCGCTATTTTGTACTCTTAAATAGATGCAAGCACAAAAGGCTTTTTCGGAGGCATCTGAAAATCCATGCAGTTGGATGGGTTTGTCGGGGGTATACTGTACCCAACGCGGAATATTAATGTTCCCAATTTTGGGTAAATTTTCGTAAAAGGCATTCCATTTTTGAAGGGCCCCGGGTTTGATGTTCTCGTCCCAATCAGTTCCCTCCATCCAGAGTTGCTGTAGCAGCATTTTTGGAAGGATCATTATTGGCGTTAGCCATCCTGCGGGATCGAACAATTTCGCTACTGCTGATAAAATCTGTCTTTTTGTGCATGAGTGCGCTGCTAAAAGTAGGTCGTATGCATATGTAAAGGTGTCTGTTAGAGCATTCCATTGGATTCCGAGCGTTTTTGTGGAGCTTGCATCTTGATATTTGAGAAAATCGACATCTCATAGATCTGAGTCGTGAATTGGCTCTAAAATTTCCGGGTGGTTTTCCGACATTTTTCTCAAAGGGAATCCTGCTGATTTCAGGGCTTCGGTAACTTGGGTCATCGCGTTTAGAGTGGACTGTATATCGTGACCACCTGATAGAATATCATCAACATACGTTTCATGTAAAAGTATGCTTTTTGCGAGCGGATATTCGCTTTGGCAGTCTTCAGCGAGTTGGTGTAGGGTTCTTATTGCCAAATATGGTGCACAATTAACACCAAATGTGAATGTCTTCAGTCGAAAATCTTCTATAGGCATATTAGGGTCTTTGCGAAAGACGATTCGCTGGAAATCTTGGTCTTCTTTGTGAACTAGTATTTGGCGATACATTTTTTCTATGTCGCCGTTGAATACGAACCTATATAGTCACCATTTGAGAATAACGAGCATTAGGTCGTTTTGTAGTATGGGGCCTGTGTGGAGAATGTCGTTCAATGAATTGCCAGAGTGAGATAATTTGGAGGCGTTGAAGACAACTCGCACCTTTGTGGTTTTGCTGTCTGGTTTTATGACAGCATGATGGGGTAAATAAAAGGAAAAATGTTTCCCGCTTTTTACTATTTCTTGAGGGGAGGCGTGTTCCATGTGATCCATGGTCAAGTATTCATTTAAGACTTCAAAATATTTCTCTCGTAGTTCATGTTTCCTTTCTAGGGTCCGCTCGATGCTGATGTACTGCTGCTGTGCTGCTGTTCGGGAGTGACCGAGTGCCAGGTTTTCCGGGAATTCCGCTTTGAATGGCAATTTTACTACATAGCGTCCATCTTCTTGGCGGATTGTGGTTGTCCTGTATAGCATTTCGCAGTATTCGTCATCTTCTGATCGTGGCTGGGTGGGGCGAACTTCTTCCTGTTCCTATTACCACATCGATTTTAGATAGTGTCAAACAATCAGGGTCAGCCAATGTTAAATCCGCCAATTCTCCGAGATCGATACTTGATACTTTGGCTGTGGGCAAGAAGTGAGTGAGTTTTGGCAGTATTATTGCTTGTGCGTCTACTTTTAGGGCTAAATCTGATGAACAAAATGTTATTTCGCAGATCTCATTTGAGTTTCTTACCACCATTCCACCCATTCCGGATATTTGATGTAGAGACTTTCTTGTGGGTAGGCCAAGGAGCTTTTGTATACGGGATGATACAAAAGTTTTTTGGGAACCTTGGTCTAGTAGGGCGCGAATTTTATGGAATTCGCCAGCAAAGTATATGGGGACTATTGCTGTTGGTAGTAGGGTGGTTCCTTTGTCACTCGAAAAGTGAGTGGAAACTTTGTTTGTCTCCTGTGCGGGACTTGCGGCTGACGACGCCCTTGCGGCGGCTTTCGATGATGAGGGCCGCTCGCTGTCCGTTCTGCTAAGGGTGTCGGCTTGTGGCCTGGGCTGCGTATGATGTAAAGAGTGATGCCTCTTTTGGCAATAGACGCACGTGAAACTGCTCTGACACTCATTCTTGAGATGTGAAAAGGAAAGGCAATTTTCGCAATAATTGTTTTCTCTCACGAATTTTAGGCGGTCTGATACTGAAAGATTTTTAAACCTGACGCAAGATTTCATCGCGTGGTTTTGATTACATAATCTACAAGAGACGGTTTTGTTGAACTCCGTATGATATGCATGAGCTCTATTTTTATTGAGGGGGGTCGAGTTGTGATTCACCGTTATTGGTGTAAAATTCGAAAATTGGGGTCTTGCCTTGCCTGGTCTATAGGTACTTAACCTTTCTACTACCTCGTATCTGCTGGTCAGAAATTTGTGCATATCTGCCCAAAGCGGTAGTTCCTTCCGGGAGCTGAGGGACTGTTCCCATAGCGAAAGGCTTTCACTTGGCAGTTTGGATGAACACAGGTATACCAGGATTGGGTCCCAGTCCGTTGTTGGGATTCCTTGTGTTGCTAGGATTGACATGCAATTGTTGATTGTGGTCTGCATATTCTGTAGTTGTTCTCCGTTTTCTGTGTATATTGCAGGCAGGTTTAATAGGGTTTTCAGCTGGTTGTCGACCAATATCCTACGATTTTCGTACCGTGATCTCAACGCCTCCCATGCAAGCTCGAAATTTTTTTTGCTTTACCATGAGCCCCGCTTGTCCCTTTGTTTTTAGGCGTAGGTGGTAAAGTTTTTGAGCAGGTGTTAGTTTTGGGTGGTTTTTATAGACTGCCGTGAACATGTCTCTGAATGCTGGCCAGTCTTCGTACCCACCGTGGAAGACTTCGGTGTCGCACGGTGGTACCTTAAGATAAAAACCATCGGAGTGGGAATCATTTATAGGGTGGTTGGAAGCTGCTTGTTGGCTGGTGCTAGCAGTACTAAAAAGCTTTAAAGCTTCTAAAATTTCGGATTTACATTTTTGATAGCTTTCCATGCATTTAGCGAATTTCTGTTCGACAGAGCCGCTTAGTTCTCTATAGCTATCGGAGAAGCTGATTTCTCTATGGGACTCTAGCGCCTTTGCCCATGTTTTCTCAAGGTCCTCTAATTTTACCTTTAGTAAAAATTCAGACAAGTCGGTTGCTTGAGAAGGGGACCATTTTGAACAGTAAACCTCTAATTGGTTACTGGCATAAATAAATTATTTTAAACAGTGGTCAGCAGATGTACGGGGGCTCGTATTCTCTGCAGTCTTTGGCATTTTCGCTAATTTTTTCTTCTTTGGTTAAAAATTAGTGAAATAAAATTGAAAATCTTGATAGAATGAAATTTGATTATACTTTGATATGTGTATTTATGATTGTTCGCTGGGTTGTGTTTTATTTCGAGTCCCGCTGTTTTGTTTGCTGGGATAATATGCACTTGTCTCAGCGCGTCTGACTACAAGCAGAAATATGTATATAGGCGTGTGGTTTGTTGTTGGCTCTGGGTTGAGCAAATTGAAAACCAAAAATATTTGCCGATAATAACTGTGGTGTACCAATGCCCTTTCAAATGCTGTGCTAATATGTATGAACTTGTCGATATAACAAAGTACATGTATGTAAAATATGTATGTAAATATGTCGCCGGTGATGACGTGATGTTGTTTTCCTCAATTCCCTGCTGCTATGTGCATACACTTACTTTGTTAGGGTAGGTTTTGCTAGCGTAATCCACTCACCAAGTGCGTTGGATTGCGTACAATATTGTTTTTGGTATGTTTTATTGCGAATACATATATGTATGTATGTTATAAATGGGCAGTGGTAGCCCTGCAAAAATCGTTGGACCATGTAGTCTATTTGTGGTAAATTGGAGTACTTACAAAAGTGTTCCTCTGTCATGCTGTAGCGGACCAACTCGTGTCTCTACGCCAGCTTATTGTTTGTTATCCGATCACTGCTCGTGTTTTAACGAAATGTGATTGAAGTTGAGCATTTGAAAGCACATTTGCATGTCTGGCTGTAGCTGAACGTGTAGAGATGTTCGCTGTTAGTTCTTAGCTCCCAGCATGTTCGGGCTCGAATGCTGTCAGAGGCAACATGTACTTTTTAATTTTTGTCTTGTTTTTTATTAATTTCGAAAAAGCATTTGAGAAGTGAAGAACAAAGGCGTGTCCAAACGAAAAAATATAAAAACAATGCCATTGTTAATATGTTGGAGTAGTTTTGTGCTACTCTGATGTAATGCAGGGATGGCGTATATGGTCCTGCCCTAGGACATCGCAATGTTAATTGGACCATATTTTTTATATGAATTGTGGTTAATTTTGGTGTACTCTTTGGTCCTTAGGGAGTACTCTTTACACGCATGCATTGAGTAGTCGCGATTTTTGCAGGGAGGGAGTACTCTTTACACGCATGCATGGAGTAGTCGCGATTTTTGCAGGGAAATCTGATGCTGGAGATTTCGAAGTTCCGTTATTATAAGAGCAACGAACTTAAGCGTGGGTGCCTATATGCATATGTACATATGTTAGATACATACATATATATATGCTTATATTGGCAACAGGTGCTTGCTGAGCATCGAACTTATTGTTTTTTTTTTTTTTTTTTTTGGGTACACTTATGTATATTGAGATAGCGGTGAGCACATAAACTGGGCAACGGGTTATTCGTTAGAAGGAATAAAGAAATATATAGCTAATTTTGTTCACCGTTTTTTTTGCAATAATTTTTGAGAAAGAATAAAAACGCTTGTATGTAAAGGAAATGCGCTTGACAACGGATTTTTTGTCTTGGGTTTTCTGGTAGATACATATGTACATGCGTATAAAGAAAGGGTGCAAAATTAACGATTTTATGTACATAAATATTTGTACAGTTGTGAACTAAAATTATTAGCTATAACGGGGTCCGTAATTTCTGATCGGAGGGTAATATACATATGCATATATAATTCAATATATGTATTTTCAATATGTACCCTGCAAAAATCGTTGGACCATGTAGTCTATTTTTGGTATATTGGAGTACTTACAAAAGTGCTCCTCTGTCATGCTGTAGCGGACCAACTCGTGTCTCTGCACCAGCTTATTGTTACCCGATCACTGCTCGTGTTTTAACGAAATGTGATTGAAGTTAAGCATTTGAAAGTACATTTGCATGTCTGGCTGTAGCTGAACGTGTAGAGATGCTAGCTGTTAGTTCTTAGCTCCCAGCTTGTTCGGGTTCGAATGTCGTCAGAGGCAACATGTAATTTTTAATTTTTGTTTTTGGTTTTTATTCATTTCAAAAAAAGCATCTGCGAAGTGAAGAACAAAAGCGTGTACAAACGAAAAAATATAACGACAATGTCATTGGAGTATGTTAGGAGTAGTTTTGTGCTATTCTGATGTAATGCTGAGATGGAGTATATGGTCCTGCCCTAGGACATCGCAATGTTAATTGGACCATATTTTTTATATGAATTGTGGTTAATTTTGGAGTACTTCTTGGTCCTTCGGGAGTACTCTTTACATGCATGCATGGAGTAGTCGCGATTTTTGCAGGGTACATGTGGGTATTACTCACTCAGACATTAGTGTACTTGTTTCTTGTTGTTGTTGTTCCGGACTTTGTTGTTGGTGTTGAGCCGTTTTAGTTCCTGTTGCTACTCTTGATGTTTCGTTGTCTTTTTACTCCTTTCGTTGTGTGTTCGTATAAATCCTCGGTCTTTTGTTTTAATTTAAAATAATTTTTATTTATTTTAGTTTTTTTCTTCAAATATGTGTTCGTGTATGTATGAGTTTTGAACTTTCCAAATATGTATACTTTTTGTTTCTTTAATGTTCTTTAATTTGTGTTACTATGTATTTTTGAAATTTTGTAACCGTGTCTATTTTCGCTTGGTAAACGTTTTATGTTTTTGTACACTTTTTTACGTCACCCGTATATGTGTGTGGTATAGGAAGCCCGGTTTGTGCCACAGCTTTATTAAATAAATAATGCACTACACTTATTTATGTTTGTATGTATGTTTAAATTTGATTTTGTGTTTTCTTCCTTAACTTTAGGATTTTTATTTTTTTTGTACGCCGGTATGTGCACTGCACTTATGTACGTATGTACATATCGATGTTAAATGTTTGTTAAATTTTTTTATTTCAATGTCGCGGGTTGCTTTTTTGGCACCAAAGGACCATGTTTTGGGGTTAGCTTCACCGCGTAATTAATAACACGCACTGTTTTTTTGGTTGCACTAATTAAAAATTCAATTTTATTTTTCTGTGACAACAAATACAAGAGCGGGATGAAAAATCGAAAAAATAATACGCGAGCAGGCTTCCAAAATGTACGCGGCGGCGGTGGTTCTTCGACTGTGTCGATGTTGCTGTGTGTGCGGTGACGTTGCCTGTCGATAAGGCAGCCGTGTGGTCCTTTGGCCACACTGATACGGCGTTGCCAGAGCGCCGCGTTGGCGGAGGTGGAGACTTATTCGGAGAACTCGATCATGTTCTCAACATAAATGATATATGAAAATATTGATTTTAAATTTAAGAGGTTTAAAAAAGATAACTGCTGGAAAAAATTTTGAGTAAAGTTGCCGCATCTTTCAAAATTTAAACTCAGTTATTTTGATAAAATAAATGAAATACGGAAATTTGGGTATCAAACTTTAGATTTTTAAGAAGGCTTACAGTCGAAAATATGTTTGAGGAGGGTTGTTATCTATTTGAAACTTTAACTCAATTTAATTGATAAAATAAATAACTTATTATATAGGTGTCAAATTAAATAGGTTTCAGAAAGATAACTGTTGAAGGGTTGCAACCTATTTGAAAATTGTATTTCAATTAAATTGATAAAATAAATGAAGTATTGCCATGTGAGGGTTGCCGCTTGGTTGAAAATCTGACTAAATTTAATTGATAAAACAAATGGTATATTACAATATAGGTACCAAATTAAAGAGGTTTAAGAAAGATGACTGTAGGAAATATTTTGGAAGAGGTCTGCCACCTATTTGAAAATTTTATCTCTGTTAAATTGACTAAATAAATGAAATATTGCAATGTCGGTAACAAGCTTTAGATTCCTAGGAAGGTTTACAGCCGAAAATATATTTGAGGAGGGTTGCCACCGGTTTGAAAATTTAACTCAGTTTGCATAATTGATAAAATAAATGACCCTATTAAAAAAAAGGTATTAAATTAAAGAGGTTTAAGGTAGATGGCTGTTGGAAATATTTTTGAGGAGAGTTGCCACCTTTTTGAAAATATGAACTCGATAGCTTAGTATGTTGCACCAATATAAAGCGATAAAATAAATAAACCAACGAAAAATTAGTATATTAACATTATTTATGTATGGATATGTACAAATGTAAAGCGGATACGGGCGATAGGTGGCGGCTGACGGTCGTTCCTGGTTGAATAGGGGAAAATAAGTATCCGCGCTCTTTTCAATAGAATTGAGTTCAACCTCAAAGCAGTAAAACTGTTACATATGTATATTATTAAGCTTTAAGGTGGACCGTCTTGGATTGATTAAATAAATGAAATATTGCAATGTGGGTATCAAACTAAAGGGTTTTAAGAAGACTTGCAATGGAAAATATATTTGAGGTACACTATGGGTGCCAAACGAAAGGTATATGAAAAATCTTGATTTGGAAATATTTTTAATAGAATTATTACCTACCTAAAAGGAAAGACTGAAAGTATTGAAATTAAATTAAATATTACATAACTGGTTCCAAACGAAAAGTGTTTGGGAAAGCTTTACTAGAGACATTTTTTAAATCTTTCCACTTATCCAAAATCTGAAAAGTTTAAATATATATAGAATTTACAACATCTTATCAAACCAAGTGATCATATTATCAACGAAGAGCTGGTACACAAATTATTTAATTAAAAAAATTAATAAACAATTAATTTGTAAGCACAAAACACAACCGACTGCAATTCTGATATAAAAATTTAATAGTACCGGTAATTTTTTCATGATCCAATGATCGGATCTAAACCAAATTAGTATGGGATCATCTGGGAATCGGTGACGTGGTCCAAAGTTACGCGGTAACATACACAAAAAAAAATATTCCGACGAATTGATAGCCTTCTCCTTTTTTTGAAGTCGGTTAAAAACCACTGAAACAAATAACAAAATGATAAAAGAGTAACGAAAACAAAAAACTATCCCATGAAAAAATACTTAATGAAAACTTAAAATTGTTGGCACCATTCCCTAGCAATATAAATCAGTTAACTTTTAATCGTAAACAATTTCGTTTGGAGTTGCCATAGCCTACTACGCACGTGCGAATAAAGAAATTTTGAATAACATGAGAATATATTATTATGATTATGACTATCACTACTATTGTGAACTCCTATTCCCGATCAAAGATTCCCAAATTAAAGCGAAAGCAGAAGGGCATTCACGATCGCATGCTGCAAATGTTAAGATAATAAGAGCTGCGGAACTGTACCATACAGGAACATGTTTTAAAAGAGCGTGTTATTTCTGGTGACATCGACATCATCGGTAACAGAAATCGCGAAGTCTGTTCTGCCTTTTCCAAGCTGGATAAGGAAGCAAAGCTAATGGACCTGGTGGCAAACGAGGACAAGACGAAGCAGTATCTCCTGTCATAAAATAATGGGAAAGTGGTGAATTTCGTTTACTAGGGAACGCATTATCACCGATAAAAATATCAGCATGGAAATCCCACGCAGAATCACTCTAGCCAACATGTGCTTCTTTATACTGAGTAGGCAATTCGGGAGTAAAGTCCTCTCTCGACGGAGCAAACCACACTCCATAAGTCACTCATCATGTCCGAGCTGTTATATGGCGCAGAAGCTTAGACAATGATAACATTCGATGAGGCGGCTCTGGAGTATTCGAGAGAAAGATCTCGTGTAAGATTTACTGGCCTCTACGCATTGGCGATGGGGAGTACCGTAGATTATGGAACGATGAGTTGTATGAGCTTTACAACGAAATGTACATAGTGCAGCAAATGAAAATAGAGCGGCTCATCTAGCTTGGCCATGTCGTTCGAATAGGAACTGATGTTCCAGGTCTGAAAGTATTCAACTCGCAATCCGCTGGTGGTAGCAGAAAAAGAGAGAGACCCCAATGCAATGGAGAGACTAAGTGGAAAGGGACTTGGCTTCACGTGGCATTCCCAATTGGCGTCAGTTGGCACAGAGAGAAACAACTGGCGTGCTTTGTCGAACTCGGCCAAACTCGCGGTTACAGCTCCAAATAAGAAGAGGCAAATGATAAATCACAAAGTTAGGGGATCTTCTTTTTGGATGCGTCAGGAGGAACTAGGAAAACATTCCTTATCAGATGGATTCTGGGAACGGTTCGATCAAAACATTACATTATCTTAGCTATAACTTCGTCTGGAATTGCTGCTACATTGGAAGCATTGCTAATTCAACTCCTGAGCTGCCATTGAACATATAAATCATCGAAACTCCCACGTGCAATATTTCCAGAGCATCCCGTATGGAAAAAGTATTACAAAAATTTTAACTCATTGTTTGGGGTGAGTCCACCATGGCACATAAAAAATCGCTCGAGGTTCTTCATCGATTGTTGCGAGATTTGCGTGGAAACGTTCAACTATTCAGGAATGCATTGATATTGCTCGCAGGAGATTTTGGGCAAACATTGGTTTCGTTCCTATACTTTTCTGGATAAAACCCGTAAAACTGTCAAAAAGCAAAATTGCTCTCAAAGAAAGAGAGAAAAACCAAAAAGTACGGGAACGCTATTCGGGTAAAAACTGGTAAAATTGTCAAATACACCGTGGGCACCATTTTTTGTTTACATAACAGTTTTTTATCTTTTATCTTTTTTGCTCAAATATACCAGAAAATTAACAAAAATACTTACAAAACTTGATATTTCTTCACTAGGATATATTTGATAAGGTGAAAATGCAGATGCACTTTTGTTTTTGCTTATTGAAATTTGAAATCATTTGAAAAGCTGATGGTTTGACACTTTACAAGACAGCAAAAACTCTTCGTGGAAAATATTGCAACTTCTGACAAAGAGAGGGCCGATTTTACTCTCCCATTTTTCCCCCTAATTTACCAGAGTATTAAGTACGGGAACGTTTTCTGGTAAAATCCTGTAAACTCTTGCAACTTCTTGCGAGTTAGGGAACGCAACTATTGTCTGTAGTTTCTCGACTAACACTAGCGGACGAGATAAATGCTTGCCTGAAATAGTCAACATTGCGACAAGACGAACATACATACATACACTGCAGCCTAGGTATTTTTGCCATAATTACTGGACATTGGGAACGGAAAGCTACCAGTCAATGAGAGATTAAGACGAATTTTATTGTTTGATAATTTTTTCAACTTAGAAATATAGAAAGGAGAACTGATCGAAAAAATGTTGTTTAATTAAGAAAATTAATTATAGGAACTGGCTTAGTGAACGAGCTATTCTTGCTGCGAAGCACAAGGATGTCTTTCAACTAAATAACAGTGGTATTGACAGCAGTCGTTGCTTGAGCTGGTCTGCTCTTTCACCAGACTTCCAGAACTCAATAATAAGGTCAACCTTTGGAAAAGTATGGTTTAGATTTAGATGCCGATTGCTTCTCAGATGTTGCGTGTACCCATGTCGGCAAACCAAATATCCTTGATATGATGTGTGCACACAATTACTTATTACAAAATCAAATTCATATGAAACGTATGCTTTGTTTCGTTATTAAATTATCGTCCATGTAACAGGAATATGCCACAGCAAAGCGTGGCAGGGTACAGCTAGTATATTGATAAAAAAGCAAGGCGAACATTTTAAAACTTCTGAAATCATTTTAACTGGGTCCGTTGATAACTGATGAACATATAAGAATATATACATATATATATATATGTGCACATGTATGTATGACATAATAGCTCTGAACCAATACTTTTCGTGTAAAATCCTGTAAAAATGTCAAAGAGCAAAATTATGAAGTGGGAGTAAAAAGTGAATAACACCAAAAGTACGGGAACAAACAAAGCATCGAGTAAAATCTTGCAACTCCATTCTCTACACAACTCTAAAAAATCGCCCTCATTACATTGGAGTACGCGATCATTTTTCCCGTAACTTCCTGCAAGTTCGTATAAAAACCTGTAAGTTCATTGAGTACTGAATCAGAGCTAATACAAGATTCCACAAAGAGAAGACGAGAGTAAGAGGAAATGCCGAACACATGAATTGCGCTTCCCATTTTGCAAACAAAAGATGGTATGTTATATGTATTCATGACTTTAACGTAAACCTAGCGACAGATGAAGCCACAGATTAAATTCCTAAAAGAAAAACTAAATTTAGGAATATATACAAATAGAAAGGCTCAAACTACAAGCTCAAAAACAAAAATTAGTGCGGTGTTTTCTAGATATTTTAACGCCCTTCAGTCACAAGTATATTTTATCAATCATACCGAAAATTTCATGTATTAAAAAAATTAAAAATTAAAATTAATAAAAAAAATTAAACCGTTTTCGCTCTTAACTCACTTATCTGTAATTAGAAAAGGAGATTAGCCATACAAAAGTATAATTATAAAATAATCTCAGATCAAACCGATAAATTTTTGGTGATTTTTTAAGAGCTTGATAACTTTTTTTTAAAAAAAAACGCATAAAATTTGCAAAATCTCATCGGTTCTTTATTTGAAACGTTAGATTGGTCCATGACATTTACTTTTTGAAGATAATTTCATTTAAATGTTGACCGCGGCTGCGTCTTAGGTGGTCCATTCGGAAAGTCCAATTTTGGGCAACTTTTTCGAGCATTTCGGCCGGAATAGCCCGAATTTCTTCGGAAATGTTGCCTTCCAAAGCTGGAATAGTTGCTGGCTTATTTCTGTAGACTTTAGACTTGACGTAGCCCCACAAAAAAATAGTCTAAAGGCGTCAAATCGCATGATCTTGGTGGCCAACTTACCGGTCCATTTCTTGAGATGAATTGTTCTCCGAAGTTTTCCCTCAAAATGGCCATAGAATCGCGAGCTGTGTGGCATGTAGCGCCATCTTGTTGAAACCACATGTCAACCAAGTTCAGTTCTTCCATTTTTGGCAACAAAAAGTTTGTTAGCATCGAACGATAGCGATCGCCATTCACCGTAACGTTGCGTCCAACAGCATCTTTGAAAAAATACGGTCCAATGATTCCACCAGCGTACAAACCACACCAAACAGTGCATTTTTCGGGATGCATGGGCAGTTCTTGAACGGCTTCTGGTTGCTCTTCACTCCAAATGCGGCAATTTTGCTTATTTACGAAGCCATTCAACCAGAAATGAGCCTCATCGCTGAACAAAATTTGTCGATAAAAAAGCGGATTTTCTGCCAACTTTTCTAGGGCCCATTCACTGAAAATTCGACGTTGTGGCAGATCGTTCGGCTTCAGTTCTTGCACGAGCTGTATTTTATACGGTTTTACACCAAGATCTTTGCGTAAAATCTTCCATGTGGTCGAATAACACAGACCCAATTGCTGCGAACGGCGACGAATCGACATTTCACGGTCTTCAGCAACACTCTCAGAAACAGACGCAATATTCTCTTCTGTACGCACTGTACGCATTCGTGTGGTTGGTTTAATGTCCAATAAAGTAAACTGAGTGCGAAACTTGGTCACAATCGCATTAATTGTTTGCTCACTTGGTCGATTATGTAGACCATAAATCGGACGTAAAGCGCGAAACACATTTCGAACCGAACACTGATTTTGGTAATAAAATTCAATGATTTGCAAGCGTTGCTCGTTAGTAAGTCTATTCATGATGAAATTTCAAAGCATACTGAGCATCTTTCTCTTTGACACCATGTCTGAAATCCCACGTGATCTGTCAAATACTAATGCATGAAAATCCTAACCTCAAAAAAATCACCCGTTACTTGCGATGAAGAGAAGGAATATCAAATCTAAAACAAAACAAGTAAGAAAGTCTAAGAGCTTGTTTTCATTAGGTCAAAATCACTGACATCAAAAACTGCCTTCATCTGACAGCTGCTCATTTGATGTCAAATGCGTTTTGATTACATTTTAAAAACTGACCAAATGTCGATACCGCAGTGCATGTCAAAGACTGTCGTCAAATTTCGGTGTCAGATGATTGACATTCCGTTTTATTACTGATGTCAAATGTGATGTTAAATTTTTACAAAAAGTATAGAATACCAACTGTTTAGCTATAGACAAACCAAAAATGTAATTGGATAGAACTCCTCATGCTGATTTTAACCAGGGTTGTTGCGAATATTATCCAAATTAAACAAATTTCGTAACAAATGAAAAAGGATTTAAATAGCTTTAAAACTGAAATGTCTAAACGAAGAAAGCCACATATTGAAAAATATTTCAATAAAAAATTTTAACTAATTACCATAAATCAAATCTTGTGTCAGGTATATGCATTTCTTTAGTATTAAATTATAAAAAAATATAAATAGAGGTCGTTCGCTATTTCTGTTTAAAAGCTATTTCAGTCCTCTTTCATATGATACCAAATTTGTATAATTTGGACAGGCGGTTTGTTTATTAAGCGGAAAGGACTTTTATTTCGGAAAAATATTCGCAACAACCCTGATTTTAACCTTACCAAAGTTATTTAGCGCAAGTAAAAAATTAAGAAGGTATAGTAGGTTAAGTTAAATTTTTCGATATTTTGAAATATCAATATCTTATGAACTACATAACCGATTAAACAACTAATGATGTCAAAATAAAGATGATTAGTTTATCTTTCAGTTGATGTTCATAATTTTTCTGATTTTTTATATTTACTATAATACTAAAAAACAAAAAAATTTAATTTTTTCACTAAATTACCTTTTTTGAAGAAAATTGCATAATTAATGCTACAGAAATGGTGACAGGTAATAAGGTCAATGGAAATAAGGTCAATTGACTTTATTTCGCGCCTTTTCAAAAGCGAAATAAAGTCAACAAAAATTTGGAAATAAAGTCATTGACGCTAATTCCTCATTCAAATGGAAATGGCGTCAACAATGCTTAAAGTATTTTGATTCATAGAAAAAAATGTTGTTCTTAAAATAAACATTGCCCCGTAAGTGTTGTTTTTTAATAGAAGAAAAATGTTATTGCCAAATCCTCAGTGTTGTTATATTAATCCACACACAATCATGAACTACCACCAATTGATTTGATTAAAAAAATTTAAATTACGAATATGTAAAAACACGATGCGAAAAACTAAACACATTTAACAATAAAATAAAGCTACATTTTCCAAACAAAAGTGCAATGATAAAATAAGATAAACTAGTTGAATAGCCTTTATAAATTAGAAATTAGTTTACTGACAGAAGGAAAAAGAACTTTGTTTATTCCAAAAATACAATTAAACCAAGGCACATTGAACAGGTAATATCAGTATAGCAACTGATTTGATTTTTTCAAATTATTTGTTCTCGAAAATGTCAAATATTTTACATTTCTTCTCACAAAAATTCTAAATTGTTAAAATCTAGTTGCATGTGAAACATTTTCCATACAAAACCAGCGATTAAATAGCAGCTTTTGGAAAGCTCGCCCAACTCAGCAGCACAACCGCTAATTACTGGGCCTGGCACAGGATGGGTCAATGCTTCGAGAAGCGAACCAATTTACTAAGAAAGAAAGTTGCAACAATTTTCATTTTTTCAATTTAAATTTTTTAACTTCTTCGTATTTCGCATGGCACGCTTTGATGTTGAAGAAAAAAATCAGAACAGTTTTTGGCACCTTCGTTACCAGAAGCAATAACAAAATACAGGCAAATGTTGTTTTTGCTCAAATGCTCTAAACCTGTTTGATATGCCTTGAATTAAACAAAAAATGTGATATGATTCATATGAAGAAAGTAATATTCACAAAATATTTTTACACTTATGAAAAGTCTAACAAAATATAGGAAGAGCATCGTCTTTAAAAACTGTTCCGCATATTGGACATATCGCTTTTGTATGAATTTTTTCTGCATGCTCTTTAATATATGTTAAAAACATTGCTGGAAAACCTTAAAATGTTTGCATGAAACCATGTCGCAATAAACAGATGAAGTAATAAAACAGCTTTCTCGCTTTATTTTCTGACATTCGGCATTTTATAGGCAAATTTTCAAATAAAGCAGTGGCACCTGGTAAATTTCACTATGGGTGGGATGCAGCATGCAATAACACCATACACAATAATTCCCATTACTTGGACATTAAAAAGCAGTTTCAGAAGTGAACTAGTGTTATTTTATCATTTTTCCTTTTTCTAAACGGTTATAATGCCACCAGTACATAATTGCGAAAGGAGGGGAGGGGCGGGGGACGCGAGCGCGACGTCGAACGCGGCGCGGGGTGGCGCGGGGAGGCGCGCGAACGCGGACCGCCGCGACGCCGGGCACTTTCAAAATTGTATACTTACAAATCCGTCCATTTAACTTGTTCATGTACTACTTTTTGTCAAATGTAACTGGGTGACTACGTACATATGTGTATGTGCACTAGTTTTCTTTATTACTCAAATTGTTAAGTATAAAAGTTGGTCTTATTGCTCAACGAGAAATTAAATAAAGCAAATTTGTGTTATTTCACATTCAATTGGGAAATAACACAAATTTGCGTTATTGCCGTTTGTGTTATTTCACCCCCCCCATACCGAGATACATATGTGTGCGCTCGGATATAAAAAATATGGAAATTATTCACTCAAAATTGATATTTAGAATAATTTTTAGACGAAAACTAAGAATATTATAGATTTTTGGAAAATGGGCGTAGCCACTCCCACTTATGGTTACATATGTATATCTTGGTAACCGCTGCACCAATTTCTTCCAAGCTTGGCACAGTTGTTAGCCTTGGTATAGCATACCAAATAGCCGAAAATTTTTAAAATCGGACAATAACACGCCCACATCCCATATAACGGTAGTTTAGGGAAATACGAAATCTTCGATAAATCAATAAATCTTAAAGCTAATTTATTCAAAATTGATTCTTGCAACAATTCTTTAGCAAGAAATGCGTTTATGATAAAATTTTGACAAATGGGCGTGGCCCGCACACTTATGATCATATATATGTATCTCGGTAACCGTTCTACCAATTTGTACCAAACTCGGTACGGTTATTGTGCTTGCCACATAAAAGCAAACCGTTGAAAATTATTGAAATCCGACTAAAAGTACGGCCGCTTTTCATATGACGGTAAATTTCAGATATTCTTGAAACTTCAATATTTCGAATTTAAGGACGCTAATTTACTCAAAATTGATACACCGCGGCTTACCATGTAGCGGTAGGTTTCGTAAAGGTGAAAAACACTTATTTAATACTTGCGCCGGGTATTTAATATTCGGCTCCGCCCGGACTTAGACTTTCTTACTTGTTTTATGAACAATTGAAAATTTTTAACAACAACTTATGTAATAAACACTTCTGCATTTATTTATGAAAAATATGCGTGCATTTCGGTATAGTTTCGTCGGAATGAATTTTTAATTGCCAGCGTGTGCGCCCGAGTCTCGCCGCTGGATCGCGCGCAATCCGCGTTGACTTCTTGCGCAAGAAAGAAATGCACGTTTCAATCGTTCCACTTCTATTTCTCATGCTCGAGTTTGGCATGCCCGCGGGAGTTGGGCGCGCACGCTGCCAAATAAAAATGCACTCCGACCAAACTATGTATATCGAAATGCACGCATTTTTTCGTAGATAAATGCAGAAATGTTTATGACATAAGTTGTCGTTAAAAATTTTCGTTCACGAGGCGCAGAAATAGTTTAAATCTCCATTTGTTATTAAAAAATTATTGAAAAGCAAGGATCGTCGGTTCGAATCCTACTGAAAGAAGTCTGATGAGGAAATGTGATGATTTCCGAAATAGCTATCACTTCTACCATTTTTATACCCGAGCGCACTTGTGCACAAGGGTATATTAATTTTGTTCACATAACGGTTGTTGGTAACAGCCAAAACGAATCGAGATAGATATAGACAAATGTATACATAAATGCTCAGAATGAATAGAGAAGTCGATTAAGCCATGTCTGTCTGTCCGTCCGTCCGTGTACACGATAACTCGAGCAAAAATTTAGATATCTCAACGAAATTTGGAAAATGGGCGAAATTGGACTGTAACCACGCCCACTTCCCATATAACGGTCATTTCCAGAAATACGAAAACTGCGATATTTTAGTAACTACTGAACATAATTCACTCAAAATTAATATTTACAATCATTTTCAGACGAAAAATAAGAATATTTTAAATTTTTGGAAAATGGGCGTAGCCACGCCCACTTGTGGTTACATGTGTATATCTTGGTAACCGCTACACCAATTTCTTCCAAGCTTGGCACAGTTGTTGGTCTTGGTACAGCATACTAAATGGCCGAAAATTAAAAAAAGTCCAACCACGCCCACACCCCATATAACGGTAATTTAGAGAAATACGAAATCTTCGATAAATCAGTAAATATTAAAGCTAATGTATTCAAAATTGATGCTAGCAACAATTCTTTACCAAGGAATACGTTTTTGGTAAAATTTTGGAAAATGGGCGTGGCACCGCCCACTTATGATCACACGGTAACCGTTATACCAATTTGTACCAAACTCTGTATGGTTATTGTGCTTGCGACATAAAAGCATAACATTGAAAATTATAGAAATCGGACTAAAATTACGGCCGCTTTTCATATAACGGTAAATTTCAGAAATGCTTGATACACCCCGGCTTACCATCTAGCGGTAGGTTTCGGAAAGGTGAAAAACATATATTTAATACTTGCGCCGGGTATTTAATGTTCGGCTCCGCCCGAACTTGGGCTTTCTTACTTGTTTTAAATTATTGTTGCTTTTCTACAATAAGTTTTCATTAAAAAACGGCCTCAAGCTCAATAAAAATTGTTGAATATAATTGTTATAGGGTCATAAAATAACAAAAACGAAAAGCAAAAAAAAATATTTTTGTAACGGAAATAATTTCGTGGTATAGTTTAATGTTTTTTAAATCTGCATCCAAAAAATTTTTTCATTCGGACACTTACTTTCAAAGAAAAATAAAAATTTTCATAACACTGCAAAAATTTTCAATTGTTGATTTAAAAAACTACTTGGAATTTTGCAACACAATTTACACTGTGTACTTTTCGAGTACAAAACTCAGCGCTGCTTTTCATTGAAAAATATTAATCTTGGTAAATTCGGGGCCAATTTGAGGAAGCCTTACCCTTATGTCTTTTCTGAATGGTGACTTACACTCTGCCAAGGTGTGATTGAAGGTAGGTAGTATTTTTTTTTTGGGGGAGGTTTGGGTTCTGGCAAATTTTTTTTTTTTAGTTTCACTTTTATTTCAACATATTTTGATTAAAAGAAAAATACTGACAAAAATATAATTTTTTATAAAAACAGGGCTGAAATCTTGAAATTCCTGCCCGTATTTTGTTTGTAAGTCAAATATGAGTGGCATTGTGCTACTATGATAGCACGCCCGAGTAATCATAGCCAACTTAATACAGTAGTCGAAAAAACTATAGCCGCACCATATTTTGACAAGTTTTAAAATATTATTTTTGTTGTTATTTAATTTCGGTTAGTTTTTTATAGTTCGTTCTTTACCAACATCCTTATAAATAGAAGTTTAAAGGCAGTGTCACACGATTGGGTATTTGCCAAAATTTGGTGTAAATCGTATCCCAATTGTTTGAACACCCAAAATATTTTTCACTATCCCAATCACGAAACTTAATTTCTTGAAATTTTTCAATAGAACATCGCTGTATTGTACCAATCTTTTGAATGCAAAAAAATTTTCCCATTTTTTTACCAATAGCCCAATTTAAAAATATATAAATCTGTACAAATGTACCAATCGAGTGAGACTGCCTTAAAAATTTATGCAATTTAAAAAAAATTCTACAAATTTTCGTTAAAATTTCGAGTTTTTTAATCAAATTCTGAGTATGCAGTTTTGTAGCCCATTGAATTCTAGTAGAATAAAGTACAAGTTTCAAATGGTTAAAAATGTCGATTGATTTTTTAGAATTTTTAAAAGTTCGAAATTTGTACGAAAGTTTGTTGAATTTTTTTTTAATATTGCACAAATGAGTAGCCCACTTGCAAACAGCGTTATGTGATTTTATAACAGTAAGCCAAAAATTGAAAAAAAACGTCTACAACAACAAGTAACATCCAAATTGTGTATATCTCTTTATTATCTGAAAATTTGGATAAACAAGAGCCTAATTACATTAAAGGACAATATCGCAGTGTGGTAGTTTTGGAAATTTTATATATAAAAAACATCTACATCCCCCCCTAAATACGGCCTTGCAAACGAGTATTGAAACTTCGAGCTCGCGCAAATGGGAGAAACATAGTGTTCACGTATTATATTTTTTCCCCAAAATATTTGAATTAAATATACTTAATTTTGTGTGAATGAAATATTGCTAAATTTTAAGTTGAACATTTTATTGCACATTAGAGCTGTCAAACTATCGATAGAGGGCCACTCGATAGTTTGCGATAATTTAGCTGCACTATCGATACTATCGCTACTATCGATACTTTTGTTTATTATATGTATATTAAGCATATTTTCTTTTATTTCTATAAGTGTACAGTAATAAATACCCAAAAAAATGCACAAAGAATACAATTGGCCCTATTATGGTTGTTCAGGTTGTAACGAAGCGTTTTCTGTGAAGGCCCCGACGCTTCTGTTTTCTATGCTGAGGTATACTCGCCGTGCCCACGGTCCGTTACAATAAATTTATATTGTTGGGCCTTTGCAAATAGTACTTTATTTAATTATTTCTTATCCTCTAAAAAAACTACTTAATTTCTATGAACATAATACGATTAACGGAGTATGAATTCCTAACGGTGAATTCCCAGCGCGCTGCTGCTGGGTGACGTCGACGCTATTCTGTTGGCGCTCCGCTGATGGACGACGTCGGTGCCACTATGCCGGCGTTCTGCTGCTGTGCGATGTCGGCGCTACTGTGTCGGCGCTCTGCTCCTATGCGACGTCGGCGCTACTGTGTCGGCGCTCTGATTCCGTGCGACATCGGCGCTCTGCTAGTGGACGGCGTCGGCGCTACTGTGTCGGCGCTCTGCTGCTACGCGACGTCGGCTTCCGTGCGGCAGGCGTCGCCGTTGCGCGGGCTTGCGGTGGACTGAGGTGTGGCGGCACTCTACCCCTGAACGGCCAAGCCTTGTATTGCGAACAGTGTACAAGTTAAGGGCCCTTCACTAGTAGCTGTGCGTTCACAGCTGCAGTTCCGCGTTGCGCGCGGTGGTGGGGCGATGCCGGCGCTACTCCGCCGGGGCTGTACTGTTGGGCGAGCGGGCGTCGCCGTCACGCGGGCTCACGGTTGACTGTGGGGTTGCGGCACTCTACCTTTGAAAAGCCAAGCCTTGTATTGCGAACAGTGTACAAAGCAAGAGCTCCTCACTAATAGCTGTGCGTTCACGACCACAGCTCCGTGCTGACTGACTGGTATGTTGCCAAGTCACATCCACGGTTGCCACATTTGGTCACTTGTGACCAAAATAGGTAACTTTTTGAGCGCTTGGTAACTTGGCAACTTTCTTTTTATTTTGGTAACTTTTGGTAAGTTTGCCGTGTATAAAGTCAGACTAAAAAACTTGGATTAATTTGATAAATTGTCCTGTGGTTAGTTGCGTGTAGCGGTGACAACACTACTAGAAACAATTGCATTGATCAGGCAACACAGCGCTCAGCAAAAATCACCAACCACATATCAAAGAAGATTATCCCTTTGCTGTCTACCGCCTGTCTCTCGTTCAATATTTATTGTGATATTTGGATCGTGATCCCTATTGATGGATTTCAAAATAGTGATGGATCGCGCATTTTCAATATTTATCACGTCAGTATTTACATGCTTTTGTGTTGAGAGGTTTAAAGTCCAATAGATAATGCCTGGAAATCTTATCTAAACTAGATGTTATTTTATTGAAAATCATCTATACTTTTTATTATATGTATGGTGATACCACATATAATTTGTTCGAAATGCAACGCGAAATGCCAAGCCGCGAATTGATATCACGAAACATGCCACACTTCAATACTTATTGACAGATCTTTGAGTCAAATGTATATACACTGAGCCAAAAGTAAAATGGTTTTTTCAATCGAGTTATTGTTTGGTTTTTTCATGGTCAGTTTACCGATTGTAAGAAATGTGATTCAAATTGAACATTTGAAAACCAATTTGTATGCCTGTCTTTAGTTGGACATGCAGAGGTGCTTGCTGTCAGCGGCAACACAATTTTTTTCTGTTTCTTTGGTTTTTCTTTATCACGAAAAAGCATCTGTGAAGTGTAAAACCAAACTAAACGACAAAGAAAATTGACTCAAGTTGAACATTTAAAGACAAATTTATAAAGCGGCTGTAGCTGAGTGTGTAGAGATGCTTGCTGTTAGTTGCTAATACCGTCAGAGGCCACGTGTCGGAATGATTATAAAAAATTTTGTTTTGTATCATCGAATTATGAAAAAGCATCTGTGAAGTGCTGAGCATGCGCCTGTTGAAACGAAAAAATCGCCAACCAAAAGTTTGGTTAATGTAAACAAAAATGTGGTTAATATTACCAAATCATTGTTGAAAATATCAACCAAGGCATTGTTAATATTAACCAAAAACCACGTTCATTCCTTTTCAAGTTTGAATTTGATAATATTAACCAATTTTTGTTGATTTTTCTCTCAGTGTAGAGAAAATGAAAAAAGTAGGTTTGAACAGCAGCTTGTGCGGTGTATTTGGGCTCTTTAGCACGTCGGTAAATGCAAGTCGATTTTTTTTCAGAGGCTAAGATCCCGTTTAAAAGACAAGAGCGTAAAGCGTGTTTTTATGAAAAGTATATTTTTAAACGCGTTCATTGCGAAAATGGTTTTTGTTTCACAAATTTTTGTTATATTCTTTTTTATACCCATATATGTGATCATAAGTGGGCAGCGCTACGCCCATTTTCTAAAATTTTAACAAAAACGTATTCCTTGGTAAAGAATTGTTGCTAGCATCAGTTTTGAATACATTAGCTTTAATATTTGCTGATTTATCGAAGATTTCGTATTTCTCTAAATTACCGTTATATGGGATGTGGGCGTGGTTATTGTCCGATTTTTTAAATTTTCGGCCATTTAGTATGCTGTACCAAGACCAACAACTGTGCCAAGTTTGGAAGAAATTTGTGTAGCGGTTACCAAGATATACACATGTAACCATAAGTGGGCGTGGCTACACCCATTTTCCAAAAAATTTAAAATATTCTTATTTTTCGTCTCAAAATTATTGTAAATATCAATTTTGAGTGAATTATCTTCAGTAGTTACTAAAATATCGCAGTTTTCGTATTTCTGGAAATGACCGTTATATGGGAAGTGGCGTGGTTACAGTCCAATTTCGCCCATTTTCAATACCAACCTACCTTGGATTATTATTATTATTATTATTTTTATTAATTATAATTAAAATCACAATTAATACTTAGCACTAGCTACAAGGCTATCGGCATAAAGGTGTACTTTAGACTATATTTGTTTATTTAGTTTTAGTTTTACTAAAAATTTAAAGATGTTCTTAATATTGTTGTCTGAAGGAATTGCTAGGATAGAATATGGCGATTGGTTTTGAAAAATAGAGGTCCACGTTTGTTTGGTGACTGTACAGTTAACGAGAAGACGTTCTAGTGTTAGAGTATACGAGTTACAAAAGTGGCATACGGGCGGAGGCTCCTGTTTCATGAGGTGTACGTGCGTTAGTTTGGTGTGTCCGAGCCGGAGTCTGGTGAAGCAAGTGTTCATTGTGGTGGTAGTTGGCAGTTGTAAAGCTTTTCTTGTTGGATTTATTAGCTTATAGTTGTGGTTGTATGATATCCATTTGTTCCTTATTGATTCTGTGAACGTTTCAGCGGCTAAGGTGATAACGTGCTTTTTTACGAAGGGCGTAAATATATGGAGCGGGTGCTTAGCTGCTGATTTCGCGGCTTCATCTGCGTACTCATTCCCGGTTATACCCACGTGTCCAGGTATCCACATCAGTTTAAGTTTTTTGTGTTGTTTAATTAGTGCTGTGCGAATTTGACTTATTTCCTTGTTGTCATTGGTTGCGTTTTTAATCGCTGAGAAAATCGATTTGCTGTCCGTACATACCACAAATTTTCCACGTTTGGAGGTTATGTATTCGAAGCACGTAATAACTGCTTGGACTTCACAGTCAAAAGAGTTAGCATATGAAGGTAGATGTCCATGGGCTAACAGTGAGCCAGATTCTGTGACTAGTGCAAATGTTGCTGCAAATTCGCTTTTTGAACCATCCGTAAACAAGAAGGTCCAATTTTCTTTCTTTAAAGTTGTAGTGGCTTCAGCAAAAATCTTCCTGTACATTTCAGCCGACGT
>NW_023458557.1:42685832-42693489 GCF_013731165.1 Rhagoletis pomonella
TAAAATACATTTTGCTAATTGAATTATATCCAAAAATCCAATCGGCTCTTTATTTCTTTCCCTGCGCCATTATTACTCCCATAAAAAGCAACATGGTCCTTTGTCGCTAAAGGGCAACCCGCGACCTAAGCGAAGTACATAAGTACGTTTGCACATAATTGCCAGTGAGCAAGAAATATTGAAAGCGGTCAGCAGCAAAACGCGGAAGTAATCGCGAGAGGCGGCACACAGTGTAAGATTTGACCCATCTAGCTGCTTTTAATTCTGTAATTCGAAAACTATTGAAGATAGATTAATAAAATTTTGCACAAGGTACGTTATAAGATAGGCGAAGCTTTTTACAAAAAATCGGTCATTTAGAGTTACTGCCACGGCACCCTATTATATAACTGCAATTTATAAAAATGCAAAAACTGAAATATTTAACTAACTACAAAGGCTAAAATGCCTAAAATTGATATTTAGAATTTCCCTATAACAATGAATTATAAACTGGCAAAAATGGATTCAAAAATAATTTTTTTTTTTTAATTATGTGCGTGGAAAATATCGATAAAAAATCAAGTTGGGTCAACGAAATTCCGTTATAAGTTCAATATTTCTTGCTCTATTTACAAAAGTGGGATACTACTGGAAAGGTTGTGAATTAGGCTTTCTCTATTCAAAGCGGAAATACAAGAATTTGTCTCGGCCGAGATGAAATTCAAATAAATTACTCGATGAAAATGAAATTCTTAGTAGGCTTGAAAAATGAAAATTTCATCAAAACCTGCACTTTCCAGCAGCTAAAATTGTGTTGTTTAAGTCAAAGAGGAGTGGTAAATAAACTGAGATACAAACTTTATCGAATAGTGGCGGATAACGAGTTTGCGGGTCTAATGAAATTAATAAATTGCTAAAAATAAATCTAAATTAACATCGTTTTACTTTAACATGAAATACTCAGTCCTAGTTTACTAAAATCCCAAAAATGTATTTTCATTAAAAAGAACATACCTAAAAAAATAAGACGAAAATGGTATTTTAGCAATTGTTGCATAAATCACAAAACACCGACAAATCAAACATTGAGATTCAGTTTCAAATATACAATTTTAAATAATACTGCGCTCGGTAATCTTCCAAATCGAATCCCGTCCCGCCCTACACTTTGGTTTAAATTTTATAATTGTTATTGTTTCGTCTTTAGTAGACATTTCTAAAAACATATTTGACGTTGTTTTGAAATTTGGCGACATAAAATAATGTAATTAATATTTTCTAGAATATAGAAATAATACACTGTGCGGCAGTTAGAGAAAAAAAACCAAAACTCAATTGTATACCAAAAACAAAAAAAAAAAGTTGTGTGAACAAAAATTAAACAGAGAAAACGAAAAGTTATTAAAAATTAAAGAATCAAAGAGTTAACATATCTCAATCGGTAATTAAAAAAGGAAAAAAAAAACCAGCAAATGAAAGCGAACGGAATAGCGGCACCTGTTAAGTGATGTATGTGTATGAACATTAGGGTGGCAAGAAAACAAAGCGAAAAATTGAATACTTACCTGAAAAATTAAGAAAGTGCTGAAACAGAAAATAAACCGAAAAAAGTGAATACTTACCTGCAAAAACAGGAGGAAATTATAAAAAAGTGCTTAAAAAAGAAAGTATATACCAAAAAATTTAATACTTACCTGAAAGAAGGAGAAAGTGCTGAAAACGAAAATAAATTTAAAAAAAGTGAAGACTTACCGACCTGAAAAAGCAAAAAAAAAAATTTTAAATCAAAATATTATTTATTATTATACAAAAAGAAAAAGAAGTAAAGTAAAAAGAGGTGCATATTACCGGAATTTCAAAGTAAAAAGTGTAGATAGCTTGAAAAGAGAAAATCTAAATTAAAATAGAAAAATTTCTCAGGGTGACCCCAAAGAAAGTGCTGAAATAAAGCCACAAAATTATCGTACACATATAACTAAAAAAAATTTCGAAAAAAAAGATCATACATATATGTACATACATATTTAAATATAACCGAAATCAGTCTAGAAAGTTATACGAAAAAAATATAAGTGAACCTAAATTTCGAAAATTAAATACAACGGAATTCAAGAGTAGCAGCAAAAGACGAGAGAGGAGGCAGCAAAAGGAACACCGTTAGCTGGACGGACGCAAAAACGTACTGTCAACTAAAATGCTGATATACATACCTAAGTACATATGTACAGTGACGAGCAAAACTGTAACATGGTGTAACACTTTTTACTTCAGCCATCGCTATATTTCCAAGTTCTAAAGACTTTCATACTTTTGTTGTATATTCTTGTTGGTACATCCCTACTCCCTCTCTCACAATGATTTGAAGTCAATACAAGAACAATAAAACAACCAGCAGACAAAAATGTAAATTAAGGCAGATGTTACAGTTTTGCACTCATATATTTTTAAGAGCTTTTTAACAATTTTCACCAAAAAAACAACTACTAACACAATGTTCAGTACTCTTTTGCCTGTTTCAGTTCCTGGATGTGATACCTAATTTGTATCTTTGTAAAAATTCTAGAGGTATATCCTTAGTTTGCTTTCACAGCTCATGTACTCGATTTTACGGACTTTGATACTTATTAAGCTGTGCTTTTAGTTGATTTCGCAAATTCTCGATGAGATTCATGTCCGCGGTTTGTGGAGGTCATTTCAAATTAGCAAATTTTTGCTTTTGTATCCAGTCTTTGCGAACATATGCAGTATGTTTTGAGTGATTTTTCAGCAGAAACTCTCATTTTTCGACTACATCTTGCAAATTTTGTTGAAATATGAACAGATACTGTTCCTTACGCATAATGCGTACTAACGGACCAACAAAATTTTTGAAATACAACCCCAAACAATTAAGATCCTACCACTGTGACTCACAGTTTGCAGTACATGATGCGCTTAGGCTTAATTTGGGTCCTTGATCGAATACCATGCCCGGCCATCTGATTGAAAGCGATTAATTTAGTCTTGTCAGACCAAATAACCTTCAATTGAAACTTAAAAATTTGCATATCGGCCAGGCAAACTAAAACCCCCTACCCCACTTTTTACACCCAGAATGATGAACCAAAATTCGACGTTCATTAATAAAAGTAGAACTCAAAATTTTCATGTAGATCTAAATCAGCCGATCTCATGCAAACTCTGCAACTCAAGGCACCCCATGAAGACATGTGTTAAATTTAAAGCACTGTCCGTATCTGACCGTTTAAGATTCATACGAGAGCACAATTACAGGTCTATTCTGCACGTTACCGAAGATTTTGTAACAGGAAAATTTTATTACCAAAAAATGTTACCAGTTCTTGTCACCACGATTCTAGGAACGTTGGTAATGCAGTTAAAATATTCAGCAATTCAGCTATGATGAATTGTGCAAATTCTGGCATTGCATATTTCACGGGGTAATACTTTGTTACCAACTTAGGAGATGGTAACAAAATTTACCGGTTACAAGAGTACACAGAATGCGAAAAGGGTTTAAAAATTGACAAACACTTTAATTACCGGTTACAAACTTTTTATAACCAGCGCAGAATAGACCTGTTATTGTGAAAACTGCCTCTCTTACTCCCATTTAAAGAGTGATTGTTCAAGCAGCTTCACTTGTGTATGCTGCCAAAGAAAACATCACTCTCTTTTACACTTCCCGCAAAAAACCCAGCAACCAAAACCCAATTCGAAACCCCAGCGAACAACGAGTCAGCTGTCGACGCAGACTATTACGGATACTGAAGCGCCCACTTGCTCGAAATATGCGACACATAAGCCACCAGAGAAAAACGACGTAAATAAAGTGTCATCTCACTTTTCGAGTACTAACGTCACAACTCTCCTCCCAACGGCGGTAGTACCGATATATTGTGATGGCGAATATCATAATATTCGCGCTCTGGTGGATCAAGGCTCACAAAAAACGTTTGTATCATCCCGGATACAGAAACTCTTGCGCTTGCCTATGACAGATGCTCTATTCGAGATTTCTGGAATAGGTGGAATGGTGGTACAAAATTCAAAGATCTGCTCAGCAGATCTAGCCCAGAAAATAAAGACCCAAGCCATTATTTTGCCCCAATTTACTCATTTTCTACCTACAACCAATATCTCTCATATTAACTTAGAAGAGATAAAACGATTAAGGCTCGCCGATCCCAACTGTTTCACCCCAAATAAAATGGATATGGTAATCGGCAGTGACCTAATCCCCCGAATTCTCCTACAAGGGCTGCAACAAAACATAAGCAGAAGTCTCATAGCGCAGAACACGATATTTGGATGGATTCTGAGCGGCCCAATCCAGGAGAGGATCTCCACCTTTACCACCCAGGTAACCGAACCCCAGGAGGAATCGTTGAACTCACTGCTGAAGAAGTTTTGGGAACAGGAGGAAGTAGCTGTCACGCAACCCCGTTCAAGTGAAGAGGACTTCTGTGAGGACCCGTATCGACGCACAACAATCCGGCAGACAGACGGACGATACATGGTGAAACTACCCATCAAACCCGAATTCCCAGACATCATGGCTCTAGGACACTCTCGACTAGCAGCGCAGCAGCAGTACATCAGCATCGAAAGGACTCTGGAGAAAAAACCTGACCTCTGCAAAAGGTACTCAGAAGTTCTGGAAGAATACATCACCTCATCCCAAGAAGTCATCAATGCCGGTAAACACTTCTCCTTTCATTTACCGCACCACGCTGCCATAAAACCAGACAGCAAAACAACAAAAGTACGCGTAGTCTTCAATGCTTCCAGGATATGGTACTCTGGAAACTCATTGAATGACGTGCTATACACTGGCCCAACCCTTCAAAACGACTTGATGCTCATCATTCTTCGATGGCGCCTCTACAAGTTCATTTTTAATGGCGACATCGAAAAAATGTATCGCCAAATTCTCGTCCACAAGGAAGATCAAGACTTCCAAAGAATCGTCTTTCGTAGGTCCCCAAATAAGCCCATAGAAGATTTTAGGCTGAAAACAGTCACCTTCGGCGTCAATTGCGCTCCCTATCTGGCAATCCGTACGCTTCATCAGTTAGCGCAGGATTGCCAGGACGAATTCCCGCTCGCCAGCAATATCCTCCTACGAGAAACATACGTGGACGATATTCTCTCAGGCTCATTAACCCAAGTTAAAGACGCCCTAAAATCTGCAGGTTTTCCACTACGAAAAATCACCTCAAATCACACAAAAATCCTGGAATCAGTCCCAGATTCCGAGGTCCTTGATGTTGATTTTCTCCAGTTTCAGGACACTAGCTCTACAAAAACGCTAGGCATAAAATGGAATGCGCTAACGGACTCCTTCTCTTACACGTACGATCCTGTTCCCGCTGCCAACTCGAGGACAAAACGGCAAATATTATCAGCGGTGGCGAAATTGTATGACCCGGCAGGATAGCTAACGCCAGTCATGATTTCCGCTAAAATGCTCCTTCAACAACTATGGATGGAAGGAACTGAATGGGACGAGCACGTAAAACCCGGCGCTTTCCACAAGTGGAACACTCTGCGCGAAAATCTCCCCGCGATTAATGAAATTGTTATTCCCCGCTGGGTGCAATTCTCCCCTACTCACCGTGTATAAGTACATGGGTTTTCAGACGCCTCTGAAAAACCTTATTGCGCCTGTGTCTACCTCCGAGTACAAATTGACGAGAACTCCCTCGCGTCACACATACTCGCAGCTAAAAATAAGGTAGCCCCACTGCAAACAGTCAGCCTCCCCCGACTTGAGCTTTGTGGAGCCGTCCTACTCTCCAAGCTGGTTAATCAACTCCACTCCCAACTAGACTTGCCGGCTCATGATTTATACCTCTGGTCAGATTCTTCCATTGTGTTGGCGTGGTTAGAAAAACCGCCACACACTTGGAAAACTTATGTTGCCAATAGAATTTCGCTCATACTCCAAAATGTGAGCAATGCCACTTGGCGGCATGTGCCTGGTGCAGATAATCCTGCCGATCTAGGCACCCGCGGATGCCATCCCCAGGATCTCGCGACGTGCGCATTGTGGTGGAATGGCCCCGCATGGCTGCAAAAATTCCCCACTTTGTGGCCAAAAAACCCATCTTCACATTCGTCACCCCCAGAACAACGACGTATTGAATCCCTGCACACGATTGAATCGGTGGATATACTTGAGCGTTTTTCCTCCTTCGCTCGAGCGTTGCGAGTAATAGCGTTTATGTATCGGTTTATAAACGCAGCGCGAAAGCAGCCGACACCCACTTCTCTCCCTCTAACGCACAACGAAATAACCGAAGCAAAAAAACGTATAATCGCTCAAACACAGCTTATGTACTACGCAAATGGGATTCGATCGCTTACCGCATCTACACCCATCAGCAAAAAAAGCACTCTGCTTTCATTGAACCCGATGCTGGATAGATCGGGGATCATGCGGGTGAACGGTCGATTAACTTATGCTGCGCTTAGTTACAATGAACGTCACCCGATCATAATTCCAGAAGATTCCAAGCTCTGTGCTCTGCTGCTCGACTTCCTCCATACCACTCTTCTCCACACTGACAAACAACTCATGGTTCGAATGGTGCAGCAAGAATATTATATTCCCAGGCTGAAACAAAAGATAAAAAAAATCATCTTTCATTGTAAGGTCTGCACCATTTATAAACAAAAGATGCGTTCCCAGATAATGGCCGCACTTCCTCCTGAACGATCCACCTACACACTCCCCTTCCGTACCACAGGTGTTGATTTTGCTGGGCCATTTTTTGTGAAAACATCTATACTCCGGCGAGCTCCCCACGCAAAGGCGTATGTGTGTGTATTTGTGTGCTTCTCCACCAAAGCAGTACACTTAGAATTATGCTCAAGTCTGACCACTGAAGCGTTCAAAGCAGTTTTCACCCGATTTGTCGGCCGCCGTGGAATCCCCCATAAAATCATGTGCGACAACGGAAAAACTTTCGTAGGTGCGCAGCGAACGCTGCAAAGAGAATTCTCCCAATTTCTCAAAGAATCGGCTACTGATATCGCTGAAAAATACGCAACCCACGGATTCTCATGGCAGTTCATCCCACCATATGCTCCTCACATGGGTGGGCTATGGGAAGCTGCTGTAAAAAGCTTCAAAATTCATTTTACGAAGGTCGCAGGAAATCACAAGTTCACCTTCGAAGAATTCACCACCCTCCTTATCCGAATTGAGGCGGTGTTGAATTCAAGGCCGCTCTCCCCCATGTCTCAGGATCCCACTGATCTGTTGGCGTTAACGCCAGGACATTTCTTGCGTGGTGCCCCACTACTCTCTTTGCCTGAACCCCACTCGGAAACCCTCTCATTGACGAACAAATGGCAAAAATTGAAGATTATTAATCAGTAATTCAGTAATCGCTGGAAAAATGAATATCTAAAAGAACTCCACAAAAGGCATAATTGGAAGCGTTAGGAACCCAATATCAAAGAAGGCGATTTAGTTGTAATAAAAGACGACCTTCTCCCTCCAAATGAGTGGAGGCTCGGGCGTGTGTCGCACCCAAGCAGGAAACGTCACTCGTAACATCGCTAAACTGTGCCTACTGCCCTCTTTGTAATAAACCCGCTCTCAGTTTGTTGGACAGATTTTCTTCCCCCACAAGTTACCGATTCCCCATAACTAATGGAGTTTTTC
>NW_023458557.1:42693589-42694599 GCF_013731165.1 Rhagoletis pomonella
CCGAAACCGGTTTGTCTCCAAACCAAATTTGACAAGGGATGACGGAAATTCGTTCCAAAATACATCATTCACCCACCCTGTCGGAAACAACAAAAACCAAAATGGAAATAAATATTTTTATTAGGGTAAATTAGTGGTGACATACCATAACGCTATAGCCATAACCATTGCCATAACCGTAACCACACTAAATATCATCGATTATAGCTGTCATAACCATAAACAGCTGATTTCTCGTAGTCAACAATGTCGGTGTTGCCAGACGCGGAACAGGTGTAATACCATAGTATATTTGCGCAAAACTTCTTTTACTATCACTAAATTCCTAAAACTCAACAGCTGATAATAAGAAATATGTACATTAAATTAAAGGTAATGACTTGTACTTTCTTAGTTATTATGTATGTACATCAACTGAAAGATAAATTAATTGTGTTTAATCACTAATCACTAATTTTTGGATCGGTTATGTAGTTCGTAAGATATTAACATTAAAAAATCAAAAATTTAATTGAAACTTTTACATCTTCTTCAAATTTTTGCGCCAAATAATTTTGGTACAGTTGAAGTCCGCGTGAGGAGTTCTATCAAAATGCATTTTGGTTTGGTTCATATTCTACATTTATGCCAAAACGTTGGCTGTGAACAATTTTATTTTTTTTTGAACGTCTGGTAACACGTTGTTACTCGCACTTCAGATATCAGCTGATTATGGTTATGGCGGAAAACCAAAATTCAATTGATCTCTATGGCTATGGTTATGGCTATAGCGTTATGGTGTGGCACTACTAATCGAATACAGTGTTGGCGCCATAAGTTGGTTGGAACAGCTGTTTTATATGGTTATCAGTGTTGCCATTTTAGCCGTTTTCCGGCTAGATTTAGCCGGTTGCGACAGCAAACAGCCGGAACAAAATCGGTTTAGCCGGCAGCCGATTTGTTAGCCGTTTTGCAAAAAAAAATTAGCCGTTTTTAGCCGATTTTGCTCTTCGCCTTATTTTATTAAAATT
>NW_023458557.1:42694699-42697532 GCF_013731165.1 Rhagoletis pomonella
TGGTCTATATCCTTTAATTTATAACCTTATTAGTCTTTTTATTTTTTCGTATATGTTTTATTCTTTTAAAATTGTTTATTGTCCTTTGAAGGTTTACACTTTTATTTTCATAACTTGTCCACTTTTTTCACACTACTGGGTCCCTGCTCGGGCGCCAGTTACGGACGTTAAGTCCGTATAAGTCAAAAAAATTAATTGGGCCAGCCGCCCAAAAGGAAACACAGACAGGTTAGGAATTCACTTAGGTTTTATTAACACTTAACTTCTTACTACTAAGTCTAATACTAAACGTACTGTATGATAACCCGTCCCGAACTCGACTGACTGCACGTTGTGGCCGTTGCTTGCTTCCCACCTTCGTTCTCCGGCAGCGACGCAATGGTTGCGTAACATGTTTACAACCCATTGTCTGAGACTCGATTTGGCCTTGACTTCCCACGGGTGCATTATGGAATGCAAGTGGCAATGTCTCCCGTTACTCTGTATGGTGAAATTAAAATATGCTGACACTGCGGCACGTGTAACGGCCAACCGTAGGAGCGTCGCAACAAATGCGACTGGTGCGTGTTAACTTCTATATATATAAAATAATAGCCGTTTTCGTTGTTCGGAGTTAACTCAAAAACTACTGCATAGATTTCAGCCAAATTTTCAGAGGTTTTACCTTGCATATATGGTCCTATTATAGGCTACCAGAATACACGGTAGGTGGCGCTGGAGTCGAGTTATTTATAAAAATCGTATTTATGAACCGATTTATTTTAAATTCAAAATGTTAGCTACTGTCATGATGGCAAACGCATTTACCAAAAATAGACCCGCTAGGTAGCGCGGGAGTCGAGTTATTTATAAAAGTCGTATTTATGAACCGATTTATTTCAAATTCAAAAGGTATGCTAAATCAGCATACCAAAAACGGAGCCGCTAAGTGGCGCGGGAGGCGAGTTATTTATAAAAGTTTTATTTATGAAACGACTTCGTAAGCATGATGAAAAAATCACTTAAGAAAAACGGACCCGCTAGGTGGTGCTGGAGTCGAGTTATTTATAAAATCCGTATTTATGAACCTATTTTGTTAATACACATTCGAAACGTTTATTACTTTCATGATGATTTTTTTTTATTCGAAACACATTCAGCCTTATCATGAGTTTCATCTTCCCTGAACCGGTTCACTTTTCGCTTTTGGTTTCCATGTACTTACTATGGGGGAATCAAAATTTTCGCCTGAATTTTTTTTCAGGCGAAACTAATGATAAGAAAGATTACATACATAAAATGATAGCCATTTCCTTTTTTCGGACTAAACTAAAAACCACTCAATAGAGCCTAGTCAAATTGTCGGAGGTCCTATTATAGGCTACTAGAAAACACGCTGGTGGCGCTGGAGTAGAGTTAGTTATAAAAGTCTTATTTATTAACAGATTTCGGTAAAATTCGCAGCGTGACTACCTGTATTATGAAAAATTCCTTTGCTAAAAATGGACCGCTGGAGTTTAGGTATTAAGAAAATCCGTAGTTTTTATAAAATCTGATTGGAATTCATAATTCGTATTCATTTCATGACAAGCAAAGGTTTTGCAGAAAAGGGACCCAATGGATGACGCCGTACCCGAAATATATAGAAACCCCCACGGGGTTTGTTCTGCTTTGGCCCTGTGTTTATCTTAGATGAATTTACTTTTCAGATGGCTAATTCAAGGATTTAAGTATGAATATAAAGACCGTAAGGCTGTGTAAGCGTGATCTTGCATCTACCTCCGATTGACGAAATTGCTCGAGGCGGCCGTTATTACAGCAGTAAGACTCAAAGAAACCAATTCATCAATATTAAGACGAATTGTAAAAGTGTCGAATTGACAACGAAAGATTCGACCACATCTGTTCAAGAGGGAACACGATAGGTATATCAACGGCTTCATTTGAACGATATTCATGAGATCACATGACTCATTTAGCCAATGTACGCGAAAACTTTTCATCCTGTGGGGCAGCGAGGATTCTTGGCCCTCCTATAATTGAAAAAGCTCATCTGTGCTCTTGAGTTTCCGTATAAGGGCTTTTATTGGCTTACATGGTATACCGAACCAATGCTGAAGTTGCAGGATCATAGAAGAACATTACGCGCGCTTGGCAGAGATCTCACAGGTGGAAATAAGACCATAGGTAAAACGCATTACATCGAAAGGGATTAGTATTCCATATGGAATCACAGTGCTGCTATTCTTGGCTAAAGAAGCTCTTAATACAGACTCTCTAAGAGATAACTCAAGTGAAATCGCTACTGAGCATGACTTTCAATTAAAATCTACTCTGCTAACTGTGGTTAAAGAACTTTCTGCTCTCAGGGCAGAAAATGCTCGTATCTTGTATTTGCTAGTTGCTTTGCATGAAGACAAAATGCAGCTAATAAAGAAAAGTGATGATTTGCATGTAGAAGTTCGTGTATTGCAAACTAAGCTAAACGACAAAGATGCCGACGTATCATCGTTGACTGCGGAGATAAAAAGCCTTCGAAGCATTGTTGATAACTTTACTCGCCTCAATGCAAACCACGCTATTGCTGTTAGCAAATGTAAGGAAATGATTGACAATGAAAATCAATCTCTTTTACGCTCTTCTCCATCATACCCAGCCGCCGGCTCTCTGCATTGGACTAATGTTACTGCTGCTCATGCTGAACCGTGTTTACCTACACCAACAGAAACTCCCTCATCTGCTCCGTCTACTATGTGCACGGTATCGAATGCTGCTCTGCCCCCCCAATGGGTCTGTTAAGCGCATGGCGCTCAATACCAATGTTAGCTATGCTGCTGCTGCTGCTGCCGATACT
>NW_023458557.1:42697632-42700057 GCF_013731165.1 Rhagoletis pomonella
AAAATGAATAAAAAAATTAAATCAGCAAAATGAATAAGATTAAGTGAAATTAATGTTTAGTTTCTAACCTAACCTACATTTGTATGTATGGAACTGAATCGCCTAATAATAGGTTTACATATAAACACATTATCCACATTTTCGAGCTTAATTCCCTAATCTGTAATTAGAAAAAGGGATTAGCCGTACAAAATAATAATTATAAGTTATCCCAGATTATACCGATAACTTTTTGGTGTCCAACCTAGTTTTATCATTATACTTGCGAAGAAGCGGAGGAATGCCAAATGTAAAAGTAAACAAAAATTGACGCTAGTAAGGAAAAGAGGTTTGTAAAGGTAATTTTTAATAAAGTATTCAGTTAACATGTATTTAAGGAGCATAATATGTGTAGCAGAAAAAAATTAACCATTAATTAATTACTTATCCTCGAGTTGTGTGAATAACAAGCGCAACCAATTTGACAGCTAACGAACTTGGATTGAGATTATATTTATATCTAAACGTGCTTTTATGCTTTGTCGTTCGCATATGTTTACACATCAAATTTCATGAGTACCTAGTACTCACGCCTTTTTTCTCATTCGAAACATATTCAGCCTTATCATGAGTTTCATCTTCCCTGACCCGGTTCACTTTTCGCTTTTGGTTTCCATGTACTTATTATGGGGGGAATCAAAATTTTCGCGTGGGCGAAACTCAGGATAAGGATGATTACATACATAAAATGATAGCCATTTCCGTTTTTCGGACTAAACTCAAAAACCACTCAATAGAGTCAAATTGTCGGAGGTCCTATTATAGGCTATTAGAAAACACGCTGGTGGCGCTGGAGTAGAGTTACTTATATAAGTCGTATTTATTAACAGATTTCGTTCAAATTCGCAGCGTGACAACCTGTATTATGAAAAATTCCTTTGCTAAAAATGGACCCGCTGGAGTTTAGGTATTTAGAAAATCTGTATTTTTTATAAAATCTGATCGGAATTCCTAATTCATATTCATTTCATGACAAGCAAAGATTTTTCAGAAAAGGGACCTAATGGATGACGCCGCACCCGAAATATATAGAAACCCCCACGGGGTTTGTTCTGCTTTGGCCCTGTGTTTATCTTAGACGAATTTACTTTTCAGATGGCTAATTCAAGGATGCGTTTATGTATGCTGCGAATTTGGAGGAATCGCTTCGAATTGGCATGGAAGAATGGGAAATCACTGAAAAAGTCTCAACTGTTGTACACGACAATGCCAAAAATATAACAAATGCTGTTCGGGGTTTGAGTACTGATGGCATTACCAGTCATCCATGTAGTGCACATACACTTCAATTGAGTGTTAATTTAGGAATGAAGCTACCGCAATGTGCAGAAATCATCCAAAAGGTTTCAAAATTAGTAACGTGTTTCAAGAATTCAAGTAAACGCACATATGCTCTGGAAAAACATTTAACACAAACTGAACATACAGTCAGAAAACTCATCCAAAGTTGCCCAACTAGATGGAATTCAGCACTTTTTATGTTGGAAAGAGTTAAAGAGCTTAGATCTTCTATTGTTGCAGTAATTGCTGATCGTTCAGTTTTCGATAATAAAACCGCTCAAAAGATTGCTATTTCAGATAGCGGCTGGGATTCAATTGATGTGCTGATATATTTACTTACCCCTTTCCAAATTGCAACAACTGTTCTTAGCAGTGACAGCGAGATTACAATTTCTAAGGTAAAACCCATCATTCATAAAATTATAACTAAACATATGAGATTGAAAAAAACTGATACGAAGCTGGCAAAAACATTCAAAGAAAAAGTAGTTGCAGATTTGAGAAGCCGTTCTCATTTTGAAGACATTGAAGATCCAACTCAGGAAAACATCAGTATTGCACATTTGGCGAGCTTTCTTGACCCGCGTTTTAAGCAGTTGAAGTACGTTGAATACGATGCTTTTCGAGAAGAAATAAAAAATTACGTGAAAAAAGAATACAATCAAATAGGTGCTATTGTCATGAATGACCAAAAAGCTTCAACGGAAAATAATGATTTCACGGCCTTGGATGTACTGCTAAATGATAATGAAAGTGACACAAGTGAGGAGGACGAATTTCAGCACTATGTAATAGAAGAACAAATAAACCACAACCTCAGTGTAAGCTATTGGTGTAAAGATCATGAAAAAATTTATCCCAAACTGTCGAAACTCGCCAAGAGATATTTAGCGGTACCTGCCACTTCAACAGCATCAGAAAGGGTATTCTCAAGTTCCGGGAATGTGGTACGTCCAACACGCAATTGTTTGTGTTCGGAAATGATCTCGGCACTGGTTTTCTTACACCAAAATAAGAAAAAATGAGATTTGTACAACATATTGTTCCACATGAACGTTATTGTGGTTATTGTTAAATGAAATGAAGAATTTATTAACATTGTTAC
>NW_023458557.1:42700157-42702078 GCF_013731165.1 Rhagoletis pomonella
CGGATGAAGCTCCAGAAGGCTTTGGGATTTTCCTTCAAATCAGACTCAAATTTACTAATATACTTGTTATAAAGAAATTTATCCAAGATGTTAAATTGTCTCATAAACGAGATATATTTAGCCTTGAGATTAACATTATCAAGCTGACTTTTATGTAGTTTATAATACCTGTTTCTTTTGTTTTTAAGATTCTTGAGTCTACTTGTGTACCAGGGTAATCTATGAATCCTAGGCGGCAGTGTGCACACAAAAGAATCAAAACACTCTGAGACGATCTTAGAAATAAAAACAGAGTGCCAGTTGATTTCAGACAAGGCTATATCGAAAGCCTGAAAGTTACCATCGCGGAAGTTAAAGAAACCAGACGTTATATTCCTTGCAGTGAAATTATCAAACATTTCCAAATAAATAATTATGGACACATGATGCATATCAGTTTTACTAACCGGAAAACTGCATTCCTCTAGGTAAAATATTGAATTTTCATCAACAAAGACAAGGTCAAGAATTTTAGACAACTTATTAGATAGTGAATTAATTTGGATTAAGTTTAAACTAAGCAGACTATCCAGAAAATTTATCTCGTACGTCCTGTTTATTTGTGTTGGAGTCAGGAAACCATTTCTTTGTAGGTCGGACCAGACTATATCTGCAAGATTGAAATCGCCAAGAATGCAAAACGAAGAGTCAGGATTCTGCTCACAAAGATCGACGATATTGTCAACATGACAGCTGTATAGATAGTCCGTACTATTTGGCGGTATATAGGATGTGCAAATGAATAATTTTCCAAGCGAACCATAGACATAAACACAAATTTGATCTATGAGAGTATCTCGATTCCCTAATTGATGTAACGACGAGCGGATACAGCGCTTTAAGGCGATTAGGACACCACCACCTTTGGAGTGACCAGTCTTCACCGGATCTCTATCCTTCCTGAATACATTAAATAAAGTTGGATTAAAATACTCGTCGTCATAAAAGTCAGCATTCAGCCATGTTTCCACAAAAACATAGACATCAAAGTCAACGCGGGACGTTGATAAAAATATCTCTTTGGTTTTAGTCCGCATTCCAGACATGTTTTGAAAATAAATTTGAATACCCTTAGGGGCTGAGCTACAATTGCCAGAATTCAAGCTATTTGTGCGCTTCCGATGGGGCTTCCCTTTGAAAAAAGCGGAATGGTCGGACATTTATACCAGAAGGCCAAACAGGAGCCTTCAAGATACCTTCATAATATGCATACGAAACTCCAAATTTGCAATTTATGCTTCGAAGCTTTTCTTAAGGTTCGTCTTTCTTAATAAGCTTGTGGCATGCATAATGTTTAATGTCGATACCGGACTGTTTAGATACATACTCGATGATTTTATCAGTAGAAACGGACGGCTTAAAAGCGGATACATGCACCCACTTCATTTTTACGATAATGTCGAGGTCAGCGTTTTTATTTCGACCAACCACAACCTGTTGACGTTTCGGAGTTTTCGTCTTATGAGGCACAGTTTTCCAACCATTCGAGCCAGAAAAAACCGCAGGCTCTGAACCAGGATCAGGCACAACATCAATATCAGCATTCAAAGAATTAACATCCACGTCGGCATCAACAACAGCGCCAGCAGCAGTGATAACAGAGCTCTTACCATTAGCTTTAATTGAGTTAGTATCGGCAGCAGCAGCAGCAGCATAGCTAACATTGGTATTGAGCGTCATCCGCTTAACAGACCAAAAAGGTCAAACAGCAAAATCACTCTCTGAAGTGAGAGTAAAATGTGAGTAACAGCAAAACGTATGGAACAAAAAAGCATCGGGTAAAATCCTGCAACATGAACCACAGATTATACTCCAAAAAGAAAAACTAAATTTATGAATATACACAAATAGAGATGCTCAAACTATAAGCTCAAAAGCAATA
>NW_023458557.1:42702178-42703324 GCF_013731165.1 Rhagoletis pomonella
CAAAACGTAAAAAAGGTAATAAAAATGCATTTAAAGCTTTAAATTTGTTATTTTTTGGTTGATTCAAGATTTCTACAAATGTCTTATCCACACGTTTGTTAGTTTTATAAAGAAAATAATTTTCGCACTGAGGTTCACTTTCCCATGGAACCTCCCATAAACAATTTATGAAATTGAAAATGAAAAGCGTGGGGCGCATGCATTACAAAGCATTAGATTTAATTGACAATAGTCAAACTACATAATATAGACCTAAAATTTCTACAGCGAAAGTACATATTTGAGATCGATTTCAAGCTGTCGTTATTCATATACCCACATACATGTAAAATATATATACATGTATTATGTATGTACATATATACGAGCATCAATTAATTTCATTTAAATAAATGGTGTGTCGTTCATTTCCGCTGTAGCGTACGTAGTGCATAGGGCGACATCTACCTCCCGAACCAACGAGGTTGATGTCTAGACTTTATAGGAACTTTGCAAAGCAATGCTTTATAGCTGTCTGGACACACAACATTGCAAGTTGATAAGAGCGTTGTACAAAATTTGAGATCGATTTTAAGCGATCGTTATTCATATACCCACATAAATACCGTATGTATATTATATTTATTATATTTCATATCAATTCAAGTCTATTACATGCGCCCATATATGTATACTACTATATTGGCAGCAAGCTAATTTCACAATGTGTAAGCATTCCGAAATCAAAGCGAGACAGTCTAGTACGGTTTTTGTGTATGTATTAGGGATGTTTCGAATGGCATATTTTTCACATTCGCGATTGCGAATCCGAATTTTCGGAATGCGAATGTTAAGTCATCGTTTTTATTCTTAAAAATTGTGTAAATTATTAGAACATTGAACGAGTCCTTAACCTATACAGTGTTTTAACCTTGTAGTTAAAGTTCAAAATTTGCATATTATATTTCAAAAAAAAAAAGGCGTGAGTACTAGGTACTCATGAAATTTGATGTGTAAACATATGCGAACGGCAAAGCATAAAAGTACGTTTACATATAAATATAATCGCAATCGAAGCTCGTTAGCTGTCAAATTGGTTGTGCTTGTTATCCACACAACTCGAGGAAAAGTTAAACTTCTTCTCTGTGCCACCGTGGTCACTTTTTT
>NW_023458557.1:42703334-42704017 GCF_013731165.1 Rhagoletis pomonella
AAAAAAATGGTAGAAGTGATAGCTATTTCGGAAATCACCACATTTCCAAATCAGACTTCTTTCAGTAGGATTCGAACCGACGATCCCACTAACTCAGCCAGCTGCATACGCACTGTGCTAAGTTAGCCTTGTAAATTATCGTTGCTTTTTCCTTTAAATATATTTTAACTGAATATTTTATTAAAAATACCTTTACAAACCTATTTTCCTTACTAGCGTAAATTTTTGTTTACTTTAACATTTGACACTCCTCCTCGTGTTCGAAAGTATAATCGATAAAACTATGTTGGACACCAAAAAGTTATCGGTTTAATCTGAGATATTTTTAATTATAATTTTGCATGGCTAATCTCTTTTTCTAATAACAGATTAGGGAGCTAAGCTCGAAAATTAGAATAATCTTTTTATATGTAAAGCTATTATTAGGCGATTCAGTTACTTACATATAAATGTAGGTTCGGTTAGAAATTAAACATTAATTTCACTTAATTTTATTCATTTTGCTGATTTAATGTTTTTATTCATTTTCATTTTTAATTCCTTTAATACATGAAATTATCGGTATGATTGATAAAATATACTTGTATATACTTGTGACTCAAGGGCGTTAAAATATCTTGGAAACACCGCATCAGTTATTGCTTTTGAGCTTATAGTTTGAGCATCTCTATTTGTGTATATTC
>NW_023458557.1:42704117-42704734 GCF_013731165.1 Rhagoletis pomonella
GAAACGAAATAGTAACGTACAATATAGTTTATTTTCGTACACTGATTACATTTGCCCATATATGTATACTACTATATTGGCAGCAAGCTAATTTCACAATGTGTAAGCATTCCGAAATCAAAGCGAGACAGTCTAGTGCGGTTTTTGTGTATGTATTAGGGATGTTTCGAATGGCATATTTTTCACATTCGCGATTGCGAATGCGAATTTTCGGAATGCGAATGTTAAGTCATCGTTTTTATTCTTAAAAATTGTGTAAATTATTAGAACATGGAACGAGTCCTTAACCTATACAGTGTTTTAACCTTGTAGTTAAAGTTCAAAATTTGCATATTATATTTCAAAAAAAAAGGCGTGAGTACTAGGTACTCATGAAATTTGATGTGTAAACATATGCGAACGGCAAAGCATAAAAGTACGTTTACATATAAATATAATCGCAATCGAAGCTCGTTAGCTGTCAAATTGGTTGTGCTTGTTATCCACACAACTCGAGGAAAAGTTAAACTTCTTCTCTGTGCCACCGTGGTCACTTTTTTCTGCAACACATATCATGCCATTTAAATATATTTGTTTTTGTTATTTTATGGCCTTATAACAATTATATTCAACAATTT
>NW_023458557.1:42704744-42706551 GCF_013731165.1 Rhagoletis pomonella
TTATAACAATTATATTCAACAATTTTTATTGAGCTCGAGGCCGTTTTAAATGGAAAAGTTATTGTGGAAAAGCAACAATAATTTGAAAAAAATGGTAGAATTGATAGCTATTTCGGAAATCACCACATTTCCTCATCAGACTTCTTTCAGTATGATTCGAACCGACGATCCCACTGACTCAGCCAGTTGCCTACGCACTGTGCTAAGTTAGCCTTGTAAATTATCGTTGCTTTTTCCTTTAAATATATTTTAACTGAATATTTTATTAAAAATACCTTTACAAACCTATTTTCCTTACTAGCGTAAATTTTTGTTTACTTTAACATTTGACACTCCTCCTCTTCTTCGCAAGTATAATCGATAAAACTAGGTTGGAAACCAAAAAGTTATCGGTTTAATCTGAGATATTTTTAATTATAATTTTGCATGGCTAGTCTCTTTTACTACTAACAGATTATGGAGTTAAGCTCGAAAATTAGAATAATCTTTTTATATGTAAAGCTATTATTAGGCGATTCAGTTACATACATACAAATGGTTCGGTTAGAAATTAAACATTAATTTCACTTAATTTTATTCATTTTGCTGATTTAATGTTTTTATTCATTTTCATTTTTAATTCCTTTAATACATGAAATTATCGGTATGATTGATAAAATATACTTGTATATACTTGTGACTCAAGGGCGTTAAAATATCTTGGAAACACCGCATCATTATTGCTTTTGAGATTATAGTTTGAACATCTATATTTGTGTATATTCCTAAATTTAGTTTTTCTTTTTGGAGTATAATCTGTGGTTCATGTTGCAGGATTTTACCCGATGCTTTTTTGTTCCATTCGTTTTGCTGTTACTCACTTTTTGCTCTCACTTCAGAGAGTGATTTTGCTGTTTGACCTTTTTTCCGGGATTTTACACAAAAGATGGTATGTTATATGTATTCGTAACTCTAACGACAGATGAAGCAGAACCACAGATTAAATTACTCAAAGAATAACTAAATTTAGGAATATATACAAATAAAATGCTCAAACTACAAGCTCAAAAACAGTAATTGATGCGGCGGTTTCAAGATATTTTAATGCCCTTGAGTCACAAGTATATACAAGTGTCATATTTTATCAGTCATACCTATGGTTTCATGTATTAAAAGAATTTAAAATGAAAATGAATAAAAATAAAATAAATCAGCAAAATGACACAAACACAAAATTTTATACATACCAACTTAAAAGTGCAAAAGGTCTACAAATTGTAATTAAAGGTATCGAACCAAGCGTTGAAGCTGTGGAAGTTTTGGAAGCACTTAAAGAACAAGGTTTCAATCCAAAAGCTGCTGTGAATATTTTTAATAGGAACAAAATCCCTCAACCTATGTTTAAAGTTGAGCTCGAGCCAGAAAACAAACCTCTGGGCAAAAACGATGTGCATCCAATTTATAAATTACAATACCTGCGGCATCGTAGGATAACTGTGGAAGAACCGCATAAAAGAAATGGCCCTGTACAATGCACCAACAGCCAGGAGTATGGTCATACTAGGTCTTACTGCACGCTTCGCTCAGTGTGCGTAGCTTGTGGAGAGCTACATGTCTCTGCCACTTGCACATCAAACAAAGAAGACCCGCGTGCAAAAAATGTGGTAACTGCGGTGGAAATCACACAGCAAACTACAGAGGCTGTCCAGTCTATAAGGAGTTAAAAAACCGGATCAACCAACGCGTGGCTTCCATACGTTCTCATAATGTACCGAATGCCTTTGTACCCTCCCAAACGAATCCTGACGTCTTCTTCGCCAAAAGAGCC
>NW_023458557.1:42706651-42708270 GCF_013731165.1 Rhagoletis pomonella
TATTGCTTTTGAGCTTATAGTTTGAGCATCTCTATTTGTGTATATTCCTAAATTTAGTTTTTCTTTTTGGAGTATAATCTGTGGTTAATGTTGCAGGATTTTACCCGATGCTTTTTTGTTCCATACGCTTTGCTGTTACTCACATTTTACTCTCACTTCAGAGAGTGATTTTGCTGTTTGACCTTTTTCCGGGATTTTAAACAAAAGATGGTATGTTATATGTATTCGTAACTCTAGCGACAGATGAAGCAGAAGCACAGATTAAATTCCTCAAAGAATAACTAAATTTATTAATATATACAAATATAATGCTCAGACTAAAAGCTCAAAAACAGTAATTGATGCGGCGGTTTCAAGATATTTTAACGCCCTTGAGTCACAAGTATATACAAGTGTCATATTTTATCAATCATACCTATGTATTAAACGAATTTAAAATGAAAATAAATAAAAATAAAATAAATCAGCGAAATGAATAAAATAAAGTGAAGTTAATATTTAATTTCTAACCTAACCTACATATGTAAGGTTACATGCTCTCCTAATAATAGGTTTACATATAAAAAGATTATCCTCATTTCCGCTCTTAACTCCCTTTCTGTAATTAGAAAAAGAGATTAGCCATACAAAATTATAATTATAAAATAATCTCAGATTAAGCCAATATCTTTTTGGTGTCCAACCTAGTTTAATCGATTATACTTGTGAAGAAGAGGAGGAATGTCAAATTTAAAAAACAAACAAAACTTTACGCTAGCAAGGAAAAGAGGTTTGTAAAATATTAAGTTAAAATATATTTAAATAGCATAATATGTGTAGCAGAAAACAGTGACCATGGTGGCACAAGGAAGAAGCTTAACTTTTCCTCCAGTTGTGAGAATAACAAGCACAACCATCTGACAACTGACGAGCTTTGATTGAGATTATATTTATATATAAACGTACTTTTATGATTTGCCGTACGCATATGTTTACACATCAAATTCCATGAGTACCTTTTTTCTTGTACCACCGTGTTATCTGAACCTCAAAATACCAGACGGCTGATATTTAACCCAATTCCAATACGTAGATTCTATTTTAGTTATGAGAAAACTTCTGCCCGGACATATGTGTCCCGTTTAGATCGAAAAGGTTAAATAGCTACACATAGCAGAAAAATGTGACCACGATGGTATAGAGAAGGAGCTTAACTTTTCCTCTAGTTGTGAGAATAACAAGCACAACCAAATTGACAGCTAACGAGCTTTGATTGAGATTACATTTATATGCAGGGAAGTCAACTCGTGGGGAATTCCCCAATTTGCGGGGAATTTCAGTTTGCATGGGTAATCGGGAAATGGACGGTTTTTTGTGGGGAATTTAAGACGCTGTGACATAAGCAACTATGACCCTATTATCGCAGCGCACGGCAGTGCGCGCGAGTGACGAAAGCAGCCACAGTAGCATGCTGAAATGGCTCGCTTATACATTCGGAAATTTTTTTATTTATTTATTCGGAACGTTGCGAAAGTCCGTTTACTGCTAGAAACACAAAATAAACAAGTAAAAAAGTCTAAGTTCGGGCGGAGACGAACATTAAATACCCGGCGCAAGTATTAAATATATGTTTTTCACCT
>NW_023458557.1:42708370-42709807 GCF_013731165.1 Rhagoletis pomonella
ATCTTATTCATTTTGCTGATTTAATTTTTTTATTCATTTTCATTTTTAATTCTTTTATTACATGAAATTATCGGTATGATTGATAAAATATGATACTTGTATATACTTGTGACTCAAGGGCGTTAAAATATCTTGAAAACACCGCATCAATTACTGTTTTTGTGCTTATAGTTTGAGCATCTTTATTTGTACATGTTTCTAAATTTAGTTTTTCTTTTTGGAATATAATCTGTGGTTCATGTAAATGAGAGCGATTTTTGGAGAGTTGTGTAGAGATTGAAGTTGCAAGATTTTAGCCGATGCCTTTTTTGTTCCATACGTTTTGCTGTTACTCACTTTTTACTCTCATTTCAAAAAGTGATTTTGCTGTTTGACCTTTTTCCAGTATTTTACACGAAAAGTATTGGATCATCCATACATATGTATATTATACATGCATATATTCATGTATGCTCATCAGTTATCAACGGTCCCAGTTAAAATGAAAGTATATTTATTTAATTTTCGCCTTGCTTTTTTATCAAAATAGACTACTAAACCTATGCCTAAAACCATCTACGAATATCAAAACCAGTTGCAACAAATGAGTTCATACATATGTATGTACATACATAGGTACATAGCCGTATGCATGTGCGGAGTTTGCATAATCGGAAGTAATAATCAATTGTACCGCATTTCCCCTTAATATGCATATACCTAAATGTATGCAACCATTTACAATATCAAGTACACAAGGGTGCTTCTAATGAAATTAAAAATTTTCTGCTGAAATACACATGCTAGCCGTTCGAAATTTTCTGCTGGTATATGCGTTACAGCTTCGCAAATTTTACCCTTACCGAAACCAAAGATGCATACACATCAAAAAAACTATAAACATAAGATTAAAAAAAAAAAAAAAACTGATCAAAATGTAACTTAATCACCTGACCACAAGGGTATATAGATAATGAACGAGCCCGCGCATCCCTCCCTCCTACCCTGCGTCCACCACAACAAACAAATAAAGCTTATCAGCCCTGTAAACCTTCCTCTGACAACTGTCCCACACATAGCTGTCACGGGTGGGACATGCTTCTCTGTTGAATTATTCTTATCTAACTACGTGGAAACGACAATGCAATTGTGGTAAATATTTGCAATGAATTGCTAACCATATGTAACAAACACAAAACACAACATCAACTTCTGGAATTAAATATAACAACTTTTATGTTTTTTGTCACGGGTGGGACAAGACCAATACTGCTTAATAATAACTCATAATATAGATAAAGCAGTCACACAATTTAATATATAACACAATTTCATTAAAAGCAGATGAGTTATACTATATATTTTTCTTACCAAACACTTGAATTATGAATCGCAAATTATTTGAAAGTGCAGTCAATCAAAAAATTTACTTAGAACTTGATTTCAAAACGTAAAAAA
>NW_023458557.1:42709907-42711327 GCF_013731165.1 Rhagoletis pomonella
TTGACTTTAAAGTAGGTTGTGTTGAATGCACTTTCAAATAATTTGCGATTCATAATTCAAGTGTTTGGTAAGAAAAATATATAGTATAACTCATCTGCTTTTAATGAAATTGTGTTATATATTAAATTGTGTGACTGCTTTATCTATATTATGAGTTATTATTAAGCAGTATTGGTCTTGTCCCACCCGTGACAAAAAAACTAAAAGTTGTTATATTTAATTACAGAAGTTGAAGTTGTGTTTTGAGTTTGTTACATATGGTTAGAAATTCATTGCAAATATTTACCACAATTGCATTGCCGTTTCCACGTAGTTAGATAAGAATAATTCAACAGAGAAGCATGCCCCACCCGTGACAGCTATGTGTGGGACGGTTGTCAGAGGTAGGTTTACAGGGCTGATAAGCTTTATTTGTTTGTTGAGGTGGACGCAGGGTAGGAGGGAGGGATGCGCGGACTCGTTCATTATCTATATACCCTTGTGGTCAGGTGATTAAGTTAAGTTACATTTTGACCTTTTTTTTGTTTTTTTTATACCCGAGCGCACTTGTGCACAAGGGTATTATAACTTTGTTCACATAACGGTTGTTTGTAACAGGCAAAACGAATCGAGATAGATATAGGCAAATGTATACATAAATGATCAGGATGAAAAGAGAAATCGATTAAGCGGTGACTGTCTGTCCGTCCGTCCGTCCGTCCGTCCGTCTGTCCGTCTGTGCACACGATAACTCGAGTAAAAATTGAGATATCTTAACGAAACTTGGTATGTGCACTTCTTTCGGGCGTAGGACGGATGGTATTGAAAATGGGCAAAATCGGACAATAACCACGCCTACCTCCCATATAACGGTAATTTTCAGAAATACAAAAACTGCGATATTTAAGTAACTACTGAAGATAATTCACTCAAAATTGATATTTATAATAAATTTTAGACGAAAAATAAGAATATTAACATTTTTTTGAAAATGGGCGTAGCCGCGCCCACTTATGGTTACATGTGTATATCTTGGTAACCGCTGCATCAATTTATTCCAAACTTTGCACAGTTGTTGGCCTTAATACAGCATACTAAATGACCGAAAATTTTAAAAATCGGTCAATAACCACGCCCACTTCCCATATAACGGTAATTTCCAGAAATACGAAAACTGCGATAGTTTCGTAACTACTAAAGATAATTCACTCAATATTGATATTTATAATAAATTCTAGACGGAAAATTAGAATATTAACATTTTTTTGAAAATGGGCGTAGCCACGCCCACTTATGGTTACATGTGTATATCTTGGTAACCGCTGCATCAATTTATTCCAAACTGTGCACAGTTGTTGGCCTTGATACAGCATACTAAATGGCCGAAAATTTTCAAAATTGGACAATAACCACGCCCACTTCCCATATAACGGTAATTTTC
>NW_023458557.1:42711427-42711972 GCF_013731165.1 Rhagoletis pomonella
AGACGAAAAATAAGAATATTAACATTTTTTTGAAAATGGGCGTAGCCACGCCCACTTATGGTTACATGTGTATATCTTGGTAACCGCTGCATCAATTTATTCCAAACTTTGCACAGTTGTTGGCCTTGATACAGCATACTAAATTGCCGAAAATTTTAAAAATTGGACAATAACCACGCCCACTTCCCATATAACGGTAATTTTCAGAAATACGAATACTGCGATATTTTAGTAACTACTGAAGATTATTCACTCAAAATTGATGTTTACAATAAATTTTAGGTGAAAAATAAGAATATTATAAATTTTTGGAAAATGGGCGTAGCCACGCCCAGTTATGTTTACATGTGTATATCTTGGTAACCGCTGCACCAATTTCTTCCAAACTTGGCACAGTTGTTAACCTTGGTATAACATACGAAATGGCCGAAAATTTTTAAAATAGGACAATAATCCCATATAACGGAAATTTAGAGAAATACGAAATCTTCGATAAAACAGTAATTATTGAAGCTAATTTATTCAAAATTGATGCTTGCAACAAT
>NW_023458557.1:42712072-42713134 GCF_013731165.1 Rhagoletis pomonella
CCATGCACAATATGGTAAACAATCCAATATCGAAGCTATGATAGCGTTTCAAAATACCAGACGGGTGATATTTAACCCAATTCCAATACGTAGATTCTATTTTAGCTATAAGCAAACTTCTGCCCGGACATATGTGTCCCGTTTAGATCGAAAAGATTAAATAGCTACACATAGCAGAAAAATGTGACCACGATGGTACAGAGAAGGAGCTTAACTTTTCCTCTAGTTGTGAGAATAAAAAGCACAACCAAATTGACAGCTAACGAGCTTTGATTGAGATTATATTTATATGTAGGGAACTCAACTCGTGGGGGATTCCCCAATTTGCGGGGAATTTCAGTTTGCATGGGTAATCGGGAAATGGACCGTTTTTTGTGGGGAATTTAGGACGCTGTGACATAAGCAACTATGACCCTATTATCGCAGCGCACGGCAGTGCGCGCGAGTGACGAAAGCAGCCACAGTAGCATGCTGAAATGGCACGCTTATACATTCGGAAAATTTTTTATTTATTTATTCGGAACGTTGCGAAAGTCCGTTTACTGCTAGAAACACAAAATAAAAAACAAAACTCTTGCAACGATGCGTATGAACAAAAAAGATTTTCCCTACGTTTCCGAGGCAGTTAAAAAATGCGTATAATTTTCGTCACGAAATTGATATCATAAATTTTGTCTTTCTGGTTCAGCTTTCATCACTCGAAAATTTTACCTCAAAGAGGCGTTTTATTTGATTTTACTTTTTTGATACTTTTGGATTGAATTTTATATGTTCATCCTCTAACAAAAACCGTATAAGTCTAAAAATCAAATTCTTCGAACTTTCGTTAAAATTTCGAGATTTATAATTAGATTTTTTTATAAAGTTTTTGAGTATGCAGTTTTGTAGCTGGTTCAATTCTAGTATAATAAGGTTTCAACTGGCCAAAACTTACCGTTTATTTTTTGCAAAACTCCACACTGAACATAATTCTAGAAAATCTAATTATGATTTTTACGAAAGTTCGCTGAATTTGTTTTAAATATTGCACAAAGTTTGAAACTTAGATTTATACGGGTTTTG
>NW_023458557.1:42713234-42714426 GCF_013731165.1 Rhagoletis pomonella
AAAATGACTCAAATTAAATAACAAAAATAAATAATAATAGTTGGGAAAGCTTGTCAAAATTTGGTGCGACTAACATCTTTTCGACCTCTGTATGTATGTTAATATTATATGTACATTTTTTATTCTTTATTTGTTAACTAATAGAATACATATGTAGATGAATTACATTAAAAAAAATAAGCAGAAAGAGCAGTAGTATATCAAAATACATAATTTTTATTTTTTTTTGTAAATAAGGACATATCTATGGGTTGGGAGTTTTACGAAATTTCGGGAAAAATCGGAAAATTTCATTATCGAAATCGGGGAATTCTCAAAAATGAGTTCGCTACCCTGGTGTAAACTACTTTAATGCTTTGCCGTACGCATATATGTGAAATCAAATTTCATGAGTACGTAGTACTCATGCCTTTTTTTCTACGTAATTCTTATTTCCTGAGCCTATATAATTTAGGGAGAACATACATTTTAATTATGGGACAACATGTTGAATAGCTTACATTGTTGCTTGCAAAATGAGCCCTCTCTCGAACTCTCTCTAAGTAAAAAAAACCCTACCTGAAATATAATTAGTAAAAACACTTTTACGTTACAAATAGTTGTCCATCGAAAACATATGGATAATGAAGAGTATAAGAAACTATTTTTTTTTATTCTGAAAGAAGACCGAAAATGCTCGAAGAAAACTAGATTTTCCCATTTTTTAGCCTGGTGGATTCCGCGCCAGAAATCTTTTTGATATTTTGGACTGTTACATTACATTAAAAAATACCGCCGACTTTGTTTTCATATAGAAAGCTTATCATTGATTTTTTTGTCGAATAATTTTTTTTGTAACTTCAAAGTAATATAAGGCAAGCGAAGAGAGGCAAGTATAATGCAAAAAAATTGTGGTCCTAAAATATAAACTATCCTTTAGTTCCATGTTGAGCCTCTGAACCTCTATCACGTTTTTCGTGTTTTTTGGTACATAAAGCTCTAAAAGCCATAAGTAAAGATGCTAGGATCACAGAGCTGAGAGATGGAAATCTCTTGCTACTTACAAAAAACAAAAAAATTACTGAAAAGTTCATCAACGTAAAAAACCTACCAGGAATCTGTCAAATCGAAGCAAAATACCATGAGCAGCTCAATTGTGTCAAAGTTACAATTTTCGCCCCGTTCCTCAATCACGTCCCTTACCAAGAAATTG
>NW_023458557.1:42714526-42716688 GCF_013731165.1 Rhagoletis pomonella
AAATTAAATAACAAAAATAAATAATAATAGTTGGGAAGGCTTGTCAAAATTTGGTGCGACTAACATCTTCTCGACCTCTGTATGTAGGTTAATATTATATGCACATTTTTTATTCTTTATTTGTTAACTACATATACATATGTAGATGAATTACATTAAAAAAAAATAGCAGAAAGACCAGTAGTATATCAAAATACATAATTTTTATTTTTTTTTTTTGTAAATAAGGACATATCTATGGGTTGGGAGTTTTACGAAATTTCGGGAAAAATCGGAAAATTTCATTATCGAAATCGGGGAATTCTCAAAAATGAGATGAAAAAGTACTTTAATGCTTTGCCGTACGCATATATGTGAAATCAAATTTCATGAGTACGTAGTACTCATGCCTTTTTTTCTACGTAATTCTTATTTCCTGAGCCTATATAAGTTAGGGAGAACATACATTTTAATTATGGGACAACATGTTGAATAGCTTACATTGTTGCTTGCAAAATGAGCCCTCTCTCGAACTCTCTCTAAATAAAAAAAACCTACCTGAAAATACAATTAGTAAAAAAGACTTTTACGTTACAAATAGTTGTCCATCGAAAACATATGCATAATGAAGAGTATAAGAAACTATTTTTTTTTTTATTCTGGAAGAAGACCGAAAATGCTCGAAGAAAACTAGATTTTCCAATTTTTTAGCCTGGTGGATTCCGCGCCAGAAATCTTTTTGATATTTTGGACTGTTACATTACATTAAAAAATACTGCCGACTTTGTTTTCATATAGAAAGCTTATCATTGATTTTTTTGTCGAATAATTTTTTTTGTAACTTCAAAGTAATATAAGGCAAGCGAAGAGAGGCTAGTATAATGCAAAAAATGGTGGTCCTAAAATATAAACTATCCTTTAGTTCCATGTTGAGCTTTTTTAATTTTAATTAATTAAAAGGTGTCTCAGGTTTAAGTAAATTTTTATGTTTATTAGAAGTAAATTCATGTTAATATTTATTTTGGCCGATACCTTAGGATATGTATGACCCAGATATAATCAAAACTCTGCGAAACCTGAGAAAACAATTGTTTACCCTTGGTTTCGTTTTCGGCGATTTAGGCCATACATATTTTTTTCGGTATAGAAGAATCCTAGGGAGTGAGTGCATTAAAATTTGGACCTTACTTTTTTTTGACCACTCTAATATACACTCAGCGAAATACTTACATTTTTGAAAGACTTTTTTTTAAATATAACACCGTACGACAAAAACAAAAAAATTCAAAACACATGAAGCAGCCAATATAATCACGAAACTATGGGCCAAATAAAGTAAAACTGCGTTTTTAGTTTTTCTCTCTGACGTTGGATTTTTTTAAGGACTGTAATTTCAAAAATATGAGTTAATTCCAAAAATTATTTTAAAAATTCAGTGCCATGTAGAAAAACAATATGGGTACCAAATGAAAGAAAAAATTTAGCAGAGTTAAAAATAAATATATTTTTTTGGTTTAAAAGGACGAATATATATTGAAAATGGCCTAATTAATTTATTTTTTCAGTCATCGACTAAACTCCGCCGTGGGCATACGTTTGCTCTCTATAGCGGATCACGTTTGACTTTATACCCGCATTAGTGCAGTGTTCTTGTCTTCATCATTCGCATTTTCCCACGTGTTTCTTTATTTTGTGCATTTACATTGACAAAGTTTCATATTACTGTGCGCCTAACAATATAAGTGTGCAACATGCCCCCTGGGGCTACAAACCTAGGGGAAAACAGGTTTGCCCCGCTTTCCTCTAGTCCTCAATCAAAAAGAAAAAAGCCAACAAACCCTTAGAAGAGTTTCCTGAACTACCTCCGGCAAATTTTACGCGGAACGACGATCCTAAATTCATTGTTCTCAAATCGTGCGACAACAATAAACCTCTATCACGTTTTTCGTGTTTTTTGGTACATAAAGCTCTAAATGCCATACGTAAAGATGCTAGGATCACAGAGCTGAGAGATGGAAATCTCTTGCTACTTACAAAAAACAAAAAAATTACTGAAAAGTTCATCAACGTAGAAAACCTACCAGGAATCTGTCAAATCGAAGCAAAATACCATGAGCAGCTCAATTGTGTCAAAGGTACAATTTTCGCCCCGTTCCTCAATCACGTCCCTTACCAAGAAATTG
>NW_023458557.1:42716788-42717910 GCF_013731165.1 Rhagoletis pomonella
AGCTTTCGGAAAGGTGGAAAACATATATTTAATACTTGCGCCGGGTATTTAATGTTCGGCTCCGCCCGAACTTATATTACATTTACATTGGACCAAAATGCGTGATTTGAAATCAGTCATTTGAAGGTGTTTACACTGCTTGATCCGCATTTGCTTTGACTTCTCATCAAATGAAAAGGGAAGACAAAAACAAAATGTATGTAAACAAACACTACATTTATTATATTGTTAACGCTTTTTGGACACAAAAAGGCAATTATTCTTTGATTAAACTAAAAATGTGTAAAGCTCTTGTATAAATTAACAATTTTTACACAGAAATTTCAAAGATTTATTTATTTCGTTGTGTTTGTTTTGTGTTTGAAAAATTCCAAATGTCAAAGACAAACCAAAGCTTTTGTGGAACTTTTGTTTCTGAGTGCGTTCAATAAAATAGTACGGCAATTGGAACGCATTTGTTTCGTGATTTTGTGTAAATGCGTCGAAATGCGTCATTCTGGAAATGTGAATTTGTATGGAGAAATGCGTGATTTGGCCTCGCATTTGAGGTTTCTCGCCCAAATGACGCATTTGGGCTCAATGTAAATGTAATATTAGACTTTCTTACTTGTTTCATTTAAAAATGCGCTGGCTCGAAACTCATTTCCAAGCCATGGTTTCTTCTATACTCTCTCTGAGAATTATCTGCAGCAGTTATCGACTAAAGGTATTGGCCCAATGCACGCTTGCTTTGCTTGCTTGGCTTTGAGAACTGTCAAACAATTTTTAAAATCTACTAAAATGTATGAAAGTTGGCCTAGTGGCAGCTTTACTTCACTTGCTTGAAGCGCTTTAAAGTGTCGATTAGCCGAAATCTCTATTTGACAGCGCGCTGTAGGCTTTTGACAACTCTTGACATTTCAATTTTTCGCGTCGATTTTGCTTGTGTGCAGTTTTTATCGCGTTCTTCATCAATTTTAGGTAAAATAATTTATATTAAACAATTATTTGTTGCTAACAACATTATTTTTTCAGATACCTTGCTTTTTATCGTTCCGGCCACCAGATTCGTTGGTTTTCATAAAGTTGCATTTGCCTGTGCCACTTCCACCCGTGTTTATAAGGCGTAATATTCAACTGGAG
>NW_023458557.1:42717920-42737844 GCF_013731165.1 Rhagoletis pomonella
ACTGGAGGTAAAAGAGTTTATATTAAACAATTATTTGTTGCTAACAACATTATTTTTTTTCAGATACTTCAGAGACGAACTTGGCCTTATTTCGATGCTATGTTGTTTTTGAAAGACACGGTCACGCCCAGACAGTAAGTGTACTTTACATTTGTACAACAAGTATTTATATTTTAAATTGTAATTTATATGTACATATTTTAAGAACAACAACAAACATCGTCTCCCAAACGCCAGAAGTTCTCGGACAAGAACCAGATATACTGGATACTTCCTTTGGATTCCAAATAGGCGAGAGTGGGAACATTATAATAGAAGAGCAAGAAACCACTGCCCCAACGCCGGCTAAGAGACAAAAGAAAAAAAACGATGAGAACGCCGCCTTTAACGATCTAGTCAACGAAGTAAGTCAGTTTGTGGATAGTCAAAAAAAAAAACACACAACAATTTCTTGGGTGCGATTGGCGAAGTGTTTGAGAAGGTCCCAGAAGAGAGCCGCCTAGATTTTCAAATGGACGTACTTCAATACGTCTATGCTCAATATAAAAATTATAAAAATTGAATTTACGAAATTTAAAAATTTAAATGACATCCAGTTTGATTTCAAAGGTTTGACTGAAAGGTATATTGTTTGTAACCACTATACTGTGTAAAACGGTTTTAACTTAAAAGACTGAATGAAATATATGTTATGTTAACGCCATACTTACCTTGAACAAAAATTAATTTAAAAACCTGAAAGATGTGACGACATTTAAAACATTACCAATAAGTGCCCTCATACTGTGAGTTCAAATTTTTGTTTTCTATCTTAAATAATAAAAACAAAGCATATTCAGTGAGTAGTAATTATTTAAATTTTATTGTTAAAAAGATGTGTCTTCAGAGCATCCCTTAAATCATAATTATTTGAACTGCCTCGGTTCGATGACACCCTACTTATTGAGGGCAATGGAACTACTTCGTTTCGCCATGAGCCAGCGATGGTGGCATCCTCTTCGTAGCGATCAACAAAATCGCTTGCTACATAGTTTGCACACGAAAGCTTAATAAAATTATGCAAGACAATACAAGCTTTCACTATTTGTTCTGCATTTTTCGGGGCCATGCATAGCGTCGTTCTCAATATTCTCCATTTGGCAGTGAGTATTCCAAATGCGTTTTCTATAACTCTTCTTGCACGAGAGAGTCTTTTATTGAAATACTCTTGCTCTTCTGGAATACCTCTACCCGGATATGGTCGCATTAAATAACGCCGTAAGGGAAAAGCAGCATCTCCTACTAAATAATGTGGAAATGGCTCGGTTTCTCCTGGCAGAGGCTGATCATGTGGAAGGCCGAGCCTATCATTTTCAATAGCATCTGCCAGTTTTGAAAAGTGGTAGACACCGCCATCGCTTTGACTTCCATATGCTCCGATGTCAACGCAGGTAAAGGTATAATTGGCATCACATACGGCCAAAAGCACGATACTATAATTGCCTTTGTAATTATAGTACATCGACCCTGAATTCGCTGGACAGGTAATATTAATGTGCTTTCCGTCGATGGAACCAACGCAGTTGGGCATATTCCACAGCGACTTGAACTCATTGGAAATACGTCCCCATTCCGTTTCTGACGGGGTCGCCACATACAGGTCAGCTAACAGATCCCATATGGTCATACATGTCTCCAACGTAATCTTCCTGAAAGTCGTCAGGCCGATCCTGTGAACTATTGTGTGGAATTGCCGAGTGCCACCGTGAGCCAAATATCTGCAACAAAAAAATAAAACCAGATACATATATGGAAAATTATACGTATACTATTAAGTAAAACCGATTTTCTCTTACATCAGGGTTATAAATAGTCTGCAGCGGCTCGATATTGGTGTTCTGATTGAATATTTGGTCAGCGAAGCCTCCAGAAATTCGTGCAGCACATTAAATAACGAAAAGGGCATTCTTAATGTCTTGTTAAACTGCTCCTCATCTGCAGCCAAGTTTCTTAATGAACTTTCAAACAATCCATATTTGTGTCGCTCTAAGTACAATTTCCGAACCCAAAATCGGCGCTTCTGTTTTAATCGCAGTTTTAATTTACGCATTTTCGCTAAAATTAGGAAAATTCTCAAAACTTGTTCAGCATTTCGAGTCAACATTTTGTACTGCCAAATGAAACTTTATGAAAACCAACGAATCTGGTGGCCGGAACGATAAAAAGCAAGGTATCTGAAAAAAAATAATGTTGTTAGCAACAAATAATTGTTTAATATAAACTCTTTTACCTCCAATTGAATATTACGTCTTATAAACACGGGTGGTGAGTGGCGCAGCTAAATGCAGCTTCACCAAAACCGGAACGATAAAAAAGCAAGGTATCTGTAAAAAATAATGTTCTTAGTAACAAATAATTGTTTAATAACATATATTTTAACTAAAATTCACAATTATACTTGCTGGCACAACAAAGAATGGCGGGTATATTTGCGCGCATTGAAAATCAGCTGACTACTATGACAGCGTTCAAAGCTACCATTAGGCCATAAAAGCCTTCAAAGTAAAGCAAAGCAAACTAAAGTAAGCAAAGCAAGCGTGCATTGGGCCAATACCTTAAACTCCGCCGTGTGCATACGTTTGCTCTCTATAGCGGATCACGTTTGACTTTACACCCGCATTAGTGCAGTGTTCTTGTCTTCATCATTCGCATTTTCCCACGTGTTTCTTTCTTTTGTGCATTTACATTGACAAAGTTTCATATTACTGTGCGACTAACAATATAAGTGTGCAACATGCCCCCTGGGGCTACAAACTAGGGATGTTGCGAATGTGGAATTTTAAACATCCGCGGATGCGAATGCGAACGCGGATGCCATGTATTTTTAGTAAATAATTTAGGTGGGTAAATTAGGTGATTTAGGTAAATAAAAAATGGAAAGCTTAATAATTTTTAATAATCTGCCTTAGCCTGAGATTTGCCCGAAAAAAAATCACCCGAAAATTTGTATTCCGCCCATAGTAAATATGTACATGAAAACCAAAAGTGAAAAGTGAACCGGTTCGGAGAAAATTAAACTCATGGTAAGACTGAATGCTCTTTAGTACTTGAATTTACAAATTGAAACATTTTATATAATAAAAACTTTGAAGGGTCGTAAATCAAACCTGCGCCACTATATAACTACTCGCTCGAGGCGACAAACTTGAAAACCTTGAAACTTGGCAAAGTTGTAAATTCTTTTCGATTGACACTGCACCAGTTGAGAGGAGTTTTAGTTAAATTTATTTATTTTTATTGCGGTGCAATAATTACTTTTTGAGAATTTCATCGGGGCTGCAAATGTCGGGTGTATCCTCCTGACTTTCATCTTCACAATCTAGCATCATGGCACAATCGTTGTTTAAACACCGTTTTTTTCGAAAGAATTCTTCATTCTCATTCTTTTGGTTGTTTCGGAATTTGTCTCGTCATCAGCGTTTTTCGACTTTAGTTTTTGTAACTCATTTTTAATGCTTTCTTCTATGACTGGTTAGATATACGACTGTGCACTTGCACAATATTCCAGGGACCGAAAATAACAGTTATTTTTTTTCCGAGTTAAATTTGGCCTAGGATTTTATATTCCGTCCTATCCGCATAATAAAGCTATTTCAGTCCTCTTTCATTGGTTACCAAACTTTTTTAATTTGGATAAGCGGTTTGTTTATTATCCGGAAAGTATATTTATTTCAGAATAAAAAATATTTGGCCAAGTTTAACTCGTCAAAAAAATAACTGTAATTTTCGAACCCTTCAATATTCGCATTCGCAAAAGATCCGCATTGATTTTTGCGAATGCGAAAGCGAATGTTAAAATTCGCAATATTCGCAACAACCCTGCTACAAACCTAGGGGAAAACAGGTTTGCCCCGCTTTCCTGTAGTCCTCAATCAAAAAGAAAAAAGCCAACAAACCCTTGGAAGAGTTTCCTGAACTACCTCCGGTAAATTTTACACGGAATGACGATCCTAAATTCATTGTTCTCAAATCGTGCGACAACAATAAACCTCTATCACGTTTTTCGTGATTTTTGCTACATAAAGCTCTAAATGCCATAAGTAAAGATGTTAGGATCACAGAGAAGAGAGATGCAAATCTTTTGCTACTTACGAAAAAACAAAAAAATTACTGAAAAGTTCATCAACGTAAAAAACCTACCAGGAATCTGTCAAATCGAAGCAAAATACCACGAGCAGCTCAATTGTGTCAAAGGTACAATTTTCGCCCCGTTCCTCAATCACGTCCCTGACCAAGAAATTGTAGACGGCTTAGAAGCGTATGGTGTTACATCCATTTATAGATTTCAGAGAAAAACTGAAGGAGTCCTGACTCCAACAGGTGCACTACTCCTAACCTTTGAAAGCTACAAGCTTCCCGAAAAAAATAATGTTGCATGGAGGAAAGTTTCAGTTTGCCCATATTTCCCTAACCCAATGCGGTGTAAATCTTGCCAAAAGCTTGGCCACTCTTTAAAGTTGCAATGGGCATATTGTGCACATACGGGCAAAATTCCCAAACGTGCAAACCGCGGGCAAATGTGCAAACCGGTGGGTAGATGAGGTGAGGTAGTTATGCCCGGGGGGAAACAGAAAATTTTACGCGAATTGCATCTGTATGTGTGATCGGAATGAGAGAACAAGTATATGTGAGTACTCACGAATGTGAGACCCCATGGCTGCCAACTTTCCTAAAAGCACCAAAACTTGGGACAAATCAAAGCATCAAAAAATGTTTTTCAGTAAAATTTAGTATACATCTATAGTACATTAGTGATCGGTCCAAGATATAAGTATTGTTGTATTTATCAAAAACCAAAATAAATAGTAACGCACTAATAACGATTTTAAACTTTTATAGAACCAATTGAATGTTCACTTTAATTCAATCAAGATATATATTTTATTTGAAACAATGCATTTATACACATATGTATGTACATTGTACATTGTACATACTATACTATATAAAAAGATTTTCGTATCCAGAATAAAATGCACTAAATAAGCACTGAACATGGCGGGAAAGGTACTCTAATAGTATTATATAGTTGTTGAATATTTTTAGGTACCTTCGGCTCAGCTAACATGAAAAAAGCTGCATGTATGCATATCTATATATTATTGACGATTTGAAGATTTTAATTCGACATTCTTATGACCAATTTTAATACTTTATTTAATGCCACAAAATCCCAACACTGGTTATAAAACCATATAACGAAGTTCCAATTTTGTTTTTGTTAAAAAACTGATGGTTTTTTATAAACATATGATCTCTAATTTTATCAAATGAAGTTTAACTGCTAAATTATAAAAGCAACTTTGTTTTCATAAGAGTTTACAGAATTTAAATGATTTAGCAGGATTCTAGCGATTTTTGTTTATTAATCTGGCCGGACGGCAGAAACAGAAATGGCAACACAGGTGGTGAGTACCGACTTGCACAGGATTCAATAATACAAGGTTCGATAAACTGACAGTTGTCTCTCTCGCACCGCTCCCTTAGCAGTGGCACCGTGTTGCCTCTTTGGAAATTTACTTGGAAAAAGTGTAGCTTTGCTGTGAAACAGAAGTATAAGCTTTTGTGCAATATGTTTATTTGTATATGCATGTGAAGCACATTTAACTGATGAAAACATAACTTGTTTTTAAATTGGATGTTTACATAAATCTCATAGTAGTTTTATTTTAATTTTGAGACCTTTTGCAATTTTTATACAGCTAAATAGAACATATATTACGTAATTCATGTAGATGTATAAATATTTCGTTCAATATTTCGTTTAAAATGCCATATTTCCTGCAAATACATAAGAATTTACAAAAGAAATTTCACTACTAATTGCCCACCTTGCTTACTTTTCTACTACCATTTTCGCAACAAGGGATTACATTCTTCCCCTTTCTCTGTCCTTCGCAAATGCAACCTTTTGTAAGGGAGTGTCAAACCGCGGCTGTCAATAATTATCTAACCTTGTATTATTGAATCATGTGACTTGCTTGCGCGCATATTAGCTGCATGAACCAAAAATATAAGATCACGCCTTCTTCTTAGTAGCCCGTTATAATCGCATTTAGGAAAAAAGTTGGGCGACTTTGACATTAGCCGTTTGTTAACATTTGTTCGTTGTTTACAATTTGGTGGTGGCTTTTTACTGCAATTTTCTTAATTTTCGCTTGTGACAACGTGTGCACACATAAGGTAACGAATAATTTAACACAACGACATGATTTATAGAAGAATTTGCATAATAAAAATGATTATTCATGCGTTCAATAATTACGCGGTTTTTTTTGTTCTCTTCGTTCTTTACTTCTTACAACAAAGATGGCGTCGAGATTTCAACAGCTAGAAAATAACTTTTTTCTTTCTTTCGGGAAGGCATGATCTTGTGTCTTTCGTTCATGTATTAGCTGTTTTGTAATTCACTTTTGCATTGTCAGCGTTCAGTTGGTCGCAAATTTTCAAAAGGAGGGGTTGTTCTCGCGCAGATAATTTTTCGTTAGAAATTTGCTTGGAAAAAAAGGACAATCATGCGCAAGACAACCTTTTTATATGACGGTTTTCTACCGTCATGCGCAAGCAAGATCGTTAACACGTTATTGTTCGCCAGTATGAATTAGCACATACTATTTTTTACATATGTATAATCAATTTTAAACAAAGAGGTGAATATAATAGCATTTGGCAATATACATTGCATAAAATGGGTTAATACACGTACACGGCTATTGCTTACCCTTTCGGTTTTAAATTTTTACCCCGCATCAAGCACCTGCTGGCCCGCGCTGCTGCGCGCGAGCTGTTCTGCCGCCCATCCCTACTTTAAAGCATTGTAAAAATCTCCCAGCTTGTGTCATGATTCAATAATACAAGGTTCGATAAACTGACAGTTGTCTCTCTCGCACCGCTCCCTTAGCAGTGGCAAAGTGTTGCTTCTTTGCAAATTTACTTGGAAAAAGTGTTGCTTTGCTGTGAAATAGAAGTATAAGCGTTTGTGCAATATGTTTATTTGTATATGTATATGAAGCACATTTAACTGATGAAAACATAAACTGCTTTTAAATTGGATGTTTACATAAATCTCATAGTAGTTTTATATTAATTTTGAGTCTTTTTGCAGTTTTTATACGGCCAAGTAACACAAAAATTGCGTAGTTCACGTAGATATATTAACATTTCGTTCAATATTTCGTTTAAAATTCTAGATTTCCTGCAAATACATTAGAATTTACAAAAGGAATTTCACTACTATTTGCCTACTTTGGGTACTTTTCTACTACCATTATCGCAGCAATGCATTTCATTGCTCCCCTTTCCCAATCCTTCGCAAATGCAACCTTTTGTAAGGGAGTGTCAAACCGCGGCTGTCAATAATTATCTAACCTTGTATTATTGAATCATGAGCTTGTGTCAATTGTAATTTCCCTCCGCACAACGAAGAAGACTGCGTAAGAACAATGTGCGCGAATTGTTCTGGCGAGCATTCCTCAGCCTCAATCAGCTGACCAAAATTCCAACAAGCGAAAGAAATACTAAAAATAAAAACAATAGAGAAGTGCAGTATGCGCGAAGCATCACAAAAATACAGAGGGCAAGCTCCCCCCACCATCCCTCTCCAATCATTCTCGGAAACTACTAAGCTTTCTGCTCCCGTAGCCAGCAACATTATTAAGTCGACGTTCAGACACGAAAACTTTTGTTGCGGAAACTCGAAGCTTGTAGGGGAGAGAGCGACGAGGAAAGGGGAAACACGCTTTGCGCTCCCGTTCGTCTGAGTAATTCCAGTTGGCGATTCACAGCTGACAACAACAATTGCGTGCAAAAGAGTTTCTGTGTGTGAATGCAAAGGGCAACACCAAAAGAGAAATCGCCGATAATAAGAAACTCGAGTTTCCGTGTTTGAACGCAGACTAATAAAGTCACTGAAAAAACAACAAAAACAAATATTAAACCAAATCTCATTCCCATAACTTCACCACACGATACACCATCCACCTCTACATTACAATCAAATATAATAAACCTCACCACATCATCTGCACTCTCTCAAAGTACGGATACAAATCTCTCTTCCTTTCTAAATTCTCAGCTCAGCAAAGAAATGCATTCCACCTTAGAAAACACTAATGGTCTGATTATGCATACTTCGCAAATATGAAGCAAAATTTAGGCTCAACAGATCCCTAAGTTTTTAAAAGTTCTGCTAATTTCTGGGTAATAGAATACACACTAAATACATAAAAAAATACATACGAAATTACAGTTTGAAGTTTATGCGAAGTTGTGCGAAGTTATGCGAAGCATGCATAATCAGACCATAAGTTAAACGACACTGCGCATTTCGCTGATAGCTCCAAATCATAAAAACTCCACGCAACTAGACACGCTATGTCAAGCATAGCATACTCGTAGTTGCCTATACTAATTTCTCACTATTCATTTACTCTCTATCTATTTTCTCTCTTTTCTCTTTTCTTATTTCCTTATGCTGTCGATCGTACAATGGAAAATGAACGGCTATGTAAATAATTATCACGAACTTGAAACTCTTATTTCTTCATACGCTCCATCCATTATCTTCCTAAATGAAACTCATGTCCCATATAATCAGCCATTTTCATAATCTTCCGCACATAACCACAAAAAAACAAAGCTGCGCCATTCTAATAAAAAGAAGCATATCACACAAAGTACTGCCCGTCCCCTCTAATCTTTTGCAGTGGCCGTTGAAATAAACTCACCAACAAAACTAGTAGCAGTTTGTACCTACATTCCGCCCACTCAAGAGTTTTCTTCTTCCGATATTCTGCAATTGATAAGGCAATTCGATGATCCGCTAATTTTAGGAGGTGATATTAATGCATGGAGTACAATCTGGGGCTCTGCATACGTAAACTCAAGAGGTGGAAAAATTGGAGGTATTCTACTTGCATCCAATCTGATCTGCCTAAACGACGGATCCGCCACACATTTTTCAACCCGCAACACCTTTTCTAGTATTGATGTCACGTTTTGCTCTGCTAATCTAGCGCCTCAATGCACATGGAAAGTGCTTAGTTCCTTATTTGGCAGTGACCACTTTCCAATCCTCATTCAAACTAATTCCCCAAATAATCAAAGTACATTTAATTTTACATCAAAATTCAAAACTGTTCAAGCGGACTGGAAAAAGTTCGGACAAATATGCCGCACAAGTTTCCTCCAACCCTAATCAAGAGTGCAAAAATTTTGAGAATTTTTGGTGGAACTCTGACTTGTCCAGACTACGTCTCACAAAGCAGAATGCATGGCATGAATACAAGAGAACGCGTTCAGCGTAAAACCTGTGTCTATATAAAAAGGTTAATGCGTTGTTCAGACTTTCTGCCAAACAAGCCAAAAGGAAAACGTTTGAAGAATTCACTGAGAAGATAAACCCCTCCTCTAACCCAAAGAAAATTTGGGATGATATCAAAATGCTAACTGGGTCTCCTAAACAGCCTCCTTTTATCTACATTCAAACTCAAAATGGTCCATTAACTGCACCTATTGACATTGCCAACCATTGCACCTCTTTCCTCTCACTCGCTTCATCTGACGCAAACTTCTCAGACACGCAATCTAAAATCTGGAAAAATAAGTAATGAGCAACCCATATATTATTTGCTACCACCTCCCGCCAAGCAACTAGGGTCGAAAACTCTATTAACTGAACTCGAATTCGCTCTTTCATCGGTTAAAGGCAAGACCCCCGGCCTTGATAAAATTACATATTCAATTATTCAAAACCTGCCTATTCAGGCCAAGCATCGGCTACTCAACCTTTATAACAATATATTTGAAACCGGAAACTTTCCCCAGGCCTGGAAAACATCGTGCATAGTTCCCATCCTGAAGCCCAACAAGTCAGCTTTTGATGTCAACAACTATAGGCCGATATCACTCTTACCTTGTTTGGGGAAACTTCTTGAAAAATTATAGTTAACCGACTAACGTGGTATTGCAGAAACAGAAAACTAATAAGCCCCAATCAAACCGCATATAGAAAAGGTTATGGCACTATCGACGCTCTTTTGCACCTAGATCACTTCATAACAAGCGCTTTATCCGCTAGAAACCATGTCAATATTCTATCAATCGATTTTCAGAAAGCATTCGACCGAATTGGCGCCCATATTGTACTGAGACAATTAGATAAACGGAAGCTAGGCCCAAAAATCAAGAAATTTGTCAAGAACTTTCTTTACGGCAGAAAATGCACAGTAAAATTAAATGGTTTCCTATCCTCCATAGCTCCATTACACAATGGATCCCCGCAAGGGTCTCCATTATCTGCCTTCCTTTTTACAATAGCTTTTGAAGAGATTATTCAATACACTTATAACCATCGCGGCATCGAATGCCAGCTATATGCTGACGATGTTATTTTTTATACAAAAAATGCAAATCTTACTAACACGTCAAGACTTTGCGATAACATTTTAGCCGAAATTGGGACATGGTCTTTGGTAAATGAACTTAAAATTCTAGGGCTAATATTAGATTCTAAATATAGCTTTAAGGCTCATTGCAAATACGTTAAAGACTGTCTGCTAACGCGACTAAATATAATCAAATATCTAACGTCTAAAAAAGCTTAATTCATCCAACCACGCTCATCAACATCACTAAGGCTCTAATGCTCTCCAAGATTGACTAGGCTCTACCTATCTTCGGCGATAGCTCTATGTTGAAAAACCTTTGCACCCCTTATCATGTGGCCATACGCAGAAGCATAAGGGCTTTTCCAACGACACCATTAAAGAATCTTTTTGCCGAAACTGGCCTGCCGACTATAACGGAGAGGACTATCGATTGCACCCGCCGTCTGCTACCAAAGCTTCTTTTTACACCGAACACCATTCTGGCCAAAGACGTCCAGAAGGCCTTCTCGAAGAAACGGAAACCTAAGCGCCTGTCAGTCATTGAGCAATGTGTCAACGTTGCCAAACAACTTGAGTTAACATCTTATAAACGTATCCTTGAACCTGAAACTCGTCCACAATGGATGATAAAAAACGTGTCCTTTGCTATCAAGACCCTGAAACTACTAGCAACAAAAGACAAGACCACAAGCGAACAATATAGACAACTTTTTGCTTCCGGGAAGTCGAAATACTCTGGTCTCGGATAGAATTTTTTATAAACCGACGGCTCTAAAACAGCTCACTATACAACATTCGCAGTTATAAAAGAAAATTGCGACCTGATAAGACACGGGACACTCCACACAGTCTGTTCAGCGTTTACGGCCGAAGTCGCCGCGTTATTAGAAGCAGTTTCTCATGTAAAGCACACCAAAGCACAGTTCATAATATGCACGGATAGCAAATCTTGTATTGAAGCCATAGAATAACCGCAAAATTCACAAAATGAAATAGTAGCCATACGCAATAATCTCTTGAAATATCCAAACAAACTCAAACTGATGTGGATCCCAGGGCACACAGGGATATCGGGTAACGAAAAAGTGGACGCAGCTGCGAAAAATGCAGCAAATACTCCAACTTTGACGTTAGGTTATTTTAGTAAGCAAGACCTCTTAACTGAGATTACTCAACAAAGACAAAATAGCGCATTAAATAACTGGAGTGGATATGTTCATCACTATTCGAAAATCAACCCTTTCAAAATAAAACCGATCTATACTCCAGACCAGGGTTGTTGCGAATATTCACATTCGCATTCGCAACCGCGGTGTTTCCGCATTAATTTTAACGTTCGCATTCGCAATAATCAATGCGGAGCTTTTGCGAATGCGAATGTTGTGCAAGTGCACGGATAAAACGTATATATGGCAAACAATATGACAAATTGTAGCCAATATTTTTGCCTGTGGTCGAGGGAGTATTTGTGTAACAAAACTGGTCAAATATCATATTTATCAATTTTGATAACGATATATAATATTTGATATATTATATAAACGAGCTATCAATGGGCAGTCATTCAAGTTCCCACTTCTACTTGACCTTTGACGTACGTCAAAGAGGACATAGTCCTTTAATAATTTTTTTGCTGTTCTTTAAATACCTGCATTGGTTTCTTTCTTTATTATGATTTTTTGGAGTAATCTTAAAAAATCTACTAGCCAAAAAATAAGAAAGTGTACACTGTAATTCTTAAGCAAATTTTCGTGATTTGCTTTTGATGTTACATACATATATTCGTTTCAATAATTTCAAATGAGGCTCTTCTTCTTTATTTTTAGCAAAAATTTTAAAAACAGTAATTTTGTTAACTTGTCGGACAATATTTTTTTCGTAGGGATATACATTGGATCCTGGTTAAAAACTTCTGCGGTAAAATTGTCCCTTCTTTGCTATTTAAAGTCAAAGAGTAAGCTCCTTCAATAGGGATTTAAAGCAGAAATGATCAACGTCTGGCTATAAAGAGAATATATGCTCAAAGGATTAAAAAGCTATAGGTCTGACCTTTACTTAGATAAGAATTACGTAACTTTCTGAGATGAAAATGCTTATAAAAAACACGACTTTGAAAACAGAATTTTGTTCAAAATTTTCATTCCTGGAAAGTAATAATTTACTTTCCATATCCACCGATTTAGCTCGCCATAAGCACACATTTTTCAAACCAGTCGAAAAATCGAAAAACGCTGATGAAGTTACAGATTCCCCATATTCTGAAACAGCCAAAGAATTGAGAATGAAAGTTTCTTTTTAAAAAGCTTTAGAAAAACTTGTCACATCTGGATTAGCTTGTAAGCGCTGTTTAAACAACGATCTCGCCATTATGCCAGATTCTAATTGTTGCTTAAAAATACTTGACATCCGCATTCGCATCCGCATCCGCGGATGTTAGCAGTTTAATATTCGCATCCGCATACGCATCCTCGGATGTCTAAAATTCCACATTCGCAACATCCCTACTCCAGACATCCCACTACGTGCCATCAGGCCCTTCACCCGCTTACGTCTGGGCTACACCATAATTACACATGCTCATTTACTGCAACGTGCCCCGCATAGTAGCTGTCTATTTTGCGACGAAAATGCAACGTTGGAACACATACTAGCTTCTTGCTTCTTGGTTTCGTCGATCCATTCCAGCTTTTGCACGAGCCCACGGCAAAAAATGTGGAAATTATTTATAATTTCCTTAAAGAAACTGATTTACTGCGACAAATATGATATAAGTAACTATGTACACATGTAGATAATTTAATTAATTCATTAACCCTACCTTCTAAGTAATAATTTATCCTCGCATTTTTGTATCTAATTTCAATACAAATAAGCTTTATATAATAACAGACAGCCGAAGGCCTTTGCAGCCAGTGCTGCTGATATTTATTTGTAGAATATTAAGTATTGTACAAATAATTTATAAAAAAAATTATCTGAAGAATCAGGAAATACCATGCGATTTATTAAAATCAACATTGACCGAGCCTAATGTACATACGAGTACAGTCATATACATATGTTTATTTTACATATGCTATTTATAATAATAGTTTGGCGCTTACACATATGTTAGTGTTTGGCCGAGCTTCTCCTCCGATTTGTGGCGTGCGCCTTGATGTTGTCACACAAAGCGGGGGGACCTACAGTTTTACGCCGACTCCGAACGGCGATTGTATTTTTATGAGAAGCTGTTTTTCATGGCAGAAATACACTCGGAGGTTTGCCATTGCCTGCCGAGGGACGACCGCTGTTAAGAAAAAACCTTTTTCTACATTTTTTGCGATGTTGCTTTGACCAGGGCTTGAACCCAGGCGTTGCGGAGTGGAAGCGCGCACTGCTTACCACTACACCACAGCGGCCGACATATGCTATTTAATCGACAATAAAGTCAAAAATTTTAGTGACGAATGGATTTCAAACAAAGAGTTCAAGCCGTGGCTGCTTAAACAAGACGAGTACACAAAGTCTGTTCGACATTTTTTTGTTTGGAAGAAACTGCCAAAAATCAACGCGATTTTTTACCAACTTCAAACTGGCACTTAGTTATACAACAGTGTCAACTTGTAGGCAAATTTATTGAATTTTCCTGGGTTTTGCATACATACATTTTTATGTTTTTGTTGTAGTGTGAACTATGTTTTAAAAAGTTACATATGTACAATGTGAAACATTCCCCGTGCCAAATATATATGTATTAAAGTGCCCATCGAAAATGCTTTTTTTTGGAAATTTCCAGACCCTACCCCCTAACTTTATTTGTTTTTATGAGAAGTATTATTGCCTATTTTTATAGATTTTTTAAAGGGCATTTAGAGGCCCCGACCTGTCGATTTAGGTCAGAAAATAGGATTTTGTAGATTTACCAGTTTTTGAATGACTGTTTTGATTTGATTTCAAAGATCGAATATAATATGAGAAGAAGATATATAGGCACTTTAAACGGTATATAATAATCTGTTGTTGGACTAGGCTTGTTGAGATTTTTTATCGGGAGAATTAAAAAAATACCCATATTTCTCTTAATTTTTTAAATTTGACCATCGATAATTTCTACAATTTCAAAATATGGAGTACTATCTAAAATTAATCTATTTTCAAATAAACTGATACATCATTTATTGCAATCGCGTAAAAATTGTCGAATTTAGGCGACTTTTCTTAAATACGGCCTTGAATTTATTTGTGTGCATGTACCGGAATTTCAGATTTTTAAGCAGTGGGGCTAAGGAGTTCATCAATATTTATTAAAATTGATACATACAATCGCTCTTTTGCAAAAAGTGGGTTTTTCAAGAAATGTTAGGAAAAGGGGGGGTGGCACCGTCCACTTATATGATATATGCGTATCTCAAAAACTACTCCACCGATCTCAACTAAATTTGGTAAACACATTGCGCTTAGGCTTCTTAAGCACCGTATTGAAAATTTTTGAAATCGGACAAGAAAAAACTCAAAGCTAGCTATGTTTTTAGGGAGTAGGTTTTGTCCGATCTCAAAAATGTTGTACTTAAGGAGGGTAAGCACAATGTGTATACCAAATTTGGTCGAGATCGGTCAAGTAGGTTTTGAGATACGCATATATCATATATGTGGGCGGTGCCACCCCCATTTTCCTAAAATTTCTTGAAAACCCACTTTTTGCTAAAGAGCGATTGTATTTATCAATTTTGAATAAATAAGAACTCCTGAGCCACATTGCTCAAAAAATCTGAAATTCCCGTACATATACACATATAAATTCAAGGTCGTATTTAAGGAAAGTCGCCTAAATTTGACAATTTTTATGCGATTGCAATAAATGAGGTATCAGTTTATTTGAAAATAGATTTAATTTTAGATAGTACTCCCTATTTTGAAATTGTAGAAATTATCGATGGTCAAAATTTAAAAAATTAAGAGAAATATGTGTATTTTTTTAATTTACCCGATGAAAAATCCCAACAAGCCTAGTCCGACAATAGACTATTATACACCACAAAGGCCTATATATCCTCTTCTCAGATTATATTCGATCTTTGAAATCGAACCAAAAATAGTCTTTCAAAAATTCATAAATCTACAAAATCCTATTTTCTGGCCTAAATCGACAGGTCGCGACCTCTAAATGACCTTAAATAATCTATAAAAATAGGCAATAATATTTCTCATCAAAACAAATAAAATTTAGGGCGTAGGGTCTGGAAATTTTCAAAAAAAGCATTTTCGATGGGCACCCTAATATGTATATAGAAATTTATAATTTATAATTTGGTGTGATTTTTATTTCAACTTAAATTTAAGTTTTAAATTATTTAAAAGTATTTACATTGAAATTTTGTATTGTTTGTTTTATAAAGGGATCAGTTCAATAGTTATAACTTATAACTATGTATTTAACATTGAATTGCATATTTTAAGAATCACAATAACCATTCGTTTTGCCCAAAACATAGGTCTGTTTTCCAAAATAAACTATAACTATAAATTGACATATTTTCAGGCAAAACTTTAGAAAATATATTTTTAACCGACTTCCAAAAAAGGAGGAGGTTATCAGTTCGTCGGAATATTTTATTTTTTATTTTTTATGTATGTTACCGTATAACTTTGGACCACGTCAACAGATTTCGATAATTATTGCATCGGAAAGGTAGTGTCTCAGAGGTGGTCCCATACTAATCTGGTTTAGATCCGATCATTGGATCATGAAATATATATATATACTAGCAATACCCGGCGCGCGTTGCTACGCCAAAGAAAAACACATGTATTTAGAGATTTGAAATTGAATACCTTTTTATTTACTTTATTTAATGCTAAGGGATAAACAATATTTTTAGTTTTTTCATTTGGTGTGTAAATATATAAATTTTGTGGTGTCCCAACTCGTGAACAGGCGACGTATAATTGGCCATGTGAAAAGCATTTGCCCTTGTGCTTTATTTATAGTTATAGCAAAGGCAAGACGCAAAGGGAATTGAAGCCGCTTGAATTCGAACGGTAAATCGTTGGAAATCATCGGTATACGTGGAATTAGCACATCTTCGCCTTTGAATTTACCGCTGATGATTGTTGCCTCGATCAAATTCGGTGTTAATTTTTTTATTATCACTCTGGTTCCGTTGCACAGTTTCGGCGCGTTCAAGTTCCGAATAAGCATCACTGGTGATCCAACTTTTAACGCCAACGAATGAGGAGGCATTCCAGGTGGCTCCAAAGAATTATGAAGTTCAGTTGGGTAATTAACAGCTTGATCTTTGTCCATTACTGTATCAATCGATTTATATTCGACTGCTTCTCCTGGAATTTTCAATTGAATTTGACCGTTTAATTTACTAACATCATCGTTCTTCGGAGCTAAAATTGCACGTTCGCGGAGCCATTCCGGATATCGGTAGTTGATCGTTAAGTTCGGAAATACTCTGTCGATGACGTCTTGAATGCTCTGCTGCACTTGACAAAAGTTGGACGGAAATGATATCTCATTTGTGGTGCGATCAATATGAACTTTACCGTTTCCGATATCTAAAAGTTGCTTTGAAAATATTTGGGCAGACGTATCTTGCAGCAAATGCACTCGCATATTTGTTGTGAGCGTAATTTTTTCGACATAGTTCCACAGATGCGATGCCTTTAAGCCCGCGTTCAGCTCGTCTGCAGGCGTTGATCGTGGTATAACGGGTAATGTTTGACGAAAATCACCTGCAAGAAGTATAAGAGCGCCTCCCATCGGTTGGTCTTTTCCACGAAAATCTCGCAGAGTTCGGTCAAGTGCTTCGAGCGATTTGTTATGTGCCATGGTGCATTCGTCCCAAATTATAATTTTGCACGTTTTAAGGACTATGGCCATACCAGAGTTTTTGCTGATGTTGCATGTAGGTGTTTCGGTCTGGTGCAAATTCAATGGAAGCTGAATGCGCTGTACGTCCTCCATCAAGTAGTGTTGATGCAATCCCCGATGATGCTACTGCTACTGCAATCCCATTTCGCATTCGAACTGACGCCAATATTAAATTGATGAGGAAAGTTTTCCCGGTCCCTCCTGGAGCATCTAGGAAGATAATTCCGCCATCTCCTTTGGTTACACGTTGTATGATTTTGTCATAAGCTTTTTTCTGATCAGCAACTAAAAACTCTTTTTGCGTTTGCACAAATCGTTCAAGCTGATTTGCATCAAACTGCTGTTTTCGCATCAAGTCTCTGTCTTGTACAGCATTTCTATCTCGTGTGGGTGCTGGCATACCGAGTTGACAAAGAGCTTTGTTGTTGATTGACATGCATAAGTCCTCCATTAATATTAAAGCTTCATTGAAAATGTCATCCGAATATTCCTGACTTGGATCGCTTGCACGTGCTTTTCTTAGAATATCTTCACTGAGGCTTTCACGATGCATTTCCTACAGTTGTCGAGGATTCGATGGTGCGCATGTTGTTAAAATTATCGCAAACAAAGTTCGTATTTGCTTTGGATGGCACGTGAGTGATGCTTCGGTCAGAGTTGTGTTCCAATTCTGATCATTCCCAAGTAAGCCCAGTTTAAAGCACGCTTCTCTGTACGTTTGGCATTCTACTCCGTCGATGGTTTTCAATGCAAGGAATGATGTCGGCCCTTTGATTGTATGCAGCAACAACCGCAAATAATAGCACTCGGCGTTATTTGGATGAACAGTATACACACGTCCCAATGCATCGGACGAATATATACCAGGATTCTCTGGAACAATTGCACCTCTTTTTCTTCTGTTGAACTTTTTTGTCGATGTGTTCCAAGTATAATATTTGGGCACATCTTGATACAGCAACGTTTTAGCAAAATTTTCGGATGTACACAATTCGAAAAAAGCAGTCAGTGTTGTGTTTTGTGGTTGCTCTGCTCTATTTTGCGCATTTTCTTCGGTGAAGTAAACCGGCTGACCATTTTCCAAATGAACAGCAAGATGTTGAACCGTTGGATATCGTTCGTGAATATTGAATGCAAATATTCGCCATACTGCTTCGTTACTGCTGATGTAGCGCCCTGTTTGATATTGCGTGATCTCATCAACTCGATTTGCTAATCCGAATACTGCCATGTCACTGCCCTTGTTAACATATTTACAAATATATTTTATGGCCTTTACCGAATTACAATACTCAACATTGATGTGAGCATTAAACATTTTTGAAAGTAGTGGCGAGTATGGCACGATCCATCTATTGTCTATGTCGATATCTACACTTCGCATCTTAATAGTAGTTGTGTATCCACCATTAGTGGGATTTCTTCGCCTATACAGAGGATATCCATCACCTCCAGTTTGAGTTTCAGTAATCAACTCACGTGGATATCGCTTTGTGCATTTGCCGTTTTGCATACATGGTGAATTAGGATTAAAAGTACCGCATGGCCCATGAATCATATTTTTCTTGTTTATTTCAAAAAGAATGGGATCTTCAGCTTGATTTGGAAGCTCGGCTGATATAACGCTATTAATTTGTGTAGGTATAATTTTTCACTTCAACCAAATCAAAATGTGAGCGCGTGGTAAGCCTCTCTTTTGCCATTCAATTGAGTACATCCAGCAAAAACAAAATTCTTCGTGATGACATTCATAAGACTTATTAGATTTTGCTTGAATATTCGAGCGAGAAGATCATGTCTGTGCGATGAGCTCTGGCCTGCAAAAAGCAATTCGGATATTTCACTCCACGATGGAGTGCAAGTGAAGGTGATGAATAGGTCTGGTCGTCCATACTTTCGAACGTACGTCATAGCATCTTGCCCGTATTCGTGCATGTGTCGCGAGCTTCCTGTATATGTTACAGGTAAAATTACCATTTGTCCAATGTCAGCAATGTTTCCATCAATAGCAACTGCATCACGTAAATGAACGTATTCTTCAACGCGCAGCTTCTTTTGATTTAAGCGAATGAAAACAAGACGTTCACTTTCGACTTTCGCGTACATGTTCGCAATAAACTGTTGGAATAATTCACGACATTTTAAGATATGATTGGATTCATTTCCACGAATCATAATGCGGTTTGCATAATAATCCATGCAGGACACTTTCTTTGTCGTCGCCTCACTTGTGCTGGGGTCGACTTGCCTGATGTTGAAATGATATCCTTCTTCTCCATGGGAAACAGCACTGGATATTGGAGTGCATCACACGATCGATGTGCATGTAACCGCCTTCAGATATAATTTTCGTTGCTCCAAACGAAGTCATTTGAAAGCAAGAGTTGTACTTGCGTACGTTTTTCAAAAAGTGGTTTGAAATAGGAGTTGTGCCAGAAAGGTAACTAAGTAGTGGTTCAGGTGCCTCAATTAACGATGGCAAAACTATTTTACCATTTGAACAACACATTCCTGGTGATTCCTTTGCAAACTTCAAAGCATGGCAATGGAAACAAACTTTATTCATCGGTCCAATGGCGACATCTGCATGATTTTCGTAGTCTCTGTTTTTGTCATAATTGTATGCCGCCAACAT
>NW_023458557.1:42737854-42739506 GCF_013731165.1 Rhagoletis pomonella
TTGTTTGCATGACGTCACACTGGTGCAACATGTTTACGTTTTCCTTGCAACATTTTTTCTTCTTCTTCCATTCTTGCTCACGTTTTGGCATTTCTCTCTCGCAATTGCACCAGTGTGACGTCACACAAAAGTTATTCTCAAAAATCCTCTCTGATCGGCGCAATCTTGTATTCTATCATTCTTGACCATGGACCATATCGGCAAAATATGCTGCACGTATATTCGTGTCACCTAGACCTTCACTCTCTTCAACTTGCATCCAGTTTCGTAGATGTTATGCACAGAGGGGGCCGCGGGGACAGGAAATGCCTCATTTTGTTTTTTTCTTAAAATATGGCTTGAAAATCTATACTAATTATATAAAGAGGATTCCCTTTTTTCTGTAATAGGTTATTTCGCGATCGGCTGGTCCGATTTTCATGAAATTTTGTATATAAATAGCTTTCAGCAACCACCATGTCATAGGCCAAAAAAAAATCACTTTTCCGGTAGGTGGACCAAGGACCGATCTATTCAAAAAAATCTTATTATGGTCCGATTTGCTTAAAATTTCTTACGTAGGTAGCTTTTTGCCTAGATTAGCATATCGCCGTTTAAAGTACAAAACCGCGTATCAAGATAATGCAAAACCGCGTATGTGAGGTTGCATAAATTATTTTCTAGAGAGTAAAAACACTCATATTTCAAAATGTTTCTTTTTTTTATAAAGCAATCGCATTTCTGGCTAGTATATTTCAGGACGAATGGATAAGGATTGAGCCAAGAGCTTGCGTGAGCAAATCCAATTTTTGGCAGCAAATGTCAGCTACGCGGTTTTGCAAAATGGCGATACGCGGTTTTGTACCTTAAACGACGATAAAGGATCATTTTTTTCCGGGAAGTGGACCAGAGACCGATCTATTCGAAAAAATCTTATTTATGGTCCGATTTGCTTAAAATTTGGTATGTATGTTGCTTTTTGCCTAGATTAGCATATATGATCCTTTTTTCCGGGAAGTGGATCAAGGACCGATCTATTCGCAAAAATCGTATTTATCGTCCGAGTTGCTTAAAATTTGGTACGTAGGTTGCTTTTTGCCTAGATTAGCATATGGGTAATTCCGTGTCAAAACGACCAATGGTTGGAATCGACCCCTTTCGATTTGGATGAAATTTGGTCAAAAGTTTTTTTTCAACCTATAATGAAGTTCCATCAACAGCAAAAAAATGAAAAACAATATTTGCAAAAGTTATGCGAAATTCAAAATTTCACTATTTTTCCAGTTTTTCAAGTTAATTTTTTTAATATCTCAAAAACTATTATAGCTACAAAAATCATCTTCAGCTCGTTTTAAAGAGGATACTTGGGGCTACAAAACTATATATATTAAAAAAAAAATTTTAAAATCAAAAAATTTCAAAATTATCAAAATTTAATACATCAAAAACTAATATTTTTTTTGCTCAATTTTTTTTTTGCATAATACCTCTGCATGTTCTTAAAATATTCTAAAATTTTCACGGAGGTGTTTCTTGTTTTTTGTAAGATATTGATTTTTGAGTTTTGGAAAAAAAAAATCAAAATCTATTAATAAAATATTATCAAATTATTTCTTAATTTTACTATTTAGGGCAATAAGTATTAAGTGTAAGGCGAGTAAAGGACAACAAAG
>NW_023458557.1:42739516-42751176 GCF_013731165.1 Rhagoletis pomonella
GGCTTGTTGTTTAGCTACAAAATCATGTTGAAGTAATTTTGGAATATTATTCAAGAAAAAAATACACCAAAGTAACAGTTTTCCGTAGGTGATTGACAAATAACGATTTCCATACAACTCCGGTGTGAAGGCAATGGCTGGCTTCCGTCCTTAAGTTTTAAATTGTGCAGTTTTGCACCATAAAATAATAGTTTAAAATTTTCGTGAATACGACAAACACATACTACGTGAGTGCCCCATGCACCGGCAAGAACACATTCAGGTGGTCTTAAACTAGCAAATTTTGAGAAAAATACTTTTTCAAATGGATATTTTTGTTGGAACAAGTGAAAAATTTCTTTAAGGTTACCCAAGATCAATCGTTTTTGCTTTTGCACTCGTTGGCCGTTTTCATAAACGGATTTATAAACGGATTTATATTCATTTTGCCCGGTAGTTCTCTGCTGATGTCTTGATTTTTAAAAAACTCTTGAATTTTTTCTTCAGTGGTTTTTAACAACGGATGACCTTTACTTCGTTCAGGAAAAAGTAAAATACCGTCGTGTTTCACTTTTTCTTTCATTTTTTTAGCCATGTACGATGATGCTTCGAAAATATGGGCAATTTGTTTTGCTGACCAACTTGATGGTAAGACAGACAGGATTTGCAATTTTTCACTCCATTTGCCAGTACTGTCAAATTTATTCTTCAACTGAGCTATCATTTCTTTTCCAGTCGATTCTGCCTTACCGCCAGGAACGAAATCATCACCGTCAATCGTGTCGAAAGTATTATCCATCGCAAGCTCAAAGGATGATTTTATTTTAGATGTCACATCATTATATTTTTGTAGAGCATAAGTTTTTGTTCGTTTTAAACCTTTTTTTTTATTGGAGACAAACATAACATATTAGCAACAGCATTGAGATGATCGAGATGGATTTCTTGTGGAGTAAAAATTTCACTTGTTAAACTACAAATTTCAGACGCTGGATCTGAAGCATTAGACAACTGCACCTTCTCAGATATATTGGATATTTTCTCTTGCATTAAGCTGGGATCCCACGATTGCCGCAATACACCAATTATTGCCTCATTTTATGCCCCAATCGTGTGATTTCACAATACATTGACTCATGCGGCAATAGAGGCCGATATTGTGCTTACTGTGCCCAATCAAATACGGCCCGTGTGCGCCAATCGTGTGATAGCTCGATTGGCAATCATGGGACAATGAAAATTTCAAAATTGCGGCAATATTTATTGTGTTCTTGTGAGGCAATTGAAGTGAACAATACACATCAATATTTAGGCTGTTTATTAATAATTTACTTTTTTGCTTCCTTAAGTGTCCAAAAATCGCTGAAATTAATATCCTTGTTTTCGGAAGCAACATAACTTTTAATTTAATTTGTATTGAAATTATAATTTTTCTTGAAGTCCGATGACGGAATCTTTGCCGCGATATATACCATCACAAGCAAAACTGATACGAGAAGAATACGAAAGGTATTTTACGTCACCAAATGGCGGACTGCCATGACAGTATAAATTTATTAAAAAAAAACTTAAAAGTTCAGGTTTTTACTAGACAATGAGCTATGGGTTTATAGGAAAAAATTAAGATTAAACAACAGAAGAAAAAAGTCAAGACTGATCAAAATGTTAAGGTGCTATCTTTTGTTGCGAGCTGTACATATAATTATAAAATTTCATTCCAAACATAAATTATGTAAATTCTCAGCTTTCATTTAAACAAACATAACTCTTTTGTACCAATTTTACTTGCAATGAATAAAAAAACCTCTAGGTAACAAAGCTAAAAAGAAAACTGTTGCAACTTGAACTCCACATAGCACGTTGCAGTTATCGTCGAAAAATAAAAACACTATACACTCAAACTTCTAAATAAATGCGTGAGTTTTCGTTGGGCACAAGTTTTTGCTTCTTTGCTTTTAAACAACAACAAATTTGCACAAAATTAGCCCGCAATATACAAAGCAGATGCAATTGATTTATTTTTTTTATTAAGAATACGCCATTTTTACACAACAGAGAAAAAAACAGAATTTAGAGGTCAGCGCAACACTTTATGGTCACAATTGCCGCATGCTCGAACAATCGTGTGATATGTTTGGGGCAATTATTGTCACTATATTGCTTTTCGCCAACTTACGGCAATGAGAATTGTATAAAAAGAGGCAACCGTGTGACTGTACAGAATTTCATTGGGACAATTTTTTTATTGTGCTCCAATACAGCACAATAAAAATTTTTCCAGATTGGTCCATTTGCGGCAATCGTGGGATCTCAGCTTTAGCGTGCTTTTCATAGAGGTATTTTCAAATGTGTGTTGTGTATGTCTCTCTCAAAACATGCTTTGGTTATCGTCACATGATTAAGTTATAGTTACCAAATCTTGTGTTGAAAGAAAAATATTTAGCAGATTTGTGTTATAAGTTTAAGTTTGACAACAGTAGACAGAAAGTTGTTGCTGCTTGAAGAAAAACATTTTATTCAAAAAACGATATGACCGATACTGTACATACGTGCAAAGGGCTAATATTAATTCTAATCTTTAGTCCACAGTTGTAAATCTAAATAATAACGTAAAGTAAAATTAAATGAATTCATACAAGAAATTTACTGAGTTTTAAGGTTATGTTATGATTAAAATAAAGTTACCACAGATTCGCCTTTGACAATAGAAGCGAAGTGTCAAACAAAGTCTCCCTGTAGTCAAATGTACTAGTTGTAAACTACTTCACAACTAATATGAACCACATGCCCAACTAGTCAGCCAACTATCTTTTTTCCATGCAACCAACTGGTATTTTTAACATGGGGATGTCCTACGAGATGGCAATTGTCAGATTTCGGTCAGAAATATTCCAGTATCAAACTAGTTGAAAATAGACAGAAAAATACTAGTCCAATTATCGACCAAAACCACTACTTTGGGAGTCAAAAAATAAAATGAATTCATGAATATACTATAAAAAACTTTTGATTAAGTACACTTTAATATATCACACATTGCTATTTTGCAGCCTCAGATGTTCCAATAATTGGTGTAAATTTTTTTGACCATTAATTAAAAGCAAAACTAAATACATAAATATTTCCAACTTTCGAACATAAATTTAAATACATTTCTTATAAAAAGTAAAAGGTTTCAGGAACAATAAATACTATATATTTATCTTTTTTAATAATATTGAATCTGCAAAGGAAAAAAGTTAGTTAAAAATAAAATTAATACATCAGTTAATACTTCAGTAATAAAATAAATTAAAATAAATTAAAATATTTTATATAGTATTAAAATAAATTAAATTCATTAACTTTGCACATTTCAGTTTATTCTTTTTAAAAATTTATAAGAGTAACAATTAATCGGTATTTAATCAACTAAACGGTTATCAAAAAAACATGCTTTAATTAATAGTCATTATGAATATTAATCATTATTTAACAGGCCTGGTATAATCAAATACGTACTCAATTTAATGGTTTACAATATACCCAAATAAAGGTTATAATATTTTGTGTACTTTATCGTATTAAACTGTCGAAGTCAAATAAAACAGGGCATGAATAAATAGTTTTGTACTTGGTACAAGTTTGGTCATTTTCGAACTAGTTCGGTTTCTGTCAGGCAATTCTAGTTGTAAACTAGTATTTTTCCTGACTAGTTTGGGATTTCGCTGCAGGGCTATTATACATACATACATTACCTTCTTTAAAAAAAAAAAACGAACAAATCCAATTTGCGAGCATTTGAAGCAAATGTTGGCGACAACCATATTTTTCTCCAACTTTTACCGTTCATCCCATTTACTGCTGAACTTTTTGTTTTTCCTGACAATACAAGCAATTAGTTTGTTTCAGTATTCTTCAGGCAAAAATCTGTTGAACTGTCAAACTACAATTTTACTCTCTCAAATGAGAGTAAAAGGAGAACAGATGCATAAGTGTACGGGAAAGCAAAAAGCACTTTTTCCTGCACAAACGTCAGTGCGTTTGTTAACATGTCATTGGAACTACACTGATATGGCTGAAAGATCAGTAAATACTTATTAAAGTCTATACAATTAAGAATAATCGCGTACATATTCAAATATTTCATTGCTTACTTCCATTTTTTAACAAATGTAAGGTTCTTTGCTTTCACCGCTTTCTGTTTTTGTTTACAATTGCAACCCTGCCCATCGTTTGACACTTTTCATGTGTTACTATATCCTGGAGTACTGGAACAAATTAAATAGTAACGCACGGCGATGATACATACGAGGCTGATAGAAAAGTAAATTGATTTTGTATGAAATATTGGTTTATTTACATGGTTTACGCGGTTACTAGGCTTTTACGCGTTTATTTATATACATATCACGCGTTTATTTATGTACATACATACTTATGTTTGGTACGGTAATAAAACTCATATATTGCATAGTCAGAACAGTTCCTGCGGATTTATGAACTAATTTTACCCGGTACAGCTGGAGAAACATCGATGTTTTTTTCTCAACATCGATGTTTTTGCAAATTGCAAACCTACATTTATTTGGCGCGCAAAAACGTAAAGATAAGCATTTATTCATAAGTCAGCAAAAAGCTTAATAATATTTAAAAGATTTTAAAACCATGCCTCCTTTACATGATGCAATAATTATAATTTAATTTTTGCTCACTAGTGACATTAGAGTTTGGAAACTCCCTTACTAAAGGTTGCACACGCACACGGTGCCTTGCTAAAGACGCCGATTTTGTCAAGAGGGAGCGAGAAGACTGTTAGTCTGTTCCTTTGAACTTCGGACTAAAACCTGTGGAACTGTCAAACTACAATTTTACTCTCTCAAGTGCACGGGAACCCCAAAAGCACTATTTTCTGTAAAAACGTCAGTCGGTTTGTTTACATGTCATTTGTTCAACACTGATTTGGCTTGAATATCACTAACTAATTATTAAAATCTGTACATATTCAAATATTTCGTTGTTTACTTCCATATTTTTACAAATATAAGGTTCTTTGCTTACACCGCTTTCTGGTTTTGTTTGCACGTGCAAATCAGCTGATCGTTTGACACTTTTCACCAACTTACAGGAAAAAAAACTCCGGGCTAAATCCTGTAACTTCTGACTAGGAACAGTAGCTCAGTTACTCTCTCAAAAGTGTTCCCACTTACAGGTTTTATGTCAATAGGAACGACTTCCTGTAAGTCCTGACTAAATCCTGTAAACCGGACTGCTATTGGAACAGACTATGTTTTCTGAGCAAACCTTTTATTATTGAATCATGCCTCATTTATACATAAGTAATTTTTTATATCGAGTCCTTTAAGCTTCTTCGAAGAGACATAAGCATTATACATACTTAATTTTTTCCAATTAATTATTCATGCGTCAGCAAAAACCTTAATAATTTTTAAAAGGCTTTACAATCGTGTCTCATTGCAGTGAAAAATTATCAATTGTTAAAAATAATCAACTAAGTTAGCTTTTTGGCGGGATTTCGATAAATACCTCACATTTAATTAGCTATGACAAAACCAACTTAAAGTGAGTTGTAAAGCCGTTCAGGAGTCATGCAAACGCATACCTCGTTTTTAATTAGCTATGACAAAACCAACTTAAAGTGAGTTGTTAACTCGTTCAGGAGTCATGCAAACGCAACCGGGAGTTTGTTTTCTTAACAAGTTTCTATTTAAGAATTCTCATATAATAACTACTTTGAATTCATTTTTTTCTGCACTTCACAAATTCTTTTTCGAATTCAATATAGGACCACGTACTGCGGAATATGGAACCAATTGAACAAATATGCAATGTTGAATGTAAATTAAATAAATAAAAATGTAAGCAAAAAATAGAAAATTAAAAAAATGTTCTTTTATTGACATTTTATGTCCAAAAGTAGTTAGTTACAAGTTAGTTGACATGTAATGCAGAGTATACAGGTTTGACTTTTTTACGGCCCCATAAAAGTAGCTAGCTTTTTTCGAGCAAAATATACAGTTAATAGTTAGCGTAAAACCCCGCCCAATGAAAAAGAAAAAACAGCCTCGGATTAGACCCCTTTTTTCTGATGACGACCACGGCAAACGTATAAAGATGTATAAACGACTATGATTTAAGGGTATGCACCTGGAATATCCGGACCCTTAATGGGGTAGGTGCCTCTGCCCGGATGATAACTTCTGAATTACGTAATAGCTTACAATTTACAACACCAAATATACAATGTGCGAACCAAAACTTTTTGTGCAAATATATGACCGCCTAACTAATGTTCCAAGTAAATGAACTTGCACTGCGCAGCAACAATACAGAAGGGCCAAACCGAGCAAAAACACGGTCGCACAAAAGGGAGATGACAAAACTCCAAGCAACCGGCACTACTAATCCACACAAGAAATGTGCAAGTACATATCGATGGCTGAATGGAGGATCGACCTATCTCGGCAGTCAGTTTGAAAACGCCCTATCTCAGAAAACTTTTCTAGAGCGCCCTACTTTAGAATTTGACTGAAGGACGCCCTATTTCAGAATTTTATTGAAAACCCCCCTATCTCAGAATTTTGTTGAAAATGCCCTATCACAGAATTCGGTTCAAAAATGACCTATCTCAAACGAAAATACATTGAAAATGTGCTGATATATGGCATTTGGCATCGGCAGTTCAGATAGGGCGTTTCTGAACCGAATTCTGAGATAGGGCGTTCTTAAATCAAATTCTGAAGTAGAGCGTTATTGAAAAATTTCCTGAGATAGGGCGTTTTCGAACTGGCTGCCGAGATATGTCGGTCTTCCACTCAGCCATCGATACATTATACTACTAGGGATGGTTGAAAAACGCGATGGAGGTGCTGTTTAGTTGCAGCTTTGTCATGCAGAAAATCGAATTTTTATGCACGCACATTGTATATGCTCTCGATTAGCGGAACATTAAAGGCGACAATCAAAACAACCTACTGATAGGTGTAATGCCGTGAGGGGGTTCACTTTGGCGCTGCTAATGCGATGCGTTAACCCACTGAGGGCTTGTGTGCCTCACAATCGTGCTTCCAATTATTCATCAAAATAAATGTCGTTTAGACAGATTGCAGTTTGCAATTTTTGTGCAATTAATGATTGCAATCAAAAATTAATTGCAATCAATTTCTTCTAAATGATTGCAAATTTCAATATTTGCAATCAAAATATAAGCAATCAATGTTAATTGCAATTACATCAGATCACAATATTTCGTAAAATATGCGATTGCAATCCAATTTGATTGCAATTTTTTTCAGCCCTGCCAGGTACTATTACAGGAACAATAACCTTAAATCGAACATACGACGCAAAAGTGACTGCTTTTAATGATTTGCGTACTTTAGTGGAATGGATGTTATATAGATCAGCACACACTTGTTGGCTCAAAATGTAATTTTCACGAAATTGTTTGGCATGCTTATCGTAAACAAAACTAACCACTACACCACTTCTGGCATTGAGAGTGATTCGATCTTCATCTGAAAGATCTTTACAGTTGATTAACATTCTCTCAGAACATTCCTCATTACTTAATGTTCCAATTGAGCACTTATTGTTTTCCATGATTAATATTTTATTCGGATCAAAATAAGAAATTATTAAAAAACTTAAGCAAAAACTTTAGAATTAAATAATGTATTTATTGATTTTGAAAGACGCAGAAGCTATAGAGAATGAAACGCTGCAGCGAACAAAATAAACGGTTATGTAAATGATTGTCATGTTATTTCGATTATTGAAATTTCACTACCTGATAACTTAATTCTGTGAGCACAAATGTACATAGATGGCAGAGTGTACCACTTCTTATTCATTTGTTTTCCAAATTATTACCAAAAAATACTTATTGCCCTAAATAGTAAAATTGAGAAATAATTTGATAATATTTTATTAATAGATTGTGATCTATTTTTTTCCAAAACTCAAAAATCAATATTTTACAAAAAAAAAACACCTCCGTGAAAATTTTAGGATCTTTTAAGAACATGCAGAGGTATCATGCAAAAAAATTCAGCAAAAAAAATGTTAGTTTTTGATTTATTCTATTTTGAAAATTTTGCAATTTTGCAACTTTTTGATTTTTCAAAAGTTTTTTTTTAATATATATAGTTTTGTAGCCCCAAGACTCCTCTTTAAAATGAGTCCAAGATGATTTTTGTAGCTATAATAGTTTTTGAGATATTAAAAAAATCAACTTGAAAAACTGGAAAAATAGCGAAATTTTGAATTTCGCATAACTTTGCAAATACTTTTTTTAATTTTTTCGCTGTTGATGGAACTTCATTTTAGGTTGAAAGAAGACTTTTGACCAAATTTCATCCAAATCGAAAGGGGTCGAGTCCAACCATTGGTCGTTTTGACACGAAATTACCCATATAGGATACCTTTTCTTTTCCAAAAAATCTTAGTTATGGTCCGACATATATCATATATGTGGGCGATGCCACCCCCATTTTCCTAAAATTTCTGGAAACCCCACTTTTTTGGTAAAGAGTGATTGTATGATATCAATTTTGAATAAATAAGAACTCCTGAGCCACATTGCTCAAAAAATCTGAAATTCCGGTACATACACACATATAAATTCAAGGCCGTATTTAAGAAAAGTCGCCTAAGTTCGACAATTTTTATGCGATTACAATAGGTATCAGTTTATTTAAAAATATATTTAATTTTAGATAGTACTCAATATTTTCAAATTGTAAAAATTATCGATGGTCAAAATTTAAAAAATTAAGAGAAATATGGGTTTTTTATACCCGAGCGCACTTGTGCACAAGGGTATTATAACTTTGTTCACATAACGGTTGTTTGTAACAGGCAAAACGAATCGAGATAGATATAGACAAATGTATACATAAATGATCAGAATGAAAAGAGAAATCGATTAAGCGGTGACTGTCTGTCCGTCCGTCCGTCCGTCCGTCTGTGCACACGATAACTCGAGTAAAAATTGAGATATCTTAACGAAACTTGGTACGTGCACTTCTTTCTGCCGTAGGACGGATGGTATTGAAAATGGGCAAAATCGGACAATAACCACGCCTACCTCCCATGTAACGGTAATTTTCAGAAATACGAAAACTGCGATATTTTAGTAACTACTGAAGATAATTCACTCAAAATATTTACAAAAAGTTTTAGACGACAAATAAGAATATTATAAATTTTTGGAAAATGGGCGTAGCCACGCCCACTTATGGTTACCTTATGGTTATGGTTAAAGGTTACCTTTGATTTCGTCTTTCCCCTTGCTGTGCTAGTACCCAAATTAGTTTACTTTGAAAATATTCCGATGCAGCTGAGACCGATCCTAAAACCCTGATAGCCGCTGCGCTATCTGAGTAAATATGTACCCTTCTAATCGATATTGAACTGTGACGTGACCCTCTTTATAGCGGCCACCTTTGCTTGAAACACGCTGATCAAATCGGGAGCACAAGCATAGTGTTTACAGACTGTTTACCGCATGTTTTCTGAACCTCTTAGATACCTTATTTCTCCCACCCACTCCTTGTATGAGCTATAGAAGGGCTCTCTAATGTTTGACTATCGAAAACCTTAAAATTGGTGTAATTGAAGGGAAGACGCCCAAAAAATCCACTATTTGGTACACGTTTAGGTGTGGCGGCGTGCATCCTTAATTTTAAAAGTTTAATTTTAGCTACAATTATAAACAGAATAAAGCGAAAATTGGTAGCTGTAGCTGGTAGCTGAACTTGAGGAGAAGGTAGGTGGGGGTGAGCTCCATGAAATGAAAAAATTTTTCAGGTAAAAGTGGCAACGTTTTTTAAATATTGAAATTTTTTTGAATTTAAAAAAACTCAGGCCTTTTCATGTATTTCCTTTAACTGCATCTACAAACAGGGCTATACTTATTAAATTTTTTATCCAAAATACTTCCAGATAGTTGCTTCTCCATACTCAAATGCAATGTAGTTAAAATATATTAAGGAACCATTATAAAATTACGACTATTTTGGGATTTCTAACTTTTTGATATTATTTTTTTAATATTTTGTTGCGTGCAGCAGATGTCAATTCCATGCGGTTATTGCAAATTGGAAAAACGACTTCGATGGAGCTATATATTCCGCTTCATCGTCGCCATTCTCATGGATGAAGGTTTCTGAAAAAAATTTAGTACATTTTTAATTGAATGTAAAAGTAACCAAGGGTAACTCATCATTTGAAGGTTCGAATGTTCCACCGACTAGCGCAGCGGGTTCTGGATTGGAAGTAACATTATGTTCAATTTGTTCTCCGCGGTCTTCACTAATCATAAGCAAATTTATAATTTCTTTACACTGCCTTTTTCACTTTTTAAACGCGACATTTCTGCTTATCTTTACCGCATTGATTTTATTTTTATTTTTTTCTTTTAATAATTATAATTAAAATATATTTTAAAGAACATAAACACGTCACTTACAATTGAGAAAATGTTGTATGTATTTACAGCTTCATGTCGTTGGAATTTGCATTTCATTTTTAAGTTTAAGTGATTTATAAACATTCGCTCTCAACACTTATTAAAGGTTTATTTGAAAAAACTTTAAATAAACTTAATATCTAAGGTGACCAGAATTTTTTAACATTCCAGGAGGACAAATTCTCCACATTTAAAACACAAAATTTGTTTTAAATTTATTTAACACATAAATAACGAATAAATTAACAATTCAAAGTTTCTCTAAACACAAGTCCAACAAGTTAATGGTACACTGCGTTGCATAATTATAAGACCGCCACATATTAACAAGTTTTGACTATTTATTTTTAACCGACTTCAAAAAAAGGAGAAGGTTATCAATTCGTGGGAATATTTAATTTTTGTATGTTACCGCTTAAGGTAGTCCCATACTGATTTGGTTTAGATCCGATATTGGATCATGAAAAAATTAACGGTACTCCTGAATTTTTATATGAGAATTGAAGTCGGTTGTGTTTTTTGCTTAAAAATTACTTGTTAAATAATTTAAAGGTAATTGAATTACTTGCAAAAGAAATTGCTTTCGTTCTTCGTCTTTCCTCAAAGTTCGATTATAATTTTGTACCAATGCTATACCTCGTTCAGCAATATCATTAACATATTTAATACTTTTAATCGTCTCTAAGAAACCAATTTCAGGGTAATTTTTTAAATTTTAATTTAAAGCCCTATAAAAATATGCATAGAAAAAACGTTTATCTCTTTTTCATAACTTTTTTTAACGGGTCAAAAGTTATAACATTTTTAATGAAACTTAATGAATAATGAAATTATTTTACATGTTTTTTACATAGAAAATTTCAAATGCCCACTGACACCTTTTAAAATTGAAATAAAAATTTTTCCAAATTGGAGAATTTCCTTCTCAGTATATAGGTCATTTTAAGGCCATAAATTCGCCAGGTTAGTTATTTTGATCATCCTAATATATATATACAAGAATAACTCGTTTACTGTAATAAGAATAAGTGGCAAATTTCCCGGAAAACATCCCCCAAAAAAGCCTGGATCCGCCGAAGGACCTGTGTTATTTTTGGTTAAGTACTTGGATGTGAAATAACATATTTTCTAAATTGTTTTAAGCATATTTGCGCTCCAATGCATTTAAGCCATCTTATAAATGCTTTTATCAAGATGAAAAATCCCCATA
>NW_023458557.1:42751276-42759391 GCF_013731165.1 Rhagoletis pomonella
TTATTTTTAAATTGCCATTGATTTATTAAATGTGATTGAAGTTTTGAAAGCCAGCTAATTTTTGAATTCTTATGCTTATTAGAGAAATGAAAATGCAGTATATAAACTTATCTCTTTATTGAGATATTTATCAAAGAAATTTACTGTGAATAAGGTCCATTTTTGCTTAAGTTTTTAAGTAAACTATATAAACATATATAAATTAAACAAAGGACGAAGGTAAGCTTTTACTAAAAAGATCTAATAATAATAGAAAAAATGTTTTCTAATTTTAAAATATATATACATATACAGACATGTTCTGTAAATCGAACGATTTTGAAATTAATATGATTTGCTAAATATTGATCGTTATATCTGATGAAAAGATTGAATATTATTTATATAAAAAAATATATAATAGAACCATCAGCGATGTTATATCACCGGTATCAATACCAAATTATGAGTTTTATGATTAAAAATCCATAAAAATATTTCCAAAATCTTATCGATTTCAAATCGAACGAATTTCAGAACATACCTGATATTCTATTTTTTATATACGTTTATAGACTGAATTTTATACAAATGGAGAACCTATGGAATGTAAAATCTACTGAAGATGTGGAATCGCGTGGCCTACAGGTGTTTTGTGATGAAATACCTAAAAATCCTCTTCCTGAAGTAGAGTACTACTGGACAGGAAAAAAATATCTTATATTTTATTATGGCCATCAATATTTTAAATTAAAAACCCGGTGTGGTACGGGAAAAACCACATTTACTAATAAACAATGAAAATAAAAAAATAAATATAATGAGGAAGAGTTTTCCATTTTAAAGTAAGGAATGTTTTTCTTTGATCTACAGATGGATTTTTGGTTCAGTGTAAATAAAACATCTATTCCTGAAACGACATCAGAAGCGCCTACATCTAATCCGAAAAAGTTTTTCACAACACAGGAAGCCATAGAAGCATTTAGGCAAGATCTATTACAAAAAAGGGAAAAATATTTCGGGAATAATTGAGAGCTCTCAACCCTTTTATAGACATTTTCAGCTTCAATATGAAGATAATATTATGCTATGAATTCGCTGTACATATGATAGTGATTTCCTTCAACGTAAACTGAATATTTCTTGTTTTGTGTATCGCCAGGTTGCATTCGAGAAAATTTTAAGTAACGGTGAAATTGAAATTGTTACTGGAGATGATTATGTGTGATGATATCACACTACGCTCAGATGTCACATTCATTGATATTAAAAGTTATAAACATTATATGGATTTGGAAATTTCTTAACTTTTAATACTATAATATGGATTTGCCGTATTCATATGACATATAAAAAGAACACAAATGTAGTATATAAAAAGATTAGTTTGATATTTGGTTTTCATTACTCAGCGGAGAGTGATCGATTAGTTAATAAAACTGGTGGTTCTAATACATACTTATGTTCACAATTATTTAAATAGGATTTGAATAGACTCTAAAAAAGTAATATAAACTTTTATAGAAATTCATAAGACTATTTTTTAAGCGAATTTAAAAAAAAGCTCAATCCATATAATCTTAGAGGAATATACGTTGGTTATAGACGTTCAGGGAGTCTATTTTAATAGGAAATTTATTGCTAAAGAAGTCAGCATATCAACATATATATAACATATATATCATATATAAAAACGTTTCTTATTCAACCTCCTTTTGAAGAATCCAAGTTAACGATACAGGATAAAACAACTAACAACTGGTTATATCATAATCATCATGGATTAAAATGGGAAGAGGGTGATTCGACTTTTATGACTGTTATTGAATATATCCATTCATTAATGAAAAGAAAAAATTATATATTCTTTGCTAAAGGATTGGAGAAAATCAGATGGATTCAACGTTTATTCGGATACGATATTATTTTATATAATTAAGATGATTTAAATTGTCCAAATTTAAAGAATTTATATATTAAAAATATAAATATAAATACTTGTAAATATCATAAAAATTCTATGATATGTGCTGAAAAAATGTAATAATATTAAGAAACTTTATTTATTCATTAAATATCTAATAATAAATAAAAAATAAATAAGTAATTATAAAACTTTATTTTATTTCAAATAAATTTTTTTGTTCTCATCATCAACATCAGGAGACTTTTCCATTCATATATGAAAGATTAAAAGATTTCGTATTATTTTTGAATTTGTTAGACATTCGGTGACTCTTTTGAATTTAATAAATTTGTCTTTCAATGAATATAAACGAGAAAAACAAGTATCTTAATCTTTTTCGAAACGATGTATTATTAATATCTCCTGCTTTCTGTATCAAAATATGAGTTTTCATAAAAAAGTATGCTTAAGGACTTTTCTCACTAAGTTAGCAATATATGAATGAATAATGCTAGATGAATAAAACATTTAAATATACACATACTTTTATAAGCATTTTTTTATATGTTTATGTGGGTTTCGTTATCGTCCACTTGGCGTTACTATACTTATTAGGCAAACAATGATGATGAAATCAAGATCAAGGCTATTTATAATATTAGCATTTGATTTGACTCATATAATAAAATTTAAATTCTCTTCTTCTTTTTTGGCGCTGTAACCGCCTAAGCGATTTTGGCCGAGTTCAGCAAAGCACGCCAGTCGTTTCTCCTCTGTGCCAACTGACGCCAATTGGAAACGCCAAGTGAAGCCAAGTCCTTCTCCACCTGATCTTTCCATCGCAGTGGGGGCCTCCCTCTTCCTCTGCTACCACCAGCGGGTTCCGAGTTGAATACTTTCAGAGCTGGAGCGTCGGTGTCCATTCGAACGACATGACCAAGCCAGCGGAGCCGCTGTATTTTAATTCGCTGCACTATGTCCATATCGTTGTAAAGCTCATACAGCTCATCGTTCCATCGTCTGCGGTACTCGCCGTCGCCAACGCGTAAAGGACCGTAAATCTTCCGCAAAATCTTTCTCTCAAACACCCCAAGAGCCGCCTCATCGGATGTTGTCATTGTCCATGCTTCTGCGCCATATACCAGCACGGGCATGATGAGTGACTTATAGAGCGTGGTTTTCGTACGTCGAGAGAGGACTTTACTCCTGAATTGCCTACTCAGTCCAAAGTAGCACTTGTTGGCAAGAGTGATTCTACGTTGGATTTCAATGCTGACATTATTATCGGTGTTAATGCTGGTTCCCAAGTAAACGAAACTCTCTACTTTCTCGAAATTGTAACTGTCAACAGTGACGTGGGTGCCAAGGCGCGAATGTGCTGACTGTTTGTTTGATGACAGGAGATACTTCGTCTTGTCCTCGTTTACCACCAGACCCATGCGCTTTGCTTCCCTATCCAACTTGGAAAAGGCAGAACAGACTTCGCGGTTTTTGTTACCGATGATGTCGATGTCATCGGCATAAGCCAGCAATTGCACGCTCTTGTAGTAAATTGTTCCTGAGCGGTTCAGTTCTGCAGCTCTTATTATCTTCTCCAACATCAGATTAAAGAAGTCACATGAAAGGGAGTCGCCCTGTCTGAAACCCCGTTTTGTGGCGAACGGCTCGGAGAGGTCTTTTCCAATTCTGACGGAGCTGGTGGTATTGCTCAACGTCATTTTACACAGCCGTATGAGTTTTGAGGGGATGCCAAATTCAGACATAGCGGCGTATAGGCAACTCCTTTTAGTGCTGTCAAAAGCGGCTTTAAAGTCGACAAATAGGTGGTGAGTGTCGATCCTTTTCTCGCGGGTCTTTTCCAAGATTTGGCGTATTGTGAATACCTGTTCTATGGTGGATTTGCCAGGTCTAAAGCCTCACTGATAAGGCCCAATCAGTTCATTGACGGTGGGCTTCAGTCTTTCACACAATACGCTCGATAAGACCTTGTAACCTATGCTTAGAAGGCTGATCCCGCGGTAGTTGGCGCGAATGGCGGGGTCACCTTTCTTGTGGTTTGGGCAGAGCACACTTAAATTCCAGTCGTCGGGCATGCGTTCATCTGACCATATTCTGCACAAGAGTTGATGCATGCACCTTATCAACTCCTCGCCGCCGTACTTGAATAGCTCAGCTGGCAGGCTGTCAGCTGCAGCGGCTTTGTTGTTTTTCAGCCGCGTTATTGCTATACGTACCTCGTCATAGTCAGGCGGTGGAACGTCGACTCCGTCATCATCGACTGCGGGCTCGGGTTCTTCGTCTCCACAACTTTCTGTGCTGCTGCCATTTAGTAGGGCGGAAAAGTGTTCCCTCCATAATTTAAGTACGCTCTGGACACCAGTTACTAGGTCGCCATTATTGTTCTTACAGGAGTGCGCCCCGGTCTTTAAACCTTCCGTAAGTCGCCTAACTCTCTGGTAAAATTTTCGGGCATTCCTCCTGTCGGCCAGCATTTCAAGCTCTTCGCACTCACGTATTTCTGCCTCTCTCTTCTTGTTGCGGCAAATACGTCTCGCTTCCCTCTTCAGATCCCTATAGCGGTCCCACATAGCGCGCGTTGCGCCCGATCGCAGCGTGGCCGTGTAGGCGGCATCTTTTTTCTCTGCAGCTTCCTGACACTCCTCATCGTACCAGTTGTTCTTTCGGGCTCGCTGAAATCCGACTACTTCTTCGGCGGCGGTACTTAATGAGCGGGAAATGTGGTTCCACTGCTCGCATATGTCGGTTTGTTGAAGAGTGCTCTCTGAGAGCAGGTGTGAGAGTCGAGTAGCGAAAGCGCTGGCTGTCTGTTGTGATTGCAGCTTTTCGACGTTAAGCTTTCCTTGCATATTTGGGCGCACATTTTTTGCTGCACAGAGGCGGGTGCGTATCTTGGCTGCAACAAGATAGTGGTCCGAGTCGATGTTTGGGCCTCGGAGTGTGCGTACGTCTAAAACACTGGAAGCGTGCCTTCCGTCTATCACAACATGATCGATTTGGTTTCTCGTTTTTCGATCCGGAGACAGCCAGGTAGCTTGATGGTTCTTTTTATGCTTGAACCTAGTACTGCATACTACCATGTTTCGGGCCCCGGCGAAGTCGATCAGCCTCAATCCGTTGTCGGACGTTTCGTCGTGGAGGCTGAATTTTCCGACGGTGGTTCCAAAGATCCCTTCTTTGCCCACCCTGGCATTGAAGTCGCCAAGCACGATTTAGATATCATGACGGGGGCAGCGCTCGTACGTGCGCTCCAAGCGCTCATAGAAGAGATCCTTGGATGCCTCATCCTTCTCTTCCGTCGGGGCAAGGGCGCAGATAAGCGAGATGTTGAAGAATCTCTCTTTGATGCGGATTGTGGCTAGACGCTCGTCCACCGGGGTGAACGACAGTACTCGGCGACGGAGTCTCTCTCCCACCACAAATCCAACTCCGAATTTGCGCTCCTTTACATGGCAGCTGTAGTAGACGTCGCAAGGCCCCAGACATTCTTTGCTTTGCCCCGTCCAACGCATTTCTTGGATGGCGGTGATGTCAGCTTTTGTCCTTACGAGGACATCAACCAGCCGGGCAGAGGCACCTTCCCCATTAAGGGTCCGGACATTCCAGGTGCATGCCCTCAAATCGTAGTCCTTTAAACATTTGCCGTGGTCGTCATCATAAGGGGGGGTCTCATCCGAGGCTTTGCCTTGCTTCTTCACTGGAAGTTCTTTTTACGTGGCGGGTCCCATGCCCAGCGCACAACCCATTGCTGGGACGGGGGTGGTTTCGCAACCAAATACACGTTTATATAGCGAGCCGCTTGCTCCAAGCAGACACCCGCTTGCAGCCGCACCTACTGGTGAACAGACGCTGCAGACTTCAGTGAGCCCTTAAACCGAATAAGTCAGAGTGGCCCCACCGAAGCTCCCTCTCTTTCTGCCGTGACCCAAGGCTCCACTCGGATTGGTTACCGCATCTCCCACATGGGTTGCTCACGTTGCCCAGAGTGCGCGAACGAGGACGCAAGAGTCGGGATTGAGTATAGCCATGCAACTGTAACTGCATACCCAGCGCAATGACTATACCCCATTGCACTCCAATAAAATTTAAATAGGGTAATAAAAAATAAATATATTCTTTGACAGCAACATTGAGTTTAAGATTATTTCCACATTTTTTATTGAATCATATTATGAAGCATAAAATAGATTACTAAAGTATATGTATATTTAAATATGTTCTTTATCAACAGTTCACCTCAATGCTTTTTATATAGTTATGAAATGTGTATAAATAAGCTAATACTGTACATTAGAAATTATTACTTTGTTTAAAGCTACTAAAACACATCATGCCTGGTGTAAATCGAATCCTCAATAGCCAGCATCATGGAGAGTACAACTTCGATTTTGAATTGGAGATGTTGTGCTTTGAAGACATGAAAAACCCTTATATATGTATTGAAGATGAAGATGAGGGTCCCCGGTTACAGGTTTTGGGCATCCCAGTCAGAGCAGCCCATGCTTTTTTTTAACAAAAAATGGGATGAAGAGGATGACAACATGGAGTTGAAATTGAGGAGTATATTATGGAGCAACACCAAAACCAACATGAATATAAAAGAAGGGGTTTAGATATTAAGACTAAGTTAAGGTATTATAGTAGAACAAATAGGGAAGCGATATATGATATAGAAGTTTATTCTAAATCACATAATAATATTGTATTTGAATATAACTTAACTGTTGAATTAGTATTTAGAAATTTAAAATTTAATTATATAGAACCATACATTTATTAAAAAGCTTCAGCGTTTATTTGAATATAATATTATTTTATATGAGAGTTATTTATGAAAAAAGGTTTATTTATAAATCGTTAGTCGTTGGAAAAGGTTTTATAACCAATATAATTAATAAGCTTCCTATTGAACTTCATTTGCCTAGTTATCAATTTTGTGAACCTGGAACGAAACTACGGAAACTTTTAGTAAGAGGAGATTGAGGGATTAATCTACTAGACACTGCTTGTTGAGTACATGATATATCATATTTATATAATAAAGATTTAGATAACCGACATATTGTTGATAAAAAATTAACTGAGAAGGCTTGGGAAAGAGTTAAAGCGAAGGATAGCAATCTTAGTGAGAAAACAAATGCTTGGTTAGTTACAAATATAATGAAGACAAAAACGAAATTTGGTATGGGGAACATTTATAGTAAAACTAAGAAAGTGGGAGGAAAAACTGGTTGCCAGCTCTTCAAACATGCTTTAAAAGGTGCTAAACAAAATTTAAAGACAAGTAATAACTTAAAAGATGCAATAAAAATTTCACGAAAGGTTGTAAATAATATTTTTAGAGGGAAAAAGTCTATAATAAAAGCACCACGTATAATACCATTACCTAAATCTGGAGGATTTCTCCCATTAACGCCTTTATTCGTAGCATTAGGAGCACTTGGAAGTCTATCTGGCGGTACAGCAGGAATTATTAAAACAATCAATGCTATAAAAACTGGAAAGGAGCAGTTGTTGGAGGCGAAACGTCATAATAATATAATGGAAGCTATTTCAATGGGAAAAGGAATGTTTTTAAAGCCTTATAAAAAGGTATTCGGATTATATTTAAAACCATACCAAAAAAACTCTGCTACCCAGAAGACCTCTTACTGATGTAGACTTAAAGAAGTATTCAAAATTTATTCCAAATTTTAGAGCGGTATTCATGTGTGACAGTTTACCCCGTAAACCATTTAAGAGAGAATGTGGAATAATAAATTTGGATAGTTCAAATACTGGAAAACGATAATGAGATTGATTATTTCGATAGCTTTGGAAAAACTTATATCCTCCTGAACATTTAATAAAGTATTTAGGAAAAACATTAAATATAACTATAATAAACAGCAATTAAGCTAATTTAAAAAAAGCTCAAGCTATATAATGTCAGAGGAATATACGTTGGTTATAGACGTTCAGGGAGTCTATTTTAATAAGAAATTTATTGCTAAAGAAGTAGGCATATCAACATATGATTCACATGTAACAACGTTTCTTATTCAACCTCCTTTTGAAGAATCCAGGTTAACGATGCGGGATAAAACAACTAACAACTGGTAATATCATAATCATCATGTATTAAAATGGGAAGAGGGTGATTCGACTTTAATGACTGTTATTGAGTATATCCATTCATTAATGAAAAGAAAAAATTATATGGTCCGGGAACG
>NW_023458557.1:42759491-42760657 GCF_013731165.1 Rhagoletis pomonella
CCAAACATTGTTACCACTTCTTGTAACCGCAATTATAGGTACCGTGGAAATGTTTTAATTTATTCAGCATTCCAGGTATGAAGTTTTGTAGAAATTCTGTTGTTGCATATTTCATGGGGCAATATTTTGTTACCTGCTTATGAGAGGGTAACAAATTTTACTGGTTACAAAAGTGCGCAGAATGCGAAAAGGGTTTAAACAAAGAGAGGAGCTTTATTATCCGTTAAAAAATCTGATTACTAACGCAGAATAGGTTAATGTACGATTTTGTGTTTGAATCTTTTCGTGATAATAAACAATATTTGTGTGTTACCAACGCAGAATAGGTCTGTATGTATACACTCACTTATACATGCTTCAGAGCTTTGCAATTATCAATAATGCAAAATAATTAAATTTTTTTGAATTCGTATACATGTTGCTCGTAGTATCTAGAGTCAACTGTAAACAAATCTAGAGTCAACTGTAAACAAAATTGATGACCGAAGCTGGTGAAGGCAACCATGTTGCCAAATTACATTTGTTGTAAAACCACTTATGTATGTATGTGATTTCAGAAGTTTTGAGTTTACAACAAAATATCATGAGTCATTTGTGCAAAAAATTTATGTTTATTTTGTTTTTTGTTAAATTAAAATCTTAAGCAACTAATTTATAATATACAAGTTTAGAGAAAAAATGTCTTAACTCGAGATAGGTTATTTTTGTAGATATTACTGCGGGCTTGCCACTTTTCATTTGGCTGGCTGTGGTTTCTTCAATTTTACATTTTAGAATTTTTGTGGCCCTCGCGAAGAAGTTGCGCTTGAAGGCGACGCGCTTGCGGGGAGATGTGTGGCCATTGAATTTAAGAATGAATGAGTTTGACCTTGAAGAATATGCGCATGCGTTTATGAATGAAATTATTATTGTTGTGTTTTAGTCGCATATGCGCTTTTACATACATATGTATGTACGTACGCGTATTTGCATGAATGTGATATGTTTGGAGGGAAATCGCATGAGTATATTAAATAAATTTATTGATTATAAATGTACATTTGGTTGATATAAAAAGGGTAATTTCATCCATAAATTACAACTTCACAACTTCCATACTAAAGAGGAAGCTTATAAAGGTCTTGCATATACTTATATTTGTTTAAAATTATAAAATAAAGTAAATA
>NW_023458557.1:42760757-42842914 GCF_013731165.1 Rhagoletis pomonella
AAAAAATGTAATAATATTAAGAAACTTTATTTCTTCATTAAATATCTAATAAATAAAAATAAATAAGTAATTATAACACTTTATTTTACTTCAAATTAAATTTTATTTGTTTTCAACATCAACAGACCTTTCCATTCATATGTATGTTTATATACACATACATATTAAATACTTAGCAATTAACTATGTGAACATTATTAACACACTTTTCTAGGGGTGGAGCATCTATATATGTATATACATATGTATGTATGTACGTTTGCATATAGATGTATGTATGAGAATACGTATGTATATATGTATACCAATACACCTTACCAATTTTCGACATATAAACCACCTTGTATATATAAGTTGGTTATACACGTTCAGAAAAACTGGAAAGGAGCAGTTATTGGAGGCGAAACGTCATAATAATACAATGGAAGCTATTTCAATGGGAAAAGGAATGTTTTTAAAGTCTTATAAAAAGGGATTCGGATTATATTTAAAACCATACCAAAAAAAACTCTTAATGAAGCTACCCAGAAGACCTCTTACTGATGTAGACTTAAAGAAGTATTCAAAATTTATTCCAAATTTTAGAGGGGTATTCATGTGTGACAGTGACCCCGTAAACCATTTAAGAGAGAATGTGGAATAATACATTTGGATAGTTCAAAGGGTCGAGGAACGCATTGGGTAGCTTACTGGAAAAACGATAATGAGATTTATTACTTCGATAGCTTTGGAAACTTACAGCCTCCCAAGCAAATAATAAAGTATTTAGGAAAAAACATTAAATATAACTATAATAAACAGCAAAGCTATAATTCATATAATTGCGGACATTTATGTTTAAAATTCTTATTATCAAAATAAATAAGTAAATATAAAACCTTCTTTTATTTCAAATTAAATTTTATTTGTTCTCATCATCAACAACAACAGACCTTTCCATTCATATATATGTTTATATACACATACATATTAAATACTTGGCAATTAACTATGTGAACATTATTAACACACTTTTCTAGGGGTGGAGCATCTATATATGTATATAGATATGTATGTATGTATGTTTGCATATAGATGTATGTATGAGAATACGTATGTATATATGTATACCAATACACCATACCAATTTTCGACATATAAACCACCTTGTATCAGATTTCTTGGAATTCCATCAGCGGAACACCCTGTGATCGGTTCCCGTTCCGGACTCAGATTTGTCACCAGTGACATCTTGCGGCTTTTATCTGGGTTCTGAACTTGGATTATCGGCGACATCTTGCGGCGGAGCAGCAAAGCTTGCGGCAGAGCAGCAGCAAACCGTATAGCGGCTCTGCACCGGAGCAACAGCAAACCATATGCCGGTTCTGGAGCCGGTTCCAGAACCGGCATAAATATACTACTGCGTTTGCACTGTTCAACTCTCACAGGCGGTTAGTTGAATCAAAAGTTTACATCATTTAACTGAAAGTTGAAAAATGTAAACTTCTTTAAATACAATGATTGTGTAAGATTTTGACAATTTCATCATTGCAATAAAACTTGGAAAGGAGGACAAGAAGGACATTTTTGCTCAAAAGGAGGACAGGGGAGGACAATGTTTTTGAGGAGGACAAATCACGTTTGAGGTGGACAATCCTCCTCAAAGGAGGACGGTTGGTCAGCTTATAATATCAGAAACGCTTATTATAGCAAACTAGCTTTATGTTAGAGGGCTGCATGAATCCATTCAAAACGGCTTGTGAATTATTCATATACAAAACGAATGAATGATTGAGTGAATACCTGTTCTGATATATGTGTCGACATTACAATATTCAAACGAAGTGAAAATAAATTGAATTGAAATAAATGTCAGTTTTTTGTATGAATATCCAAATATATTTTTTTCTATGTACATATGTACAAACATACATATGTATGTATGTATGCATTTCTTCGCACCTTTTACAATACGAACAAATTTGTTTGTAAAAAAAAACTTTAACCGAAATGAGTTTGAATGATTTGAATGTTTTTCATTCTTTTATTTGTTTTTGTTATTTTATGGCCTTATAACAATTATTCAACAATTTTTATTGAGCTCGAGGCCGTTTTTAATGAAAAACTCATTGTGGAAAAGCAACAATAATTTGAAAAAATGGTAGAAGTGATAGCTATTTCGGAAATCACCACATTTCCTCATCAGACTTCTTTCAGTAGGATTCGAACCGACGATCCCACTGACTCAGCCAGTTGCCCACGCACTGTGCTAAGTTAGCCTTGTAAATTATCGTTGCTCTTTTCCCACTTTTTCATTTGCTAAGCCAACACAATCAAGCGCAGCTATTCCGCTACGATTTACACTTGATCATGTGGTTGTTGGTTTTTGTTAATAATTCTATTTTTAAAATGTTTAACTTTTAGGTATGCCCGTTCTTAAGTTATTTGTTTTTGTTATTTTATGGCCTTATAACAATTATATTCAACACTTTTTATAGAGCTCGAGGCCGTTTTGAATGAAAAACTTATTGTGGAAAAGCAACAACAATTTGAAAAAATGGTAGAAGTGATAGCTATTTCGGAAATCACCACATTTCCTCATCAGACTTCTTTCAGTAGGATTCGAACCGACGATCCCACTGAGACAGCCAGTTGCCTACGCACTGTGCTAAGTTAGCCTTGTAAATTATCGTTGCTTTTTTCCCACTTTTTCATTTGCTAAGCCAACACAATCAAGCGCAGCTATTCCGCTACGATTTACACTTGATCATGTGGTTGTTGGTTTTTGTTAATAATTCTATTTTTAGAATTTTTAACTTTTAGGTGTGCTCGTCCTTAAGTTATTTGTTTTCGTTATTTTATGGCCTTATAACAATTATATTCAACAATGTTTATTGAGCTCGAGGCCGTTTTTTAATGAAAAACTTATTGTGGAAAAGCAACAATAACTTGAAAAAATGGTAGAAGTGATAGCTACTTCGGAAATCACCACATTTCCTCATCAGCCTTCTTTCAGTAGGATTCGAACCGACGATCCCACTGACCCAGCCAGTTGCCTACGCACTGTGCTAAGTTAGCCTTATAAATTATCGTTGCTTTTTTCCCATTTTCTCATTGGCTAAGCCAACACAATCAAGCGTAACTATTCCGCTACGATTTACACTTGATCATGTGGTTGTCGGTTTTGTTGGTTTTTGTTAATAATTATATTTTTAGAATGTTTAACTTTTAGGTGTGCTCGTCCTTAGGTTATTTGTTTTTGTTATGTTATGGCCTTATAACAATTATATTCAACAATTTTTATTGAGCTCGAGGCCGTTTTTAATGAAAAACTCATTGTGGAAAAGCAACAATAATTTGAAAAAATGGTAGAAGTGATAGCTATTTCGGAAATCACCACATTTCCTCATCAGACTTCTTTCAGTAGGATTCGAACCGAAAATCCCACTGACTCAGCCAGTTGCCTACGCACTGTGCTAAGTTAGCCTTGTAAATTATCGTGGTTTTTTTCCCACTTTTTCATTTGCTAAGCCAACACAATCAAGCGCAGCTATTCCGCTACGATTTACACTTGATCATGTGGTTGTTGGTTTTGTTGGTTTTTGTTAATAATTATATTTTTAGAATGTTTAACTTTTAGGTGTGCTCGTCCTTAAGTTATTTGTTTTTGTTATTTTATGGCCTTATATCAATTATATTCAACAATTTTTATTGAGCTCGAGGCCGTTTTTAATGAAAAACTTATTGTGGAAAAGCAACAATAATTTGAAAAAATGGTAGAAGTGATAGCTATTTCGGAAATCGCCACATTTCCTAATCAGACTTCTTTCAGTAGGATTCGAACCGACGATCCCACTGACTCAGCCAGTTGCCTACGCACTGGCCGTAAAATAACAAAAACAAATATCTTAAGGACGAGCACACCTAAAAGTTAAACATTCTAAAAATAGAATTATTAACAAAAACCAACAACCACATGATCAAGTGTAAATCGTAGCGGAATAGCTGTGCTTGATTGTGTTGGCTTCGCAAATGAAAAAGTGGGAAAAAAGCAACGATAATTTATAAGGCTAACTTAGCACAGTGCGTAGTAAGGCATCCAATGCCGGACCATCTTATGAATTCCGGGATTTCGGGATCTTAAAGTGGTAACCCCGGGATCTCGGGATATTTCGGGATATTATTACCATTAATTAAAATATCCTAACAAACTAGTTTTGTAGTCTTTCTTTAGTGCGAATACTAGAAAGAAAAATAAATTTGTGTTTATATCAGTTCAAAAAGCTAATTACAAACTGAATAAACTAAAAACTTATATATTAGTATACCACAACATATATATTAGTATACCACAACATATGTATATATACAAGTCGGACGGATTTCGTAAAAAAAAATATGATGGCATTTCTCCGATTCGCTTCAAATTTTTTTATGGGTTCTATACATTAAATAAGCTAACACGTATTTTTACTTTTTTCAAAGATTGATTGAACTAGGCCAAAACTATTCTGATGTAGACTTATGGGATCTCGGTAGAAAGGTATATTCGCACTATTTTTATTTATGTGCAAAAAAAAAGTCATTCGTGTCCCCCTTTTTTTTTTTTTTTTGAAATACCAACACATCTTAATTCAACTTTGAATGATGTTCGTTCACCCTACCTTTCTCTTTCTTCCTTTGAATAACCTTATTAGCAAAGAAATACAAAGGGTAAGAAAATACCTTTCCAATGATACCTCACAAGTCTAAATCGGGAGAGTTAAGGTTCAGCTATTGAAGCTTTTCTTATACCAATCTTTGAAAAAAGTTAAAAAACATCAAAAATCGCATTATTACGATTCCGTTCTATTTTTTTTTTATATTTTTATGTAAATTTTTTAAGCTTAAACCGTTTTGTCATTTGAGGTGATTTTTTCAAAAAACATCTTTAAGGAACTATTTTTATTCATAAAAAACTCCACTTTTGGAGGTATTTTCAAATCGGTCCAGCTCGCTTAAATCTTAATATTTTTCCGAAATATTATGGTGGACGTCTTAAAATATAATAGATTTTATAATTCCAATGGAAAAACAGTACCGATGTTTTTTGTATGGGGAGTGATGCAGTCTATTATGTATATGCATAAATACTATATGTGAGTGTAAAGATGATCTCGTATTTTTTACTCTTTGTAAAAATGACTGCGACTGTAATATGAATTTTAATTCCATAGTTTTTAGTTTATTCAGTTTGTAATTAGCTTTTTGAACTGATATAAACACAAATTTATTTTTATTTCTAGTATTCGCACTAAAGAAAGACTACAAAACTAGTTTGTTAGGATATTTTAATTAATGGTAATAATATCCCGAAATATCCCGAGATCCCGGGGCTACCGCTTGAACATCCCGAAATCCCGGGATTCATAAAATGGGCCGGCATTGGATGCCTTAGTTTTCACTTCGCTCGAAAATCAGCAAACGGTAGCACTGCTGAGTACTACGATTATGCCCCATTGCGCTTAACATATTAGCCTGATCCAGTACTCCATGAACTTACAGGTTTTTACACGAACTTAAAGAAAGTTACAGGAAAAATGATCCCGTACTCCAAATTCCTCCAAAATCCTGTAAATGAGAGCGATTTTTGGAGAGTTGCGTAGAGATTGAAGTTGCAAGATTTTGCCCGAACTTTTTCTTCTGGTAAAATCATGAAAAGAGTCAAGCGATCACTGGTTGACGTTTGTACAGGAAAAATGCTTTTTTTGTTCCCGTAGTTTTTGTTGTTACTCACTTTCTACTCTCACTTCGGAGAGTAATTTTTCTCTTTGACATTTTTACAGGATTTTTCACGAAAAGTATTGGATCAGAGCTATTATATCTACTAACTGTGCAACGATGTATAAAGTTCTGTATAAGATTCTTCAAGAGATGATGATTATGCAGCAGGGAATCTTTTCTTGCAATAAAACCATATTTGCTCAAGTCGTATGTTATGTGAAACTGTTTCACAGTGCTTTATCCCATTGGCAAAATTAAAATAAGATAAAGTGCTTACAATATTTATGTACTTAATATACATTTTTGTAAAGCTAACATATTACCTTTAATAGATTTTTAAGTTTAATTTACCAACTCTTCTTTTTGTTAACAGTAGAGGGCGCTAAATTCAGAACAATTTTGAGGTAAAACTGTTGAACGGGAAAACTACTTTTACTGTGTTACAAAAAAAAATGGTCAAAAATTCAGTTTTTAGTGTATTACGTTAAAACTGAGTACCTAGCAAGCATTTCAGTAAGTGTTTTTTAAAAATAACGTAAAGTAGAGGGCTGCATGCATTCATTCAAACTACTAGCCAAGCAGAGTACAGTAGATTTGAATATTTTACTTCACTTACAAAACACTCAGCGTTTGGAATTTTGTAAGTTATGAATACATATAAATTTTGTTTTACATTTTCTATTTTCAAATGGAAGAATGCGAATGAGTGAATGAAAAATATTCAAATCATTCGAAATCATTTGGGTTAAAGTTTGTTTTACAAACAAATTTGTTCGTATTGTAATAGGTGCGAAGAAATACATACATACATACATATATATACATAGAGAAAATATTTTTGGATATTCATACAAAAAATTGTCATTTACTTCAATTCAATTTATTTTCACTTCGTTTGAATATTGTAATGTCGACGCATATATCAGAACAGTAGTGCAATTCACTAACTTTTAACGATACGATTTGTCGAGGTCTAATATAACGATTTTTGTGGTTTGCAGTAACGATTGTGTTAGTCGGTAACTCATTTTTAACGACACTAAACAGCTGACATTTTCTTTTTATTTCAATAAAAGAAAGGTGGCATCTCAGCTTAACGAAACGTCAAAAAATTCGAAAAGCACAAAGAAGAATGACGAAAAACAGATAAATTCCTTGCTTGCAAAGTGGTATACACATAGTTTTCTGAATATTTTAATATACTTTTACAAAAAGTAAGTAAAATAAAACGTTTATTTATTTTGTATTATTAGACATAACCTTTTTCGCATATTATAGAATGGCTTCGTCAGTACCCAGTGTTCAAAAGAGAAGCCGGACCACAGCAGAACAACTAAGTCGCATGGTGGACTTTTTGGCGGAAAAGCCGGGATTGGCAGGATCAAGGTTCCAGAAGCTTCATGGCAAGTCGGACTGCGACAAGAAGTGGAGTGAGCTAGCGTCAATGCTGAATAGCCTTGGTGGTTCGGTGAAGAACGTCGACCAATGGTGCACAGTATGTAAAAGTTGTTTAGTAATTTAATACCACGTTTAAAATTTTGTTTTGCAAAAAGGTATGGAGTGATTTGAAGAGCCGTACTAGTATTAAGGTGCGTGATAGAAAACGAAAGCAGGCCATGACGGGAAACAATCCCATTAATGAAGACCCACCCACTGAGCTTGAGAGGCGTGTGATTGCCCTTATCGGTAGCGACTATGTGCAGGGCAATGAAACTGTTGCTGAAAGTGTGCCAGTGCAAGAGGTAAAAAGCAAATAAATCGTTATGAATAGCACAGCAGTTAACAATTCTTCCCATCATTAGGAACTCCAACTTCGTATAGAAGAGGGTGATGAAAGTGTCATCATCGAGATGCCATCTATTTCCCACGAAGTGAGCATTGAGATGTGCACATCGACTCCAGTAACTCCTGCAGGAAAAACGCCTCGTAGAGGTGCAAAAAGAAGGCGTGTGGACGGTGGTACCGAGGCCCAAAAAACATTTTTGGAAATTGCTCAGACCCAAGCAAATGCCTTAAAAGTAATTTGCATATTTGTAACTTTACATAAGTAAAATTTTATGACATAATTTTTTCGGTTCTTTTTCAACAGATGCTAGCAGAGTCGAGTGCAGCGAATGTACAAATAGCAGGTAGACAAACAGATGCTTTGAAGGTAATTTTTTGTACATACTAAAAAAATAGTATTACATTCGTATGCTCTTTCAACAGTTGTTAGCTAAACAAAAACGGCGAGTGTGCAGGTAGCGAAATCGTTGGCCGAAGCTATGAACACAATGGGGGAAGGTTTAAAGGCATGTGCGGATGCCTTTAATAACACTGGACCACAAATTTCAACTTTTTCTCTTTACCAGAAACGCCGTTATGAAATTCTTATGTAAAATCACCCCCTGATTCCGAAAATCAAGGTTATTTTTAATTCTATGGTACCGTTTTTGAGATATTTCCAATTTACCGTTTTTGCAAAAAAAATAAAAATTGGGTCCACTTTATCATATATATCTCAAGAACGAATTAAGCAATTCCAAAACGGTTTGAAGCTTTTAAAAGGTAATAAAATTTTCTATAAACTGTGCGTACAACACTTTTGCTAGGTCCTGTAGATTCAAAAATAACGAACAATCATTACCGATTTTTTTAATTTTTTTTGTAAAAATATAAAAAAAATTGTACTTTGCGGGGAAGGATCTCGAAAACCTTTTATTTTTTTGCAGATTTTTTTTTCTCCCTAAGCTCTGTTGTATTACAAAAAAAATAAGCTATCATCGAAGAAAATCGATGCAAAACTACGTAAGTTATAAGCGATCAAATAAAAATACCCAGGTTGCGCAACTTCAATGTATGTACCTATACATACATACATATATTAAAGGTATAAAGTGCAAGTGAGATATTATCCGGATAAACGAATAACACCATAACAATGATAACACTTTTTCTTTAAATAAATCAAATAGTACTTTTAATACTCGAATTGTATTATAGTAGGTAGAGTGGTTGCATCGAAAGGAAGAGTGGTTGGGTTCGAAACCTGCTGTAGGCATGTAGTTATAAACATGTATTTCCGTCAGTTATGGGTAAGTATGCAGGTAGATTTTCAAAATTATAAGACACAGAAAATTTCTAAAGCCTACATCTAAAACAGGTAGTATTTTCTTTTCCCGGCTTGTTATAAAAAGAAACCTTTCTGTCTAGGTAAGATTTGATTTTTTCAATTTTATTCTTGTTCCGAGTATAAATATGAGTTAATGCGCTTTGAAACTTCATAACATCTTCAAGGCTCGCCGGAGATAGTTCAGTTCATAAGTCTAATTTCAAAACCGTGATTTATTAAAAAAAAATAAAATGAGTAAAAGGACGCGAGAATTTGAGTGTAATAAGGATCCAGATATGTTCTGTTTCATGTGTGGCCAATATACTATCATAAGGCGACGACGAGTGTTCTCAGATCATATCAAAACTTTATACTCCAAGTATTTTGGAATTGAGCCTAAAAATGCTGAAAAACCATGGACACCGAACACTTTGTGTACATCGTGTCGAGTAGAATTGATTCAGTGGGAATCAGGACAACAAACAAAATTTGATACACCAATGATATGGAGAGAACCTACTTGCCATTCAATAGAGTGTTATATTTGTCAAACAAAAGTACTTGGCGTTGGAAGATCAAGAGGAGTAACCTATGCTAGCGTACCTACAGTGACATTACCAGTACTACATTCAACGGCAGTTGCGGATATAGTTCCATTGTCAACAGTAACATCTGAGTGCGGGGGATCAAGTTGTACTGAATTTCGCATGGAAAACGAAAGAAACGTTCTGTCACAAGCACAACTTAATGATTGGATAAGAGATTTGGAACTATCCAAGGTCACGAACCATTTTCCAAACACTATACCAAGAAAGACAGTATATGCTACTGCAACGACATCCCTGGTTTATTCAAAGAGTTTGGTCAAACATATGATTCAAAAGAGTGGCGATTGTTCATAGACGGCAATAAACTGAGTTTGAAGGCTGTATTATTGCATATTGGTAACAAAAAGCCTTTTATCCCGATTGCACATGCAGTAAATACAAAGGAAACCTACGAGGAAATGCCAAAAATACTCAAATTTATCAAATATGAAGAGCATGATTGGAAAATATGTTCTGATCTCAAAGTCGTTGCAATGCTATGCGGTCTACAAAGTGGCTACACCAAGCACTGCTGCTTCCTCTGCAAGTGGGATAGCCGAGCTCGTAAGGACCACTACGTCAGAAAGGATTGGCCGGAAAGAGTCGAGTTTACCGTTGGTGTGGATAACATCAAATACACCCCTCTTGTCAAGAAAGAGAAAATCATACTTCCACCCTTACACATCAAGCTCGGTCTCATTAAAAACTTTGTTAAGGCTTTGGACAAAGAAGGCGAAGCATTCGACTATTTGAAAACAGTTTTACCAGATATTTCTCAAGCCAAGATAAAGGAAGGTATTTTTGTTGGACCACAAATAAGAAAGTTGATCAACAATAATCAATTCAAAGGACTACTCTCATCAGTTGAGGCAGCAGCGTGGGAATCCTTTGAAAAGGTCGTTGCTTCTTTTCTCGGTAGACACAAAAGCCCTAACTACGAGTAGATAGTGAACGACCTAATCAATAATTATGCGAAAATGGGCGTAAATATGTCTTTAAAAATTCACTTTCTCCACTCACATTTGAGCTTTTTTCCGGCAAATCTTGGCGACGAAAGTGATGAACATGGCGAAAGGTTTCATCAGCAAATGAAATTAATTGAGAATCGATATCAAGGATTCTGGGACGTCGCAATGATGGGTGATTACTGCTGGTTTCTCATAAGAGAAACCGATCCTAAACTGAATAAGCGTCAAAGTAGAACACATAATTATTTCGACAACATAGTAAAATCAAATTAAGATAAAGATTGTTAGAATATAGTATAAACATAAATAAATTTAAAAAAAAGTTAAAAATATGGGTAATTTCATTCATAAATTGAACTTTTAACTCAATAGAAACAGATCATAGCTAGATATTTCACTCTTCTTTATACCATACATACGTTTTGAGGTATACGTTGAAATTGCGCAACCTGGGTATTTTTATTTGATCGCTTATAACTTACGTAGTTTTGCATCGATTTTCTTCGATGATACCTTATTTTTTTTGTAATATAACAGAGCTTAGGGAGAAAAAAAAATCTGCAAAAAAATAAAAGGTTTTCGAGATCCTTCCCCGCAAAGTACAATTTTTTTTATATTTTTACAAAAAAATCGGTAATGATTGTTCGTTATCTTTGAATCTACAGGGCCTAGCAAAAAGTGTTGTATGCACAGCTTATAGAAAATTTTACCTTTTAAAAGCTTCAAACCGTTTTGGAATTGCTTAATTCGTTCTTGAGATATATATGATTAAGTGGACCCAATTTTTTTTTTTTTTGCAAAAACGGTAAATTGCAAATATCTCAAAAACGGTACCATAAAAATAAAAATAACCTTGATTTTCGGAATCAGGGGGTGATTTTACATACGAATTTCATAACGGCGTCTCTGGTAAATTTTGGCCGTCGACCAGTGTAATTTAACAAACGCTATCTACCGCATGTAAATATTGTGTAAATATGTAGTTTTTGAAGTAATATTTTGTTTTAATATTTATGTTAGTTTTAAGCGTTTTAAATGTAAGTTTAAGTTCTTTTCTGTTTTTCTATTTATGTTAGAGTTAAGTTTTCATTTGATATAGCATGAAGTTCCTTTAATTGAATTTATGTTACAGTTAAGTTTTAATTCGACATAGCATGAAGTTAACCTTTTACATTTAGAATAACTGTTCAAGATATTCGAAGAAGGATTTTTACAAATTTGAATTGATCTTTATTTGTTTTTAATAAGCGAGTTATTTGAAGTTCTGTTGATTTTCAAATGAATTCAATGTTTACAAATTTAGTTGATAGAGAGGTATACGGCCTTACTGCATGTAAGATATACCACATATATTTCTTATATACAATAAGTAATAAAATTTCATTTTGTGTATTCATGTTTTAATTTTGTGATGCGCCTGTAACTTGAACGTGCTTTTACGTGGTGTTTTAATCCACGCCATATCATATTATAGAAACCGATCTGTGATTACATACTGAGATCTGTCTTTTGATGGACCCTATATTTAATGAATATTTAAATATATAATTCTAGAAAAAAAATGTACTCAAATTAAAGACAAAATAAGACTGAAGTTATTGATACAAGAGTTTTTATTTACATAAAAATGTTTAATAAAATGCCAAAATAATTTTATTGTATTCCTTCTGAATTTTTATTTATCAACGTTTTATTCATGTAAAATAATTTGCAATTAGCCGGTCTTGATTTACATTACTGCTATGAGTCCTTGGCTCTAGGAACTCAGTCTCGTGATCGTATGTTTGGTCACTAGGGTGGTCCAAAATCAGTAAACTCGGAATTGTAATGCCCTCACCCCCTAGGATGGTTCTATATCGAAAAAAGTATACCCCTATTTTTTTATTTTGAAATCAAAAAATATTTAGAGGTCGCTCAAAGCGCTCAAAGTTTTCCATGTATTTTTATATGGAAAAAAAAAACTTTTCGTAGAAATGGTATAGAATTCTTGAAAACCAATATTTTTCGATCAGGAGGCTTTCAGTAATAAGACCCAATTGTTTATTTAACCATTTTTTAATACTAACGATTTTTATTGGTCCCCCCATTGAATTTTTCGGGGTTTTTGTGGGTTTTTGGCGGACCTATAAATTAAAGTTGCGATTAAGAAATGGTTAAATAAAAATTTGAGTATTATTATTGGGAATCTGCTGCAGACAAATTGAGTTCTCTCATAGAAAAATATTGATTTTTAAGAATTCTATACCACTTCTTCGAAAAGTTGTTTTTTCCGCATACAAAATACGTGGAAAACTTTGGGCGCTTTGAGCGACCTCTAATTATTTTTAAATTTTGAAATAAAAAAATTGGGATACATTTTTTTCGGTATAGAACAATCCTAGGGGGTGAGAGCATAAAAATTCCGACTTTATTTTGCCTCGTGTATTTTTGGACCACCCTATTGGTCACCCAATTGCAAGTTATGCAACACTGTGCATGCATTTACTACGTTTCCAGTAAATCCAGGATCATACAAAAGAGTCCTTTGCTGAGATAAGCATCGCCAAGTTCCTTTGAGAACGCCAGTCACCTGCAAATATATATTCGAAATTTTCAATTAAATTGATTTTAATAAATAAGTTTCAGTGGATTTAAAAAGTTACCAATCAAAAACATGTTATGGTTTCCATTTTCAAAACTTCGCTGCATAACTATCCAGACTCCAGAGGAGCTCCATATAAATTAATCGTGTCGCGCCCCTGGGTATTTAGCATTGACAGCCAAAATCTTTAGATTTGGATCACATATCTATATTTGTAAAAAAAAAAAATTCTCAGTAGTTTAACCCATGAGCAAATTTTACTCTTACCATTTGCACATTGATAGAATGGTACCCATGGTGGTTGGCATATGCTTCTTCATGATGTTTTGGGCTCATGATTGACACATGAGTGCAATCGATAGCCCCAATAGTACCTCCTACAAATGGTGCGGATGCTGAGGCGAAAATCTCTTTTGCAGCTTGCCGCTCTATTTGGGTCATTGGAAACCTAACCTTTGCCAAAAACATGGTGCGGTTTATTGCATCCGTTACGCGATGTATACAGCGACTTACGGACGACTGGCTCATGGATATCCCCCATTGCTCTCCGACGGGACGTTGATAACAGTCAGTTGCGAAGAATCGCAAGGCAGTTAGAACCTTTAAAATTTATAAAAGCATTTAAAATTGAAAAATACTTGCAAATTACATTATATACCTGTTTCTCTGTCGTTATCGCAGTTATTCTTCGACCCCTTAATTGGCTATCAAGCTAGGAAACAATATCTTCAACCAAGTCTGGGGTTAATCGGTAAAGGTTACGAAACTCAGTTGCAGTCAAGTGGAAAGGGTTGTCCACTTCTCGAAGTAAACGTGTATCCACTGATGAAGGGCTTATTATCTCCTCATCTTGGGATAAAACGTATGCCAAATACTCAAATGCCATTTTTAACAAAAAGTTTTTCTTTTATATATTACTTAAGTAAATTCGCGATTTATATTATTTTTTTTACTCAAATGAAATATCAAATTTTCTTTTGTCGATGCCGCTAACAACTTCAAAATATTCGTCGTTTACTTAACGAGTAATCGAGTAGTTAACGACAACAGCTGATCAAGCGATAGCGAATATCGTTAAAATATGTTTAGCGAATTGTCAAATCGTTAAAATCGTCAAGTTTTCTTAACGATTCGATAATCGTTAAAATAGAATGGCGAAGCCCACTACAGGTATTCACTGCGCTAGTAGGTGGAACATTCGAACCTTCAAATGATGAGTTATCCTTATCCTTGCTTACTTTTACATTCCATTAAAAATGTACTAAATTTTTTTCAGAAACCTTCATCCATGAGAATGGCGGCGATGAAGTGGAATATATAGCTTCATCGAAGTCGCTTTTCCAATTTGCAATAACCGCATGGAATTGAAAGCTGCTGCACGCAACAAGATATTAAATAACTAATATCAAAAAGTTAGAAAATCCAAAATAGTCGTAATTTTATAATGGTTCCTTAATATATTTTAACTACATTGCATTTGGGTATGGAGAAGCAACTATCTGGAAGTATTTTGCATAAAAAATTTACTAAGTATAGCCTTGTTTGTAGATGCAGTTAAAGGAAATACATGAAAAGGCCCGAGTTTTTTTTAAATTCAAAAAAATTTCAATATTTAAAAAACTGTGCCACTTTTACCTGAAGAATTTTTGCTTTTCATGGAGCTCACCCCCACCTACCTTATCCTCAAGTTCAGCTACCAGCTACAGCTACCAATTTTTGCTTTATTCTGTTTATAATTGTAGCTAAAATTAAACTTTTTTAATTAAGGATGCACGCCGCCACACCTAAGCGTGTACCAAATAGTAGATTTTTTGGGCGTCTTCTCTTCAATTACACCAATTTTAAGGTTTTCGATAGTCAAACCTTAGAGACCCCTTCTATAGCTCATACAAGGATGGGTGGGAGAAACAAGGTATCTGAGAGGTTCAGAAAACATGCGGTAAACAGTCTGTAAACATTAAGCTTGTGCTCCCGATTTGATCAGCGTGTTTCAAGCAAAGGTGGCCGCTATAAAGAGTCACGTAACAGTTCAATATCGATTAGAAGGGTAAATATTTACTCTGATAGCGCAGCGGCTATCAGGGTTTTAGGATCGGTCTCAACTGCATCGGATTATTTTACAATTAGACTAATTTGGGTACTAGCACAGCAAAGGGAAAAACAAAATCAAAGGTTATCTTTGGCCTATTACTGGACATACATATGTTCTTTTACTCGGTTCAGTGAGCGCTGTGCGAGAACCCCGACACGCAAGGTCTTTCTGGTATGTGGTGAAACGCAGGCGGACAAAGCGCTGCTAAACTAATGCTTTGCCAACTCCAATAGGAACTCATGCCACAGTAAATCTACAGGCCCGTCGAAAGGGAGGGGGAAAAGGGTGAATCCCCCCGGGCCAGGGCTTCTGAAGGGGCACGAAATATCAGAAGCATAGCTTGCTATTATTTTTTGTTTATTACAATGTTTATTCTCCTTCGTTATAAGCTTTTATTATAAATATTATAAATATATATTCAACTAGCCAATGCCCGCTTGCTTCGCAGCGCCTAATAAGATCTTTTGCGTTGGCCAATACAAAAATAGCGTTTAAAAGAAAAATCGGTCTGTAAAGTAAACATTTTTAGTTTAAATTGAAACGTATAAAGAGCAGAATCCTCCGCACACATAGACCAAGAATAGTAGCGCTGTGATACCATATGGATGTCATGAGTTTTACCGATGGTCTTATTTCCACCTGTGAGATCTCTGCCAAGCGTGCGTAATATTCTTCTATGATCTTGCAACTTCAACATTGGTCCGTAAACCAGTTTTCAGTTATAGGAGGGCCTAGAAAATCCTCCATTTAGCCATATGAAAAATAAATTCGTCTAAGATGAATATAGGGCCAAAGCAGACCAAATCCCGTGTGGGTTTCTATATATTTCGGCTGCAGCGCAATCCATTAGGTCCCTTTTCTGCAAAACCACTGCTTGTCATGAAATGAATATGCATTATGAATTTCAATCAGATTTTATAAAATATAGCGGGTTTATTTTTAGGAGACGAATTTTTCATCATACAGGTAGCTCACTTTGCGAATTCGAACGAAATCGGGTAATAAATACTACTTTTATAAGTAACTCTAGTCCAGCGTGTTGTCTAGTAGGCTATAATAGGACCATATATGTAAGGTATAACCTACGACAATTTGACTGGTTTTTGAGTTTAGTCCAAACAACGAAAACGGCTATCATTTTATGTATGTACATTGGAGTGGTAAAAAAAAAAAATTCCAAGACAGGGTTTGAGGCACCTTCCAAAATTTTTCTTTTTGCCGAAAGAGTTGCCGGTACCAAACCTTAAGTTTCTATGTATACATTTAGAAGATGCTCATGATGCACACATTTTACTCTGGAAGAATTGTGTATATATAATAATCAAAGAATTGGTTAAGTAACCTAAGAACAATTCAAATTTAAATTATCTAAAAAAATATCGCAAGTTTCAGTTGTCATGGCAACAGTACCTTTTTATAAAAATCACCAATGTTTTTGCCAGTTTCACAGCGATCCGGCAGCGCATTTCAAGACCATTGAGCACCCAGTATTAGTTGCAGTAGAAAAGGGAAAGTTGGTATAGATATTACAAATAATAAAAGGAAAAAACTAACGGGGTGCCCCGTTTTCTAGAATGAAAATTTTTTCCCCACACAAAAATTGGACCAATTTAATGTATATATATGTTTCGAATGAAAAAAAAAATCATCATGAAAGTAATAAACGTTTCGAATTTGCATTAACAAAATAGGTTAATAAATAGGGCTTTTATCGGGTCCGTTTTTCGAAAATGCTTTTTTCATCATGTAGGTAGCTTATAATTTGAATTTGAACGAAGTCGGTTCACAAAGCCACCTAGCGGGTCTATTTTTGGTAAACGTATTTTCCATCATGTTGGTAGCTTACATTTTGTATTTAAAAAAATCGGTTCATAAATATGATTTTTATAAATAACTCGACTCCAGCGCCACCTAGCGGGTCTATTTTTCCCATCATGCAGGTAGTACATATCTTGAATTTGAACGAAATCGGTTCATAAATAAGATTTTTATAAATAACTCGACCCCAGCGCCACCTAGCGAGCTTTCTGGTAGCCTATAATAGGACCATATATGCAAGGTATAACCTCTGAAAATTTGACTGAAATCTATGCAGTAGTTTTTGAGTTAACTCCGAACAACGAAAACGGCTATTATTTTATATATATATATAATTTTTATTGGGCTTGAGGCCGTTTAATGAAAAACTATCGTGGAAAAGCAACAACAATTTGGAAAAATGGTAGAAGTTCGTAATTCGAATGGTAGATTTCGGAAATCACTACATTTCCTCATCAGACTTCTTCAGCGGGATTCGAACCGACGACCCCAGCTGACTCAGCCAGTTGCCTACGCACTGTGCTAAGTTCGCCTTATAAAAGGGTCTCAAGCTCAATATAAATTGTTGAATGTAATTGTAATAAGGCTATAAATAACAAAAACAAATATTATAAATATATTGCGATTCGTGCTGATTGCTTCTGACTCTATAAATATTAAAGAAAATTGTCATATGGCCCAAAACGCGTACTGTTAAAATACGTTTTGGCTTACAGTGCTTTTCAAATACCGCTGAAACTTGCTTGAATACAACTTTCGGATAGGTTTTCTTCGTGCATCTGGAAGCATAAGTATGTCGCAATATTCAATATATACCTAAAATATATTGTGTCTCCTGTTAATATAATATAACATAGAATAAGAGTAGTGTTAGAATTGTAATATATTATTTGATTATTTGTAGGGTTGTATTTTATAATTCTTGTATGCCATTACATTGTCTGAATGTCGTTTTATTTTAATTTGGTAGTAAATTAAATTATATCCCGGGATCCCGGGATCCCGAGGTCTTGATCGGGAATCCCGATACTAGATGCCTTAATGAAAACATACCAAAAGTGAAGTGTTTCGGAGTGACTTAGGAGAAAAAGTGAAGCGATTATCGCAAGAACGATTTTCAAGCGTTCAACGTTATAATCTGGTTTTTGATATAGTACTCATGTATATACTTAAATTTTTTTAAATTAAATTTTGTCTCTGGGTTGTTTATGAGACCCCTTCATACGACTGCATTTAAATAGAGATTATAATTTCAATAATAAAATATTAATTTTTTGCCTAAGGATGCAATTATTTTGAGATTATATATATTTTAGCGTTTGTAGACAATGCTTTTTAAATACCCTCACTGATTTCGAGTCCTTGGACTCCAAAGAGGAACCCCCTCACTACCACAGTTTTTTTTTTTTAAATCTCAACCAAAAACAATCTCGGTGTTATTTCAGTTAAAATCTTTAAATGATTCAAAATCTTAACGGATACAAAATACAGAGATGTCAGCCGTATTTCCGAGCGGCAGCAATAACTTCAACACAAGAAATACATTAGAGGTAATGTAAATTTTGTTAAGTAAATATAAAAAAATTTCAAATTTAAATATGTGTGTCTGTATATACCTCGAAAAGACATACACGGTTATCTATTTAATAAACTTTTATATCAAATTGCTTGCATATGTAAAAATCTGAATCCACGAAAATATTATAAACTTGTACCGTTATCATAGGTATCACTACAATCGGTTATACTAATACACAAACACAATCACCTCCTTGATTCACGCACACATTACATTACAATACAATACTGTTATTCTTTTCATAAAATGCTCTAGAACTAGAAAAATGCAAAATTTTGTGTTAGCCATCTCCGCTTGTTCTTTTAAAGCTTCGACTTCACTTGAGGAATAATAATATCCTTCCACCAAGCAGGTCGCTCAAATGCACCCTGATTGGTCATAAATTCGCTTTGTAAATTTTCGTACAGGAGACCATCGGATTTAGCGATGACCGAGTTTAGTGCGAAATCGGGCGGCGCCAAGGCATCCGCCACCGACACAGCCGAATCCTTGAGTTCACCACATTTAGAAAGTAAACGCGTGCGCACCGCCTCCGCAAAAGAAGGCGATTTCGCAAATCCACCCAAGTAGAAGGTGGTCATATGGCGATCAATACACCACATCGCATAGACTGCGAAAAGGATGTTGAGCACTTGTGACAGTTCTCTGTTTAAGTTCAAGCGGCGGAAACGTTTGCTGAAACGACTCAAGGCGAAATATTCAGCATAAGCCAATGATAAGTCGCGCGCACCGTACACCTGCGCATTGTTGCGCGCATCGAAGCGGTGTACACCTGCTTTTGTATCTTGCTCCACACGCCTCGATGTCTGGTCAAGTAAATAGCAGAGCATCCATTCGTAACAGTGAAGGACAACTGTAAGAAATTGAAAAAGATTTTGTAGGAAATTAACGGTAAAGTTAGGTTAACAGAGTTTGTATGTAGATACATATTGCCGATTTTCTGGAAGAATGTCATTAGTAGTTGGAAGGAAAACTAATATAACTATATAACTAACTTTTTTCTTCTATCCTTTCTGCATTGTTCAGTTTTTTTTTTTTTGACAGTCTTCTAGCAAACGGGCGAAAGGTATTTACTTATTGTATTCATGCATATTGATTTCACTTACAATCCATAGATTCGATGGGCACTTCACGCAAGATAGTTTCGTAGGTGCGTTGTAAAATATCACCTCGATTTTTCAAGAAATTCACAGTGCCCACTGGACTCTCAACGGCGCTGGTCCATTGCCGTAAAAGCCAGTTGGAAGCTTGTTGGCCAAGCACATTGTTGTCGCCTTCGTAAGTGACACTGGGATCGTGATCGTTGCGCAGATCCCCCAGCTTGGAAGCTTTCAAATAGCCATGTCCACCACAAGCTTCTCGCGCCTCCTGAATAGCATCTCTTGCCGTCCATGTGGTTAAAGGTTTCGATGAGGAGATAACTGCATGAATTTCGGAAACGATTTGAGTCTGAAATGTGGATAAGAGTTTTTTGGATTTAGCACTTAACGCAAGTAAATATACATAATTCGATGGTCCTCTGCAATAACGGCACAACTCAAAATTTCATAAACCATCAATAGAGCTCGGATTTTTATGAAAATTGAATATGCAAACTATATGGGTCATTCCATACAATATTTACACCTCAATATTTTTTTGGGGGTGAAATATATGTTTTTACATTCTTTATCGAAAAAAAGAAGACACCTATTTTTTTATTTCGTCATGATATTAGAAAATCTCGAAAAAAAAATTCTCGAAATTTTGAACTCACGGAGAAGTATTTTTTTTTATTTGTTTGCAGTTAATGAACTATTTGTCGGAGAAAATCAGTTAAGGTATCAAAATATGCGTAATTACCTCGGCTTTCCATGAGAGTATGAGATAGATTAAAATAAAAAAAAATTGCATTAAAATCGCATTTTTTATTTATTTATTTTTTTATTAACTATTTTAAATATATAAAAAAAATAGGTGTCTTCTTTTCTTCGATAAAGAATTAAAAAAATATATATTTAACCCCCAAAAAAATATCGACGTGTAAATATTACATGGAGTGACCCGTATGCAAGAACTATGCAAAATATATTAAAAAATTTAAAAAAAATACATAGTAAGATATGCCAAAAAAAGATTTTTATGAAACGATTTAAATAACACCTAAGAAACAAGACCGAAGTCGTTTGCACTATTATTCATTAGGGTGCCCATCGAAAATGCTTTTTTTTGGAAATTTCAAGACCCTACCCCTAATTAAAGTAAATTAAAAATAGACCCATATTTTCTTAATTCTTAAAAAAAATATGAGAAATATGGGTATTTTTTTATTTTACCCGATAAAAAATCCCAACAAGCCTAGATTATTATAAATCATATTCGATCTTGAAATCGAATCAAAAATAGTCATTCAAAAACTCATAAATCTACAAAATGTTATTTTCTGACCTAAATCGACAGGTCGCGACCTCTAAATGACCTTTCAAAAATCTATAAAAATATGTAATAATATTTCTCATAAAAACGAATAAAATTAGGGGGTAGGGTTGATGGGCACCCTAGTGACCATGTTATTAAGATTTCAGAGAAAATTAAACAAGTTTTGTTAAACGCACATCTTCAAATTTATTAACAACTTGTATTTAGTTAAATCTTTAAACTACTTTAGTAGTATCTGTGGGAAATCATCCGCATTTGCGGTCCCAACCATTGCCAAAATCCCCAACGTCATATACCAGGAGCGCATAATGGAGGAGAGTAGGGAGGAAAAGCCAATCCAGGACCAATCTCTTGCAGGGGATGTAGGTAGAGAAGCAGTTCGCTGCCAACTACCCTCCAATGACAGAGTTGGTCCTCTTTCCACTCCTCCTGTCGCTGCATTCAGTAAGTGGCACAGGTCTACGGAGGATACTCCAGAAGCCAGAGGTACCTTGATGGACGTACCGACATCCAAATTTGCTTGCGAACGTTGCAAGAGAAGGAAACCTGTGGTGGCAGGCAACAATGGCTGTCCCAATGCCTCTTCGAGTCATAGTGTGGCACGGTACTGGTGTGGCATTGCCCAATTCCGATCATCCAGACAGACCTCTGGTGCCACGAAAATCAGTAAATAATTATTAAAAACTATAATATTAAGAATAACTACGTACATATTCAAATATTTCGTTGTTTACTTCCATCTTTGATCGCACTCCGTTCTGTGTTTGTTTACAAATGCAACCCTGCCTATCGTTTGACACTTTTCATGACCTTGCAGGAAGAAAAACTTCGGGCAAAATCCTGTTACTTCTGACTGGGAAAAGTTGCTCTCTTACTCGCTCAAAAGTGTTCCCAGTGAAAGAAATTCTTGCGTACGGGAACGACTTCCTGTAATTTCATACTATTTCTTACTATGCTCTAGTGTACTGGAACAAACTAAATACTAATATTAAGAGTGATAAACAAAATTTTTATATTTATTACCAAAACATCTCGGAAATGCGAACTAAAACCAAAGATGTTTTCTTGGCTACTTCTCGTTGCGAATTCGATGCATATGTTCTTGTCGAAACGTGGCTGAATACAAATTTTTCTGGTGGGGAATTTTTTGATCCCAATTTGTTTTTTACTTATCGTAAAGATAGAGATGCAGATAAAACAAATTGTCAAAGAGGAGGAGGGGTTTTAATAGCTGTCCATCGATCATTTCGCTCCGCTGCTGTTTAGCTTGAAAATAATGACTCCCTTATTGGCCAGCTTTGCGTTTGTATCTATGGTAATCATGGCAAGATATTTGTTTGGGCCTCTTACATTCCGCCAGCTAGTACAGATTCTCTATACATTCAGCCTGTGAATAACATTGTTAACCTTTATGAAAAATAATGAGGAGTGTAATTTTGGTGTTCTAGGTGACTTTAACTTGAATAAAATTGTTTGGTTCAATTTTCTAGGTAAAAGCATCTTAACACCGACGAATGTTAATAACTTCCATGAAATTAATTTCACTGATAGTATGTTCAGTATAAGCCTTGTTCAAATAAATTCGTTTTTCAATCAGCTTAATAATATCCTTGATCTAATTTTTGTCGATCAAAATTTGACTTTTCATCTTACGGAATGTGCTTTCCCCATCTGTAAATCTGACATGCACCATGTCCCTCTATCTCTTTCTCTAAAGTCTATCGATTTTGTTTCAGTGTCCAATAATATAAACATTTTTTAATTTTCGGGATGCCGACTTTGACTCCCTGAGTTCAAAAATTCTTGAAGTTGATTGGAAATTAATTTTTCTGTCAAAAAACGTCCCAGAGTATTTTGAAGCATTCTTGCTGAAAATCTATGAAATTTTTAGAGCTGATCATTCATTTCTCCCTGCACGAATTCATAAATTACACTGGTATACTAGAGACTTAAAAAGATTAAAGAATCTGAGGAATATATATTTTACTCTATTTAAAGCCACCAATGATGTATCTTTAAAATAAAAATATATTCATTATATGACTAGTTTCAATGTTCTTGACAAATTCCTATATAAACAATATATTTCCCGGTATGAAGTGGAGTTAAAAGAAAATCCTAAAGCTTTTTGGAAACATATTCGATCTAAAACAGGTTACTCTAACATTCCTACTTGCGTGTCGTTCAATGGAACGCAATCTGAGTGCCTATTGGACTCTGTGAATCTTTTTTCGGATTTTTACAATCTAACTTTGTCGTTGACACTACCTCCTATAGTAGTTTGCCTGGTGTGGTGGTGACATCTCACAAACTATTGACTTTGGATCTCTTGCTGTCACAAAGTTGGATGTTATTAATGGCATCTCCAAACTACAAACTTCAATGAAATGTGATATAAACGGACTTTCTTCTTTTGTCTAAAGGTATCTTTATTGATCGCTAGAAAGTTGCGTCGATTACGCCAATTTTTAAATCAGGCAACAAATCCGATGTAACGAACTACAGACCTATTTCTAAGCTTTCTAACTGCTCAAAACTATTTGAAAAAATAGTCAATGAGAAATTATTATTTTTGCTATTAAAGAAATAATTGACCCGCATCAACATGTTTTGTTTGTGGCCGTTCGACAGTCACGAATCTTGTTTCTTTTTCTCAGTTTTGTACCTCATCGCTCAAGAGCGGATCTCAGGTCGATGTAATCTTCACCGATTTCTCGAAGGCCTTCGATACTGATACGCATAGTATCTTACTGCATAAGCTGGAACGGTTAGGGTTCCACTCAGCATTTTTATGCTGGGTTAGTTCGTATCTTTCCAACAGAATCTCTTATGTTGAAATTGAAAATACTAAGTCTTCCACTTTTAACGCCACTTCTGGGGTTCCACAGGGTAGTATCCTTGGCCCAATTCTTTTTCTTCTCTTTATTAATGACATTGGATATTGTTTAAAGCACTCAAAGTTTTTACTCTACGCTGACGACTTAAAAATTTTTAGGGCCGGATTCACAGTGCTTAGTTAAACGTTTGTTAACTTAACCACCAACACGAGTTTAACTATGAATTTGTATTCAGAGTGACATAGTTAGCTATAGAAATTCCAATCGCCTGAAAATATACAAATTCTAAAAATTAAGAATTTTCTTTTCAAATTTGAAATTCGTTCCACAAAGAAAAATTTAATTTCACAAGATTTTAACTACTGGTTTAAACTTTTGTTAACTGAGCGTTGTGAATATGAAAATCAATAGTTAAACTCTTATCAGAGGTTAACTACGCACTGTGAATTTGGGCCTTAGAAGCATTACTTGTTTGTCAGATAGAGCTGGAAAACTATCGATGGCACTATCGATAGTTTTCACTCATACATGCATTATTCAGTAACCGGCCGTCTTCATCTGCTGGAAAATCTCGCTTTCGTTATGACGCATGCGAAATCCCCCACGTGTAGACCGCAAATAGTATGAAGCATACTTTTTCTCGCATACCGAGCGGTCTTGGAGCTCTCGCATGCTCTCAACTGTAATTTTTGTTGTTTGACGGGTATTTTCTCATTTCGCAGGATTCTTCAGAGTAGCAACGTAATTTATTTTGGTGAAAAATACAAATTTAGCTTACAAAGATCGAACCTTCTTTTTCTGCTACATTTTACAAATTAAAAAGTATGCTGTTAAATGCCCAGTCAACAAAACTATATCTCGCTTGCGAGAGAAAAAAGCAGAACGGTAGCGAGATTTTCTAGCATGTGAAGGCGGCCGGTAACATACAAATTTCAGAGCCGCAGATGGTGCTTGAAGCCAAAAATCGTTGATAAACTTTTGTTCCTTAACAAAAATATGGACATATTTTAGCAATTCTGGTCTCATTTCAATAAAAGTTTCTGTATTAAATTTTTGGACTTTTTTAAACAAAACTATCGATAGTGTCGACATTTTCGATAGTATCGAACGTTGTGGCTACCGACTATCGATAGTTTTCCATCTCTATTGTCAGATGTTCTGTCTTTACAAGAACATCTTAATAACTCGGATAATTGGAGTTCGAGAAATAAACTACCTCTCAATATTAAGAAATGTTTTCACATGACTATTTCTAAAAACCTAAACTTCATTAGGTCAACATATTCCCTTTTTGATGTAAGCCTGTCTACTGTTCGTGAATTTGTGTATCTTGGAGTGATGTTTGACTCGGGGTTTATCTTTGTGAATCACATTAACTATATTATACCTAAAGTCTACTCTAACCTAGCCTTTCTTCGCCGCTATGGAACGGACTTTAAATTTTATTAATTCTTTAGTACAATCAAAATTGGAATATGCTTCCTTAATCTGGAATCCGATCAAATCTCTTAATTTCACTGCCCCTTTGCCACCCTATAGTGTCCGCTGTTTGCTAATAGGGATGAAGTCACTTGAATCGAGAAGATCCATTCATTCGCTGATGTTTGTTTATGATATCATTTCTGGTCTCATTGATTGCCCGGAGTTACTTGAGCTGATAAGCATCAATGTTCGCAATGAACACTACGCTTTCAGTATCCGTTTCATGTCAAGCTAATTAAAGCCAATTACCATTATTTTGACCCCATTGCTAGAGCCCTCATTGAATTCAATCGAATTTTTAGTAGCCTTGATCCAGATTTTGCACGGCCGAGATCCCGTTTTAGCTTAATGATTGAATCTCTATATACTTAGTTATACATTTTTAGTTAAGTTAAACTTGTGAATCTAGTCTGTAAGGTTTATATAATCATATACACAATAAAGGAAATGAAATGAAAACAAAAATTGTTAGCTTACAACTCGACAAGTCGCATTGTTAAAAGTTAGTGAAACGCGCTACTGGATTGACTTAATAATATTCGTACAAAAGTGACAAACTAAATGTGAATCAAATGTTTATTGCAATTAGCTAGTGATTTGATTTGTTTTCGGTATCTTATTATAATTTTTTTTATATGAGTACTAGCAGACCCGGCGAACTTCGTCCCGCCCAAAATTAAATTTTTTATCGAAACATTTTCACCAACAATTCACGTTGACAACTCCCAGTGGCACATTTATCTGCTCTAATTATGGTTTTGTGGTCGTTAGAAGGCACACCTTCCATTGCAGTCTTAAAGCATAGACAGACGGCAACGTTGATCCGGATTAACACCGCAATTGATCTGATCAAAATTGTGCCTTGACAGACGGCAGTAATGCGGATTAACGAGCCGCGAGGTCGTAGGTTCGAATCCCACGGCCAGTAGAATATTCATTTAAGTTTTTTTATTGATTCAATTATAACTTCTATTTATTTTTAAGTTGTTTTTAGTTAGCTGATTTTGACTTTTTTAGTAAAATTAAACTCTACAAATTTAAATTAACTAATAATAAAATAAAAAATGTGAAATAAAATAAAACAAACGAAAATAAAATAAAAAACAATTAAATATATAAATCAAATAAAATTTAGAAAAATACAAGAAATAATAAAAACAAATCTTTTTGGCAATCGCTCCAACCGAAGATCGAACCTGGGACCTACAGGCTTGTAGTACACAGCTCTCAGCACTCGGCTACCACGGATGGAGGAATCGGTTGCATTATTTGCTCAGTTAGCGTAGAACACAAAGAAACTGCAAAACTAGCATGGACATCCACCCTGACGTCGGTAATGCAGTCACCGAAATAAGTTCTTATTCATTTTAAATTGGATTCCTATTTGAATTAGTATTAGTGACTGCATTACCGATGAAAAGGTATATGTCCATGCTAATTTTGCATTTGCCCTGTATTCTACGCTCTCCGAGTTTTGGTCAGTGTTGTCATCGAAAATTCCTTTGATCCGAGTTAAGTTTGGGAATTAACTCTGGGACTTAATCCGGATCAACTGCAGTTAATTACCGAGATAATTCCGAATTAACGAGTTGATCCGGATCAACGCTGCCGTCTGTTTATGCTTTTAAATAACTTAACGAAAGCATCATGTCCGTGAAGAAGTTCCTGCGATTCTCCAATGATCCGCCGTTTCATACCACGGTTAATCCCACAACTGTGGCTTTTTTGTATTTCGTTCAATTATTGGATATTATAATTGATATAGTAAGGGGATCCATTGGTAAAGAATGACGGAAAGTTCAAATTAAGCTTCAACAAAATGCTTAAGTATTAAGCATACAAAATGCTTAAGTTACTATTAATTTAATTTTAATGCAGTGTTATCTGGCTGGAGTGAACACCCGATGCTACGAACACCTCGAAAGAGTGAACATGAAAATTTTTCCATTGAGTACTCTATAGGGTGATCAATTTTGAGTCTTTGTAGATTGAACAAACTTTAAAACCAATTCCTTCCAAATTCAAAACTGTAACGACAATTTTAATAACAAAAAGGGTAATCACGAATTGGGAAATTAGGTGTATGCTCGTATATGTTTGTCAAAAAATGCCACCGTTGACGTAGGTGAGCATAAATTCCGCAGGGTTGTTACTGCTGCTGCAGCCCGCTGCTTTCTCCCGTCCGAATTTTCCTGCTGAAGCGGCTGTCCTACCGATGAGCGTGACAACCTTCGCCAGGCCAATCCCGGAAATCACCGTATCAGGGATCTCAACTCAGAGATTCGGCAACTTGTTTACTTAAATAAGCGGAATAAGCGGGAAGACCATCTGAAGATCTGTAACTTCGCCTCTGGTGTGAGCAAGCTGTGGTCAACCGTGAGGTCACTGTCCAATCCGACGAAGCGAGACGACAGAGTTGAAATATCTTTTGAAGACCACACTTCGTCGGACCCGGAGCGATGCCCGATAACTCTCCTTTTCCCGGTAGCGAAGACAGTAGAGGCCCTTCTACCCCCGCACTACACAAATCACCTGGCCCCAGCGAAGCATCAGCCTTAACCGAAACCGCCCCAGTGAGAGAACTATTCTAGTAACGCAACTAGAAGAAAAACGGTGGGCGGCGAATTATCTGTTCAGCTTTTACATTTCTAAGCTCCATCAACCACCAGAGGTAGTCCCGATTTTCTCTTATGCTGACGATTGCTCGATATTGGTTCTCTCGCCGAGCTTTCTCACTTCTTCACTGCACGGAGCCTAACCCTCTCCTACAAAATCCTCAGCAACGCTTTTCACCACTTGGACGAAGGAGGTCAGACTGCAACTGAGTATTCTCGTCGACGACGAACCAATTCCGATGGTGAATAACCCGAAGATCCTCAGAGTAACCTTCGAAAGGGGTTCATAAAACTACTTGCGAACCCAACAGCTTACCGTCAGGCCTTGAACGGCTTTCACAGAGAGCCAGTCCCGAGTTATATAGACTCTCGATCAGTGAATGCCTTTCTGGGCACGCAACCACCAGACGTAGACGAGACAGAGCTACGTCTGCATCGGGAGATTCGGACCACCATAGCCCAACTTGTTGAACTCATACCTAAGCAGAATAAATGCTGATGTGCCAAATGAATTCCCGGCATTCAGAGTGACGCCCTATGACTCGGAACATCTATTCACATGCCCACTGAACCCCAAATGCATTGAATGGGCTGAGGTCAATACTACAGATTTTTCAAGCATTTTGGCATTGCTGAGCCTTCCAGACAAAGCAATACAAAAAGCGCTTACTGAACGCAAAAAACAGACGGTTATAATCACTTTCTTTCATTCTTAATATGTAACTAATTTTTATAGTAATAAAATTGATTTTAAAGAAAAAAAACTCAATCTGGATATAGTGAACAATCTGTTTTCTATGAACTGGTCCTGCGTTAATTAGTTCACTCGACCCAGATACCACTGTATAACAAATTAGGTAGATAATTGATTATTAAGATGATCTTTAACAATGTTCTATAATTGTTTTACCTAAATGAATTTTTATTTATCAATACTTTCAATTAATTAAGAACTAGGCGATGAACAATATTTGAGTAGTCCACTTGCAAACAGCGTTATATGATTTTATAATAGTAAGCCATAAATTAAAAAAAAACGTGTACAACAACAAGTAACATCCAAATTGTATACTTTTTTTTATTATCTGAAAATTTGGATAAATAAGAGCCTAATAACATTAAAAATCAAAATCGCAGTGTGGTAGTTTTTGCAAATTTTATATATAGAAATTAAATATAGCGAGTTTTGAAACAGTAAAGCTGATGCCAGATAAAACTTTGTAGCTTTGCGTGACATTTATAACTTTGCCAGCGAAGCGCCAGACGCAAAAGGTGCGAAGAAAACAATTTTGTACTGCTTTTTTACTCGTCAAAATTGCTGTGGATTTTATATATTTTGCTTTAAAAATATCAACAATGTAATTAAGATTTATGTTTCTACATGAAAACTCGAATTTGGGCGAAACAAAATAAATATTAAACCGGTTGATTGTCAAAGCGCGCAAAAAGATGGAGTTGGCCATATTTTTGCTTCGCGCTGCAGCTTCAACGATCTATGTGACGTGCTTTGTGCATTTTCATACAATTCATCTTATCTGTCAAAGCGAATCTGTCACGTGAAGCGAAGCAAAAGTTTTATGTGGCATCAGCTTAAGTTTTACATAGCCAGCTTTTTTAAGCTTTTCGCGTTCTCTCTACCACGAAGGTTGGTCTTCTTCTTTTTCAAGACGTCTTCCACTAGGCACCGAAACTACCACGTTTTCTTGCAGTTTTCTAAGTTCATCAGAAGATGGAGACTTTTGAATTTGTATAAATACGTACAATAAATATTATAGCGACTTTTGAAAGTGTATATATACATACAGTAAGTATTATAGCGACTTTTACTAGAGTAGCTAACATTTGATGCTATTTTTTTCAGAATATATAAGGATTTTGCATTTGATTTTAGTGGACATGAAACTACTTTAAATACTGGTACGTTAACCACCAAAAACTAAAAATCGAAAAAAATTTACATAGCGCACTTTGCAAGTGGACTACTCAATGAGTATTTGTACTGCATACTATTTACAGGTACTTATTTGGGGTATTCACAATCGTATCGTAAGTGTCGTATTATTGTATGTCGTAAACTTTAAACGCCTAAAAAAACATATTAAGAGGTTCAAAAAGTACCATCAAAGTTATATTAGGAATTTTCGCAGTGTTAAAAAACAGTTGGTTGTGGTTTTATGTTCACTAAACGTTTATTTGAGCTTCTAAAGTTTACGACATACAACAATACGACACTTACGACACCGTTTTCAAAACCCCAAGTATAAAAATTAATTACAATCTTCAATTCAATTGGTACATTTGTTCTTGTGGTTCAAACAATGTATCACCGTTGTTTTTTATGCCTTGGTTTGTATATAGCTCTGATCCAATACTTTTCGTGTAAAATCCTGTAAAAATGTCAAACAGCAAAATTACTCTCTGAAGTGAGAGTAAAAAGTGAGCAACAACCAAAAAGTACGGGAAGAAAAAAGCATTCTTCCTGTAAAAACGTCAAACAGCCGATCGTTTGACACTTTTCATGATTTTACCAGAAGAAAAAATTCGGGTAAAATCTTGCAACTTCATTCTCTACATAACTCTCCGAAAATCGCTCTCATTTACAGGATTTTGGAGTACGGGAACATTTTTCCTGTAACTTCCTGCAAGATCGTGTAAAAACCTGTAAGTTCATGGAGTACTGGATCAGAGCTAATATTGCTGCAACTATATCAGTGCTCAATCTGGTCCTCAAGTTAGTCCTACACATTTTTAAACTACTAAATATACATTCTACTGAAGCATTAGAAAAGGGCTATATTAGCAATGCAGATGTAATTATTTTTAATTGGGAAACTTATATGAACCTGAAGAATACTTTAATTCAAGAACTTGTTTCCTATAATTTTCTGGACCTAATGAAGAATCAATATGAATATCCTTATGATCGAACAATGCGTGTTCTCTCCATTCGTTACCGAGATTTTGCAAGTTCAAAATACATAAGTTGAAAATATAACGATGGAATGAAAAAAATTATCGATAGCATTTTGAGTATTTAGCAGCAAATGCAGATGGCTTAAGAGCGAAAAACATCACACAAGCTGCTTGACAAACCAAGCAAAATATCCCTCTCCCTAAAGCTATTTATGCTGTGTATGGGGGTGTTTGAAGGTTTGACAAGCCGTTTGAGGGAAATGTGAACAAAAATGAATTTTTTTTTATTTTCTGGCCGCCATTTTGACGTTTGATCAAATCGCTTACTTTTTGTATGATAAAATCGCCTCATCCGCAACGGAATTTTTACTAATGAGGACGCAAGAGAGAAACATCGAAGAAAAATAAACCCTTTTACATTGTGAACGGGAAGAAAACTAGAATTCTTTGCTTCAACGAGGCATGTTTGCATGGTGTATGGCGAAATTGGAAAAGTAGGTTTGAAGAATGTTTGACAAGCCACTTGTGTGGTGTATTTCGCTACTTAAAAAACGTCGGAAAGCTTTTTGCTCAAAAATTTGCAGAACGATTTAACAACTCTCTTGTGTAAAACATGGTTGCATTTGTTATCTGCAAATATATCGAGAGAAAATTCCTCAAAATAAAAATCCTCAAAAAATACTCAAGCACCTGAAATTCCTCACATTTTGAGGAATTACTCACAAAGTGGCAACACTGTGACTAATCGTGTACCGTTGCATAGCTTTGGTGGATTTAAGTTACGCAAAAGAATGACTGGTGGATCAATTTTCAGTCGAAGTTTGTGTGGCGGCATTCCTGGCATATCCACATGATGCAATAATACAAGGTGTTATCGGTTGGCAACTTCTCGCTAGGTGAAACAGTGTTACTTCTTTAGCAATTCTTTCCCTAATAATATAGTTGATTTTTTTTCTCTCAGTATACACATTTTGTTTTCTCAAAAAGGTATTTTATCTTATGTTATTTCATTTCATTACGAATATACTATAAAAAATCAAATTTTGTGTAGAAGAAAATATGAAAGTTTATATTTTTCCCCCAATTGGGGATTCATTTCTTCCCGTTTTTATTCTTATTATACTGAGCAAAGGCAGTGTCAAATCGAGCTGTCACAACTGATACCACCTTGTATTATTGCATCATGGCATATCAAGAGAATTCAAGCGAAAAATTGACGGTCTCGTTTTCATCAATAATGGTGTTGATTGACTTAAAATCCATCAGACTGCCTGGCAACAAATTTCGTATTTGACAGTTAAGTTCGACAACATCGGCATTTTTTGCTGCTAAAATTACACGAATTACTGAGCCAATTATGGTCCAAGTAATTATTAAGAATATCTGGAAGTACACTCTATTTTGTTTTATATAAGTATATTTATTTTTATTTCTATATTTTGTTTCGTCACTCAGGCTCTCATAAGCGTGTGGCTATCCGCCCAGAAAACAATAAGAATAGAAAACAATAGAATAGATTAAACAACGCAAAATTTGGGATGCGTAGGTATTTATATCTTTAGCGCTTTGCTCATCAATATTTTTAAGCAAATGTGTGAATACGTCTTGTGGTTTATTTAGGTTTAAATTATATCTGCATAATAAAATTTAAGTGTATGCGCAGTAGTTTAGTTAGGTATTTAGATTTAAGAACTTTTGTAAAAGTAAGTAGATGGGTTCACTTCGATCGGACTGACATCTTGGGTCACGTTTTAAATATCTGTATGTATTTAAATCAGGGTATGCAAAAACTCGTATATGCCCATATATATAATTATATTATTATTATTATATATTATTATTGCCCATATATATAATTATATTAAAGCAGACGACGATTAGCTCGCAATTCGCTCTTTATATGTTACAACTTGCGATATGACCATCATCCGTAATTAAAACTTTATTCCACTATATACATATGCCCTACAGATTGTAGCAAATCGAGTCATAAATATAATTTTTTTCGAATAGATCGGTCCCTGGTCCACTTTCCGGAAAAAAGGTATCCTATATGTAACTTAAGCAAAAAGCTACCTACGTACCATATTTCAAGCAAATCGCACCATAAATAACATTTTTTCAAATACATCGATCCCTGCTCCACTGCCTGGAAAAAAAGTATTATATATGTTAAGCTAGACAAAAAGCTACCCACGTACCAAATTTCAAGCAAATCGAACCATAAATACGATTTTTTCGAAAAGATCGGTCCCTGGCCCACTTCCCGAAAAAAATATCTTATATGACCATTATAATGAGCTACCTACGTAAAAAATTTCAAGCAAATCGGATAGTCAGTTTCGGAGTTTATCGTGGACAATAACGTGACACGAGAATTATATATAACAGATTTATATAAATTTCAGTTCATATTTGGGCATACGGCAGAACCTAAAATTACTTTTTTTCAGTGTAATTTTTGCAGTTCAAAACAGCACACTTCTTTTTTATAAGCTTTTATTATGTTTCACCTGCGCATAATCAAATCTTGCAATCATTTTTTAACCGACTTCCCGATGAGCTAGAGACTTGAAACTTTAAACTTAGCTCAGAACCCGACGATAGAGATGCGCTGAATTGTGGGTATCCAATACTCGGTACCCAATACATAAAAAAGATTTCGATACCCAATACTTCCTTTTCGGTACCCGATACCGATTCTTTACATTAAACCTGCGCCATTATATGCATTTCATGTTAAGAAAAAACTTTCTTTACTAATTTATATGATATCGGCTAAAACACTTGAACCTATCCCAACAGAGAAATATTATTTTATCAGTTTTAACCTTAGTCGATCCAAGGTTCAAGAAAAATGCTTTGACGGATGAAGAAGCCTTTCAGGGGGGAGATTCTGTAACCAGTTAGCGACAAGTTTCGGATCGATATCGCACTTGTTGACGTAAAAATATTTCATATCATACGTCAACAAAACCGATACTGATTCGAAAATTGCCGCTAACTGGTTACAGAATCTGCCCCCAGGCCTATAAAAATGATATCGTCCGATTCAGCTGGAACATAAATGCTTCAAACAAGTTAGAGTTTCTCTGCATTATGGCCTCGAACCGACAAATATACATCTTTCATTTGAATCATTATTAAAAGCTCTATTGGCTCCTACATTCGGGTTTTGATAGGCGAGTCTCCCCTGAACCGTTTCTATATTTTTGGCCTATGTGCACTTTTATTCGAAACCTAAATGTTTCGGTACTAGAGGTTTACGCCGACAGGCTTTGCTGCAGCGGCGTGGTCAACTTCAAAGCCATGAGGCTTCTAATTTTATCATGTGATCAGATTATAATTCTATTTAATTCATTCATTCAATTCAAATGTTGAGTGACTGCTGCTGACGGATGGGCGACCAGAAGAAAGTCTATATAGTATATACATTAGGTTTCCCATTGAAAATGCTTTTTTTTTGAAAATTTAAAGACCCTACCCCCTAATTTGATTAGTTTTTTTGATAAATATTATTGCCTATTTTTATAGATTTTTTAAAGGCCATTTAGAGGTCGCGGCCTATCGATTTAGGTCAGGAAATACGATTTTCTATATTCATGAGTTTTTGAATGACTATTTTTGCTTGAATTTCAAAAATTTTTTAAATTTTGACCATCGACAATTTCCACAATTTGAAAATATGTAGTACTAACGTACAAAAAACCATTTTCGATGGGCACCCTAATATACATACATTTCTATGTACTCTACAAATCCGTATGTACCATTTCAATTTAAAGAAATAAAAAAATTTAAAGGTTAAGCTATTGGGGTAATTTATGTCGCTATCAATAAATTTTTGCAATAAGCTTATCAACCGTTATGTTAAATTACGGAGCTCGTACGATTTTTTGCGGGTTATATATTGAAAATAAGGTTGGCCTACTTTTTTCCAAAAGTTTAACCCATCAACTCGCACCAGAACGGGACTTTTTGACCCACTGTTTGAAAAATGGCTTATAAATAGTTAAAATTTCCATTAATATATTAAGCGCCAAATTTTTCTAAGGAGAACAGAATCTAATGCAAAATAATTGTAATTTTTACCAAAAAGGGGGACTTTAACTCTGTGTAGAAAATATTGCGATGCGCGGGAGCAAAACCTTCCTGGGGTTTGACCACTCCTTAGGAATACTAACGTATTTTCACACAGCCACCTAGTTCTTGTATACTTACGAATGTAAAAATTAGCAAAAAAAGTCAAAATCAACTAGTCTTTGTTTTATCTCCAATAATTGAGGAGTTAGATGCAATAAGGGCGCTTCTGTTAAAACTGCTTTTTGAGATATTGGCGTTAAAGTTTTTGATGTGTATAACTTTCTTGTTGATGTAGTATATAAAAAAGTAGTATTGTTGTAGTATTGAAAAAAATTTTCTACTGCGGAAAAAATCGTCAGATTACCAGTATTCGACCATAATTTAACTGTAATAAACGCTTTCGATCGAAAAACGTGTTACCTATGTTTTTTTCTGAGTTACGCTTTTTTTTTGAAATGTTCAGTGGCCCAAATTATGAAAAAAAAACTTCTTTTAAAAATGTAATTTTCATTTCGTAAAATAGTGTTTTTATACGAGTAGTATTTAGTTCCTTCAAACGATGTATTTCAATGTGCATTCAACATGAAAACTTTGTACAAAATTCCTTAGGCGCCGAACGCCGCCGCCGCCGCCGCCGCGCAGATATTTTCGTAACTAGGCGGCGGCGCATGATAAATGACAAAAAACGGCGGCGGCGCACAGTGGTTCGGATAGCAGATCTAGCTGGACGAAAGTCAAAATTTTTTTGTTTTTAAAATACTTAATGGTACTTGGAATACATTCCTGACAATACATTCAAATAGAAATTGCATTTATTAAAGCATTAACATATGAAAACAAACAAAAAAAGTAAGTCAACGCCGCCTATTTGAGAACTCTATTTTAAAAGCTGAAATTTAACTTAAAAGATTGCTAATTTCACTCACAGATATTTGCATAATTGCAAATTGACTTTATAAACAAAAAAGTTAAAACAGAAAAATACTTCAAGTTATAAAAACTTTGGTTATGTAAGAGTTAAAAAAAATAGTAACTCGCGAATTTTCTGCTTTCTGAAATTAAAAAATTATACAACAGGCATGCAAATCTTTAAGCGCTGTTATAAAATTTTTTCTGAAATTTATTTGTGTTTCTTGCTGTGATCTTAAATTTTAGTCATGGTAAATAAAATCTTAAGAAGTGAGTTGTTTGACATTTGGAGAAGTGTTGCTGAAACTTCTAAAAGACAACAAGGTGTCCGTGATTATATGATTAGTAAATTGAAAGAAATATCTGATGAAAATGCTCGTTCCGAAGTAAATGACTTTAGATTCGTAATCAGCAACCCAGAAAACCCTCAGATACCCAGTTACATAGAAACCTACCGATTTTTTTTGAATTTTCGTCCGCCATATTGGATCCGCCATTTTGAATTTTTGGTAAATGGATTTAGATATGTAATCAGCGACCCAGAAACCCCCAGATACCCAGTTTCATAGAATTCTACCGATTTTTTTTAATTTTCGTCCGCCATATTGGATCCGCCATTTTGAATTTTTGATAAGTGGCTTCAGATTCGTAATCAGCGACCCAAAAATCCCCTAGGTAAGAAGTGGTGTAAAGATCCATCAACGAGTATTTGTTTAAATAGTTTCGTCCATCTAAATTTGCGATCCGAACCACTGTGCGGCGTGGCCCGGCGGCGTATACCTCTATTCAGTACCGAGTATCGAGAGTAATGGATCCTTTTTAAATCGGTACCAACTCAGCACATCAACACCCGACGACAATACTACGTTAAAGGTTAATTAATCTGCTAGGTGGCGCGGGTGTCGAGAGTTTTGAAAAAAAAATCGTATTTATGAACCGATATGGTTCATTTTTGGAATGTATATTACCTACATGAAAAGAAATAACTCAACAAATGTTTACTCGATAGGTGGCACTGGAGCGGAGATATTTGGAAAACCCGTATTTACGGACCGATTTGTTTCATGTTTATAACGTATATTACTTAAATGGAAAGAAATAACTCCACAGCCGTTAGGTGGTGCGGGGGTCGATTTTTTTATTAACCAATAATATAAGCTTGTCTTAAACAAATATTTTAAAATTGTTTGTTCAATAATTTAAATAGACTTAAAGATGCGGTAATAAGCACCTGGATGTCAAAAATAGGCATGAAAAAAATATTCGTCAGTTGATTCCACATAAAATACCTATAGTTTAAACGCCGTTTGTTTAATGCTCGGTTAGCTTCGGTTAAAAAAATTATGTCGAAAACATCGATAATCATAAGCAGACATTGAACAAACGGTCCTAGGAGTTACGGAACGATAGTTAATTGGATAGGTTTCGGACCAATTTTTGAGCTTTTAAATCAATCTGGTGTGGCTCGTTTCCACTAGCGAGAATTATTTTTTTAAGCAATCTTATTTTTAGGGTCTGAGCTACCCGTAAATGGGCGAGGGGCGAAATACTTTTGAAAATATGGGTGCCCTAATGTGTACTTACTTCGTATAAATTTTAAAGTAAGACCTCACACTCACCAACAACTCAAATCCATTTGAATCCTTTTGCGACCTTTCAATGACTGCGAGGTAAATGTCAGTCAGCTCGGCCACAGCTACTTTCAGGACACCAGCAGCCGCGAGATATGGGAATATTCGCCATTGCTAAATTTTTTAAATAAACGAATATTGTAAATTTCATAAATAATTTTTACGATAATGGAGTGAAGTTCACAAATACTCACTTGCAACTGATACTCGATGATCGGCACTTCAGGTCCATCTTTCTCGGGCCCAAATTGCTTTCTCAACGCCGCATATCGCACTGCAATCACAGTTGCGCTTGCTAGCGTATTAGCTGACTCCTGCATGATTCCAATACGACCCGCTGAAAAAGATTCCAAAGCCGCTCCAAGCACCTTGCCTGGCTCGGAGAAAACACTTTCATACTCTCCTTTCTGTGTCACATCACTTGTGCGGTTGAGAAGATTTTCGCGTGGAATGCGACAATTTGAAAATATTACGAAGCCATTATCAATGCCATTGAGTCCTATCTTTTCGCCCATATCTCCTACCAAAACGCCTGGATATGCCTGCAATGTCTTTGGGTTGCGGATAGGAATTATAAAACCGTGCAGTCCATGATTTTCTCCATTTTCCGTGTATAAATTGGCGAATGTCAGAGCGATCGTAGCCGTTTTCCCCAAGTTACCGACCCAGCACTTTGCCGACTCAAAGTCGGGTGTATTGACGACGAACTCTTGCGTTTTAGGATCGTATGTGGCGGTTGTGCGAAATCTTTTCGTGTTGCTACCGTGCGCAAGCTCAGTAATGGCTAAGCATGTTATGAGTTCACGATTCCACGCCGCATCGTAGTACTTCATATGCCGCTCTGTGCCCATGGCGCGTATCGCGTTGTTGAAGAGCCCCACACCCAAGGCGATCTTCACCGACAAACTCGGACAATACGTGTGCAAAGCTTCATTTATGCTCATCAAATATTTTGTTTTTTCGCTAAAGCTCTTCTGCTCGATCTCCTTCGGGATGAGATTCAGATGTGGCATGCGGTTCACTTGCATGGCGCAGAGATGCTTCTGCTCATCGATAGGCAGTGTAGTCTTGTGTTTGGAAAATAGTGGATCATTTTCCAATACCTTCCACACTTTATACTGTGCAAAGGAAATATGACAGTTTGAAGTTAAAACTGACAGTAATTAAAGCAAATATCATTTCACCAACCTTAATGCGCAAATCCTGCTCACTTTCAAATATCAGTTTTAGTTTTTTCCAATCGAATTTTGCGCGATTGCGATATTTACACAGAGGGCCTTTCGGAAGATCCGGTATAAAAGAAGTGTCGGGGATCTGACTCATATCGCCGGCTCTTGGAGCTGAAATGAAAAACTTTACGCAATTAGCACATCTTATGAAACTGTAAAGGCGTGTACATACTCACATACATACATATACATATGTACATACATATGTATGTACAATATATAAACATGCATGCGTGCAATTTTACATGAAATACGAGACGTTGGGCAGACTTAAAAGTGCAATATATCGATTGTACGTATACACCTCAGAGATAAACAAACTGAATTCCAAGATACGAACAAACATATACATATGTATATTTGCTGTGCAAATCAAAGTATTCACTAAGGATTTATTAAAGTTTCACCAGATTCTGCGTGCGATGCTTTAAGGGGCATAAGGTTTCGAAAGCTAAAGCCCTTAAAAGTATACAGAAAAATTATTATAGAACCAACAATCGAAGGGGTGTCCCTAAATGAAGAAGGAATTCGACATACCACTTCTAATTTTGTAAAGTAGTGTATGTAATAAATTCCCATACCTTTTTTACAACGTACTTTCTTGTTTGTCCAGACGTCTTCTTCTTCTTATATGGCGCTGTAACCGCCTAAGCGATTTTGACCGAGTTCAACAAAGCCCGCCAGTCGTTTCTTTTCTGTGCCAACTGACGCCAATTGGAAATGCCTAGTGAAGCCAAGTCCTTCTCCACCTGGTCTTTCCATCTCAGTGGGGGCCTCCCTCTTCCTCAGCTACCACCAGCGGGTTCCCAGTTGAATACTTTCAGAGCTGGAGCGTCGGGGCTCATTCGAACGACATGATCAAGCCAGCGGAGCCGCTGTATTTTAATTCGATTCACTATGTCCATGTCGTTCTATAGCTCATACAGCCCAACGCCAACGCGTAAAGGCCCGTAAATCTTCCGCAAAATCTTTCTCTCGAATACTCCAAGAGCCGCCTCATCGGATGTTGTCTGTTTTCATACTTCTGTGCCATATGCCAGCAAGGGCATGATGAGTGACTTATAGAGTGTGGGTTTCGTACGTCGAGAGAGAACTTTACTCCTGAATTGCCTACTCAGTCCAAAGTAGTAGTGATTTTCCGTTGGATTTCCATGCAGACATTATTATCGGTATTAATGTTGGTTTCCAGGTAAACGAAATTCTCTATTTTCTCGAAATTATAACTGTCAACAGTGACGTGGGTGCCAAGGCGAGAATGTGCTGACTGTTTGTTTGGTGACAGGAGATACTTCGTCTTATCCTCGTTTACCACCAGACCCATTCGCTTTGCTTCCTTATCCAACTTGGAAAAGGCAGAAGAGACTTCGCGGTTTTTGTTTACGATGATGTCGATGCCATCGGCATAAGCCAGCAATTGCACGCTCTTGTAGTAAATTGTTCCTGAGCGGTTCGGTTCTGCAACTCTTATTTTCTTCTCCAACATCAGATTAAAGAGGTCACATGAAAGGGAGTCGTCCTGTCTGAAACACCGTTTGGTGGCGAATAGCTCGGAGGGGTCTTTCCCAATTCTGACAGAGCTGGTGTTATTGCTCAACGGCATTTTACACAGCCGTATCAGTTTGGCGGGGATGCCTAATTCAGACATAGCGGCGTATTGGCAACTCCTTTTAATACTGTCGAAAGCTGCTTTAAAGTCGACAAATAGGTGGTGAGTGTCGATCCTTACCTCTCGGGTCTTTTCCAAGATTTGGCGTATTGTGAACACCTGCTCTATGGTGGATTTTGCAGTCCTAAATCCACACTGGTAAGGCCCAATCAGTTCAGTGACGGTAGGTTTCCGTCTTTCACACAATACGCTCGATAGGACCTTGTAACCTATGCTTAGAAGGCTGATCCCGCGGTAGTTGGCGCGAATGGCGGGGTCGCCTTTATTGTGGATTAGGCAGAGCACACTTAAATTCCAGTCGTAGAGCATCTGTCATAGTCAGGCGAAGGCACATCGACTGGGGGCTAGGGTTCTTCTTTTCCACACCTTTCCGTGCTGCTACCATTAAGTAGGGAGGAAAATTGTTCCCTCCATAATTTAAGTACGTTCTGAACATCGGTAACTGGGTCGTCATTGTTGTTCTTACAGGAGTACGCCCCGGTCTTGAAACTTTCCGTAAGTCGCCTACCTCTCTGGTAAAATTTTCGGGCATTCTTCCTGTCGCTGGCTTGAAATCAAGCTCTTCGCACTCACGTATTTCGGCCTCTCTCTTTTTATTGCGGCAAATACGTCTCGCTTCCCTCTTCAGATCTCTATAGCGGTCCCACATAGCGCGCGTTACGCCCAAATCGCAGCGTGGCCCTGTAGACGGCATCTTTTTTCTCTGCAGCTTCCTGACATTCCTCATCGTACCAGTTGTTCTTTCGGGCTCGCTGAAATCCGACTACTTCTTCTTGTCCAGACACCTTTCCTATAATCAAAGTTTCTATAAAATCTAGTTCAGACATCAACCTCGTCGGTAGATATCATATCAAAGAACATAAAATTAGCAACACTAGAGGTAGATGTCTCCTCAACGGAAGTAGTTAAATATTTAGCAACCGCATTATTATTACTACGCCTAAAAATATCCACTAGGCTTTAGCGGATCGGCACGATACGCCATTTCTTTAAATGAAATTAATTGCTGCTATATGGATGCACATAGTATGTACATATCGATGGCTGATTGGAAGATCGACCTTTCTCGGCAGCCAGTTCGAAAACGCCCTAACTCAGAAAATTTTTCAACAACGCCCTACTTCAGAATTTGATTGAAGAACGCCCTATTTCAGAATTTTATTGAAAAACACCCTATCTCAGAATTTGGCTGAAGAACGCCCTATCTCAGCTGCCGATTCAAAAACGCCCTAACTCAACACATTTTCAATGTATTTTCAGCCGACACATAAAGCGCTTTGACCAAGTTCGCTGTCATTCAAAACGGAAGCATAAACCAAATTTCAATACGCTCAGAAATTCAAAAGTGTATTGACTAGGTTTTGTTTTCAAATCGGTGTTTTATTTCTCACATCGGTTAGAAAACAGGTATAAACTCATCACTCATTTGACGCGTAGTGAAAAAAGGCTGGTTTTCGTTATACAGCCCGTTTTAAATTTGAATTGTTATTATAATAAATTTGAATTATTGTTCGCTTCTATTTCGGTCAATCATGCAAATTAATTATTTGAGAAATATCGAAAGTAAACAACATGCTTTTTTTTACTTTTGAATACGAAGGCGCTATAAAGACACAGGTATAAACTTATGAAAAAAATATGTGTTGAGTCAAATCGGTTTATTGTAAATGCGGTTCTTACATTGGTATAAACAAGGTATGAGATAGGGCGTTTTTGAACCGAATTCTGAGATATGGTGCTTTTCAATAAAATTCTGAAATAGGCGTTCTTCAATGAAATTCTGAATAAGGGCGTTCTTGAAAAGTTTTCTTAGATAAGGCGTTTTCGAACTGGCTGCCGAGATAGGTCGATCATCCACTCAGCCATCGATATACACTAGAGGGCTGCATGAATTTATTCAAAGCGGCTTATGAATTATTCATATACAAAACGAATGAATGATTTTGGCATCAAATTTTTTCGAATTTGAGTAAATACCTGTTCTGATATATGTGTCCAAAATGTATTCAACAAAGTGTGATTGAATTTGACATTTCTCTCAGAAGAACCATCCTATAAAGCCAAATTGAAAAATTTTTTTCTGAATTTTGAATCGTTTGTTTATATTTTTTGGCATAATAGTGCCTTAAAAGAGAGCCGACCTGAGTTGTCAATCACACCTTGTTTAATACACCTTGTATGTGTCGACATTACAATATTCAAACAAAGTTAAAATAAATTGAATTGAAATAAATTACAATTTTTTCTTATGAATATCTATAAATATTTAATCTATGCACATATGTACAAACATACATATGTATGTATGTATGTATTGCTGCGTTCCTATCAAGGCATAACAAGGTAGAAGTGATTTCGACATTTCTCTCTTTTGAACTGCGACTGAAATGTCAACTCTTAACCCTATACTATTCAAATTTTTTTTTTTATATAAATTTTCAATTGTGAGCTGTGCGACTGATTTTAAATACATAATAAAATGAAAAGGAATTGCGAGCGGTGCGTTGTGTTTGTCAAGAGCCTGGACAACAAACTTGTGCGTTATTTTAAACCTTCGAATTGTCAAGTGAAGCGACAACGGTGGGCAAATTGCTGCGATGTTTCATTAGGAGACTCTTCACGTGTGGTCGTGAATTTATTTGTTGTCTATCGCAGCCGAGTATTTCTAAGTGGACGCGTTTGGTCCCAGGTGCAGGATTTATCATACCGAATATGAAAAGAAAATCTCCCTTTCATATACATATGTACATGGATAGGCTAAATTTCAATTAGTAGTCTGATAAAACCTAAACCAGTATTCCTTGTTGACATAAAGAAACTGAAGGTAATTTTTAATAAATTTAATGCAAACGAAATTTCGAATAGCAAAAATTTAATAGCTAAATTATTGACGTTAAGTTTTGATGTAAATTTAGAAGAATCAAACTTTTTTTAATGTCTAATATACTTTAGAATTAAGTATTTGAATAAAAAAATAAATGCTCAAAAACATTGGGATAGTAAAAGCAAGAAAATTTTCAAGACGATTTTATAAATGAGTGTGTTTCATTTAGTATGTAATTTTGTGTAAGTATGCATTTCCACATTTACATTAAACAGAAAATTCAATAAATAAAATGAAGCTGATTCTAATGAGATTTTAAATATTTTCATATTTACAAAAACTTTCATTTCAAAGATGTTGAGTTCTATCAAATATGGTAAATGCATAACAAAGGGTCAATTTCTTTGTTTACATTTTTGACATTACAGTCAGGTATGAGAGAGCTCGACTGAATTGTCACTTCTACCTTGTTGAATATGCCTTGGTTCCTATTATAATACGAACAAACTTGTTTATAGAAAAAACTTTTACCGACATGAGTTCGAATTATTTTGAATGTTTTCCATTCATTCTTTCACATTCTTCCATTTGAAGGTAGAAAATTTAAAACAAAATGTGTATTCATAACTTACAAAATTCCAAACGCTGAATGTTTTGTATGTGAAGTAAAATATTCAAATCAACTGTACTGTTTTGGCTAGAAGTTTGAATGAATTCATGCAGCCCTCTAATATACATACTCATGTACACGCATGTTGAAAGAGAAAATAAATAAAAAGTCAGTTTGATAAAATATCGTTGAATTATTTTAAAATCGATTGCAAAGTTTTATACAGACAAGACTAAAAAGTAAAAAATAAATAAAAAAAAAAATCTTTTTAATATACCACGCTGGACTAAAAAGTAGAAAGTAATATTTCTCAGTCCCATAGAATTTGTTTTGATACCCAGTACGGGAAGAAACTAGTTTAAATATCGATGTTCAACTAGTTTTTGACCCACCAAAACTAGATGAAGATCTGACTTTTTTCCTTGGAACGAACTGTTGACGCGATTTCCTAGGCATCAGTCAATAATCCGACTCTGCATTTGCTTTCAACTACTTTAAAACGCATTTGGCTTAAAGCACTTTAAACTCAGTCGTTTGACTATGCTTTCGTTCTGCACCTCACAGATGCTTTTTCACAATTAAGAAATGTCGAAATTAAAAATTTAAAATTAAATGTTCGGCCTAATGAGATTTGAACATGGACATTATTGGCCGCGACCAATTGTAGCAAACATTTTTGCACGCTCAACTACAGCCAGACACGTAAATAATTCAAATGTTCAGTTTGAATTGTGTGCAAGCAGCAAACCGATTGTCCGACTCTGCATTTGATTTCAACTACTTTAAAATGCATTTGGCTTAAAGCAGTGCAAATCCAGTATGTTTCATTTCATGCTGAAATAGTTAATTGCCTACAGTAAGATGATTTTACAACTAATATTGAACTATTTGCAAAGATATGTATCAAAAGTGTAAGCATTTGGTTTATCTCAATGAGGCTGCTAGGTGATTATACATCAATTTGAAGTTAGTTGCTGCATAAGTAGAAATAAACTAATTTTTCTGAGGTAATTGGCTGATCTACGCCGTACTGGGTAATTTTTTATTTTGAAATTTAAGCAAAAGTCATTATAAACAATTTAAGAGATTGAAAATGGAAAGCGTGGGGTGCATGAAATTGACTTGAAATGATATGAAATGTAATATACATACATATGTATAAATGTGGTTATATGAATATCGATCGCTTAAAACTGATCTAAAATGTATACTTACGCTGTAGAAATTTTAGATCTATGTTATGTAGTTTGACTATTGAATGGAAGACTTAGGCTTAGTTGCTTCATCGTCACAATCATGATGCAGCGATTACATGACGACTACACTTTCGCAAACTCGGTCGTGATATTTCAATTCATTTGGCGTCTAAAAATTCACTTGGAGCAGCTATTTTCTGCAATTTTTAAAATATGGACTGTGCTGCAATAATTCTAGACATAATTTTTCAGTAATATCTATTCTTTTGCAATTCGTCATATTTTATAGTTAAAACTCTAACGTTTATTGAATTTTATTGCAATTATCCACTTTTTAATAATTTCCACAGATTGCATGCAAAAATACTCATTTTTATGCAAATATTAACTTTCTCACTAATTTTCCCCCATAACATGTAAACAAACAATACGTGCACAACGATTAGCAAACGACGTCGTACTTATTCGTTTCTGCATCTTCTACGATTTGTCGATAACTAACCGATAACGGCAAATGTGCAGATCTCCTTTGAAATGCATGTGCTCTGCTCAAAATTTCAGGGCGAGAAGATAACGCAACTATGATTGGACGACAAGTGTGCAGATAGCCTTATTGTAAATTAAATGTAATGGTTTGTATTGCATGCGCTTCACGCTTTTCATTTTCAATTTCATAAATTGTTTATAATTACTTTTGCTAAAATTTCAATTTTCAACTGAATGTGAAATAACACCAATTTGCTTTATTTCATTTCTCGTTGAACAATAAGACCAACTTTTAAACTTAACAATTGAGTTACATTTGACAAAAAGTAGTACATGAACAAGTTAAATGGACGGATTTGTAAGTATACAATTTTGAAAAAGAATTATAATAAAATGGCACTACTTCACTGCTGAAACTGCTTTTTAATGTCTAAGTAATGGGAATTATTGCGTATGGTGTTATTGCATGCACCTTTATTATAATAATAATAACTAATAATATAATAATAAAAATTTTAAAAATAAAATGTTAATAAGCCGCAATAAGATTGACAAATACATATTTTAAGAAGAGCCTGCCTGAAACTATACAATAAAGCAAATAAGCAAATGGATGTATAGAGTTGACAACAACAACCACGCTGTCAAGTTTAAATAGCGGCAAATCAGCGGCACTTGATAGTAGTTGGTTGAATAAGGAAAATGAATTAGCAACAAGAGTTAACGGGGTGTGCATAGCTCAGTGGTTAAAGGCTCTGTTATGCATACTTGGCATTGCTTGAGAGTTGTCACATAAGGAATCTGTTAAATGAGCTTCGCGTGTAAGCTGTTACCCAACGCACAGCATTACATACGTAAACGTCTGTTGGTTTTTGATTTCTACGTAAAAATGGTATAGCAGTGCATGCAATGCCAAGTATGCATAACAGAGCCTTAACGCTTCTGACTTTGCACATCGATTACGCAGGTTCGATCCTTGCTGAAGTCTAGAAAATAAAATTATAGTTTAAAAAACTAAAACCTCGCTATTATAATTTTCATCAGGTTGAGAATATAAATCGCTGCATCTTTTAGGCGCATCAATATTACATATTTACGTCCCGAGCTAATATACGGGAGGTAAAAAATAAGTCTGATGAGGAGATGTGGTGATCTCCGAAATAGCTGCTATAACTTCTACCGCTTAGACTTTGTTGCTTTTTCAATTTTCCTAATAAACAATCGTGGTACAAAGCGCAATAAAAATATTTACAACACTGAAAGACTAGCTAACGACGCGTCTTCATAGGCGAAAATTATTGCCTATCATACACTGAAAATATAATCTGCGTAAATATAACGTAAACTTGCGTACATCTTACGAAAATTTTCGTCATTTTGAGCCCCGAAAGTTTTCGTTGATTGTACAAAACCGTTTTCGTAAGACATCAGATCTTAAGTGCATTTTACAAACGTATTCGTACTATTTACTAACGAATTTCGTACTATTTAGTAAAGACTTTTGTACTATTTCTTTATTTTTTTTTACGAAATTTTTGTAGACTGCGCAAAAATAATTCGTATTGTTAACGAAATAATTTTCCAAAAATCTGCGGTTGTTTCGTAGAATTTGCGATTGCTTTCATTCGCCAAACTGTAAAAAACATAGTACGAATTATAACACAACACTATTATTTTGTTTTATCCTTAATTTTAAGCGTTTTTGTTTAACAAAAAGTTTTGCGAAAACGCTTAACATTAATGATTAAAATATAATGAAAGTTGTGTGTTATAATTTGAGCTGTGTTTTTTTATAGTGTAAAGAATAAAAGCAATCATACATTCTACGAAAGAAGTGCAAGTATAACTGTCGTAAATAATAAGTTTTACCTAAATTAATAAAAATGGTTATTCTACCTATAATACAACTTAAGTCTTTTATTTATATGCATACGAATAGGTTCTATACTACATATTTTTTATTGCTTAGCGTTCATTCAACAAAAAATTTTGATGAAAAGTGTTAAATTATGAAACTCAGCAAACCCTTACTTTCACTTTCTTAAACATTATAATATTTTTTTGTGGAGTTACTTAGCAGATTCGCAGCTTCTTCGTTGTTTGTTTCATTGACGACTATAAATTTAAGGAAAATTATAAGGCGTCTGAAAGGCAAAATCTTTCTCTCGAATACTCCAAGAGCAGCGTCATCGGCTGTTGCCATTGTCCATGCTTCTGCGCCATATACCAGCCAGTGTTGCCAGAACTTTCCGGGCCAACCGGCTAGATTGGCAAAAAAACCGGCTAAAAACGGCTAAACTGTTTCAACTAAATTTCACATGTTTTATTTAAATAAATCATAAGTAGAAAGACTAGTTCTTGGGGAGAAGTTGCAAATTCAAGCTCGAAAAAATTTTGGCGCAAAAATTTGCAATTAGAAAAAACATATGAATGTGGCACATGGTTGCATTTTTTGTCGACAATAATTTGAATAAACAGGTTCGTCAAATTTAAAAATTTACAAACTTGACCAATTTTTAATAAAAAATTTAAGTAAGGGCTTGTTTACTTAATTAGTTTAGTTAATTCCGCTGATTTGAAATGTACTCGTAACGCAATCTCAACCAGAGTCGATATAGGAAACGCGACAGTTAGTACGGCAAAGAAATTGAAACGTATGTTGAAGAAAGTCGGACTAGCAAGAAATATACATGTAGATCCTGTTTTTCCCCCTCTGAAAGAATTTTAAAATTATATACAAATCTCTTATGTTTGAAATGCAACCGTGGGCACTAGCTGGCAGGGAAACTTGCAAGTTCCTGCAAATTTGCGTTCGTGCAGAAATTTGCAAGTTTCTCTCTTTGAGAGAGAATTTGGGAGCATTTTTTCTTACTAACTGATATTTTGAGTGATAATTTTCGCTGGATTTTCGACGAACAAACCTATTGTCTTCCTAGAGAGTTTTGCTTTACATAGAAATTTGTGCTCTTTTACTTTCATTTTTATGCATTTCAGTGCTGGTTCTTTTAATTCAAGTTGGCCTTCGGTTTTTGGAATTTAAATAAGTTCTCAGGAAAAAAAGTTAGTTTAAATAAGGCCATATGTGTACATAGTGCTTGAAAATATCCATTTTTCCCTTGCCTTAAAACTTTAAGCGTGGGCAACAATGATGTTTTGTAATTAAGGCAGAATTAAATATACGCTATCTGGAAAGACAATATCTGTAGCATTTATTCTCGGTAGTATATCCAAACCCAAACGCCTGTTAAGCATACAGTGATACAATTTGTTATTTTCTAAGTTTGCGAATAAAACTTCACACTTAAATTTTAGTCATTGATAACAAATATTTTATGAAGAAAGTCCCCGTTACGGCCTTCTTTAGAAAAAAAAAATTTTGTTTAAAATAAAAATAATCAAATCGGCCCAATTTTATACAACCCTGCCTCCATGATAACGCTAGTAGCCATTTCTAACAGATTTTGGGTCGCTTAGTCAAAAATGGAAACATATGTATATATTTGAATTTTAAGAAAACAAAGAAATAGCAAAATCGGCTAAAAACGGCTAATTTTTTTTTACAAAACGGCTAACAAATCGGCTTCCGGCTAAACCGAAATTTCTCCGGCTGTTTGCTATTGCAACCGGCTAAATCTAGCCGGAAAACGGCTAAAATGGCAACACACGGCGAACATATCCGCGCACATGCGCGGCTTGCGGGTCATGTTCGTCGTTTGTAGAGCGGTTTGCAAGCATGCTCGCCAAAAATCAAAAAATTTTGATTTTCAGCGAGCATGCTCGTCGTTTGTAGCGTGGTTTGCGAGCATCGCATTGGAAACAAAAACAACAACCTCATTTTGTGTTGATGCTTGAAGTGTGCACATCGGCGGATAAATGCATCCAAGCCATGTTCTTTAATTGAATTTTTGATAAATGAGGCTAAATTACTATAAGTATATGTATGTACGTACATACAAGTAAAGTATAAATAAATTTAAGTAACACATACATAAAAAAGTTAAGTTAAAAGCATTGCAATTGCATCATCCGCGTCTTTCCTTCCATGTTTACGCTTTGAGTACAAAATCACTTATGAGCCGCTCGCCGTCTGTAGCAAACGACAGCGAGCATGTTGGCGCATATGTGCGCGCAGATGTTCGTCGTGTGTAGCCAGTTTTAGCTGGCGCTCTTCGTATGTGAAACACACATTTGCTCAGAGAGCGCTGAGCATTATTTAGGGGTGAGTCACAAGCATGAATATGTTCCGCTCTCAAACCAAATCGTGATTACCTCAACCAGTGTTGCCAGAACTTTTTGGACAAACCGTCTAAATTGGCAAATAAAAACGGCTAAAATGTTTCAACTAAATTTCACATGTTTTATTTACATAAATCACGAGTAAAAAGACTATTTCTTGGAGAGAAGTTACAAATTCGAGCCGAAAAAAATTTTGCCAGCAAGAATTTGCAATTAGGAAAAACATATGATTGTGGCACATGGTTGGATATTTTGTCGACGATAATTTGAATAAACAAGTTCGTTAAATTTAAAAATTTACAAACTGGAGCGATTTTAAAATGAAAAATGTAAGTTAATAGCTGTTTACTTAATTAATATAGCTAATTCCAATGATTTGAAAGGTATTCGGCAAAAAAAACCAGAGTCGATATAGTAAACCCGACAAAGAAATTGAAGCGTATGTTGAAGAAAGTCGGACTGACAAGATATATACACGTAGATCCTGTTTTTTGCCCCTCTGAAAGAATTTTAAAAATTCTATACAAATTTCTTTTGTTTGAAATGCAACCGTGGACACTAGCTGGTAAAAAACTTGCAAACTTGCGTTCGTACAGAAAATTGCAAGTTTCTCTACATGAGAGAGAATTTGGGAGCATTTTTTCTTACTATCTGATATTTTGAGTGATAATTCTCGCTGGATTTTCGACGAACAAACCTATTATCTTCCCTACAAGGCCTTTTCAGACTGACCGATTCTCAATACACTCAAATAGAAACCAATACACATAAAAACGCTATAAAAATTTCCCTTCAATTTTAAGGCAGTAAAACAACGACCTTAAGTTAACATCAACCGAGGCCATATGTTGACAAGGCATGCAAAATGACAGTTACACAAAAGAACTGGTGAGACTTTTCAGAAATCCCTTCAATTCTGATGTAAAATATGATACCAAAAGACTGCAGATCTCCCATTTAGATGACCGGTCATATAACCGGCAGATGTCTCGTAGGATTCCCAGAGAGTTTTGCTTAACATATAAATTTGTGCTCTTTTATTTTCATTTTGATTCACTTCAGTGTTGGTTCTTTTAATTCAAGTTGGCATTCGGTTTTTGGAATTTAAATAAATTCTCAGCAAAAAAGTTTGTTTAAATAAAATACATATGTGTACATAGTGCTTGAAAATATCAATTTTTTCCATACCTTAAACCTTTGGGAGTGGGCAAAAATAATGTTTTGTAATTTAGGCAGGATTGACTATCTGGGAACACAATATCTACATGTGATATTTATTCTGTTTGTTGGCACTATATCCAAACACAAACTCATCTTAAGTGTCTTAACAGTGAAACAATTTCCTATTTTCTAAGTTTGCGAATAAAACTTCACACTTAAAATTAAGACATTTATAACAAACATTTTATGAAGAAAATCCCTTCTTCGTTTAAAATATCGGCCCAATTTCATACAACCCTGCCTGGCATGAAAATTTTCTCCACGATAAGGCTAGTGGCCATCTCTAACAGATTTTCGGTCGCTTAGTCAAAAATTGAAACTTATATACATATTTGAAATTTAAGAAAACAAGGCAAATAGCGAAATCGGCTAAAAACGGCTAATTTTTTTCTGCAAAACGGCTAACAAATCGGCTGCCGGCTAAATCGAAATTTCTCCGGCTGTTTGCTATCGCAACCGGCTAAATCTAGCCGGAAAACGGCTAAAATGGCAACACTGATACCAGCACAGGCATGATGAGTGAGAGAGCACACTCCTGAATTGCCTACTCAGTCCAAAGTAGCACTTATTGGCAAGTGTGATTCTGCGTTGGATCTCCATGCTGACGTTATTATGCGTTAAGGCTGGTTCCCAAGTAAACGAAATTCTCTACTTTTTCGAAATCATAACTGTCAACAGTGAAGTGGGTGCCAAGGCGCGAATGTGCTGACTGTGTTTGTTGACTGGAGATACTTCGTCTTGTCCTCGTTTACCACCAGACCCATTCGCTTTGCTTCCTTATCCAACTTGGAAAAGGCAGAACAGACTTCGCGGTTTTTGTTACCGGTGATATTGATGTCATCGGCATAAGCCAGCAATTGCACGCTCTTGTAGTAAATTGTTCCTGAGCGGTTTAGTTCTTCAGCTCTTATTATCTTCTCCAACATCAGATTAAAGAAGTCACATGAAAGAGAGTCGCCCTGTCTGAAGCCCCGTTTGGTGGCGAACGGCTCGGAGAGGTCTTTTCCAATTTTGACGGAGCTGGTGGTATTGCTCAACGTCATTTTACACAGCCGTATGAGTTTTGAGGGGATGCCAAATTCAGACATAGCGGCGTATAGGCAACTCCTTTTACTGCTGTCAAAAGCGGCTTTAAAGTCGACAAACAGGTGGTGAGTGTCGATCCTTTTCTCGCGGGTCTTTTCCAAGATTTGGCGTATTGTGAATACCTGGTCTATGGTGGATTTGCCAGGCCTAAAGCAACACTGATAAGGCCCAATCAGTTCATTGACGGTCTGCTTCAGTCTTTCACACAATATGCTCGATAAGACCTTGTAACCTATGCTTAGAAGCCTGATCCCGCGGTAGTTGGCGCGAATGGCAGAGCACACTTAAATTCCAGTCGTCGGGCATGCGTTCATCTGACCATATTCTGCATAAGAGTTGATGCATGCACCTTACCAACTCCCCGCCACCGTACTTGAATAGCTCAGCTGACAGGCTGTCAGTTCCAGCAGATTGGTTTTTTCAGCCGCGTTATTGCTATTCGTACCTCGTCATAGTCAGGCGAAGGAACATCGACTCCGTCATCATCAGCTGGGGGCTCGGGTTCTTCTTCTCCACAACTTTCCGAGCTGCTACAATTCAGTAGCGTGGAAAATGTTCCCTCCAAAATTTAAGTACGTTCTGAACATCGGTAACTAGGTCACCATTGTTGTTCTTACAGGAGTACGCCCTGGTCTTGAAACCTTCCGTAAGTCGCCTAACTATCTGGTACAATTTTCGGCCATTCTTCCTGTCGGCCAGCATTTCAAGCTCTTCGCACTCACGTATTTCGGCCTCTCTCTTCTTATTGCGGCATACGTCTCCCTTCCCTCTTCAGATCCCTATAGTGGTCCCACATAGCGCGCGTTGCGCCCGATAGCAGCGTGGCCCTGTAGGCGGCATCTTTTTTCTCTGCAGCTTCCTGACCCTCCTCATCGTGCCAGTTGGTCTTTCGGGCTCGCTGAAATCCGACTACTTCTTCGGCGACGGTACTTAATGAGCGGGAAATGTGGTTCCACTGCTCGCATATGTCGGCTCATACATGTACTTATTTAAAATTTCATGAAGTGTTGAAGTTTGCGGTTGAGTACGGACGTGTTCTTCATTCGCTCCATAAAAATTATATATATCGTGTAACTAAATATATTTAACCGTCGGCCGCTGTGGTGTAGTGGTAAGCAATGCGCGCTTTCACTCATTAGCACCTGGGTTCAAGCCCTGGTCAAAGCAACATCGCAAAAAAAAAATATAGAAAAAAAGTTTTTTCTTACCAGCGGTCGTCCCTCGGCAGGCAATGGCAAACCTCCGAGTGTATTTCTGCCATGAAAAACAGCTTCTCATAAAAATACAATCGCCGTTCGGAGTCGGCGTAAAACTGTAGGTCCCTCCGCTTTGTGTGACAACATCAATGCGCACGCCACAAATCGGAGGAGAAGCTCGGCCAAACACTAACATATGTGTAAGCGCCAATCTATTATTATTAAATATATTTAACCATCAAAAGGCACACTAAGCTATTATTCGGGTTTTGTGTCGTCGCGAACTGCCCTCAGCAGTATAAAAAATCAAAGTGTGATGGCGAAAAATACCTAAATAATTAATAAGACATTGTGTGTATCAAAATAAATGAATTATACAAAACAAGAACGGTAGTTAAGTGAGAGATGAGTCTCCAAGGCGCTCCCCTACAAGGGCGTAGGCACTCATTCCAAAGCGCAAACAAAAGAAATGCCTATTTGACAATAGGAGTGTACTCGTACGCCCAACTATCTGAAGTTTTAGAAAACTTTTACTGGTTTTGCGTTCTCGTACCCAAAAAACTTGCAAAGTAGGGGAAATTGAGAGAGCAAAATGTGAAATAGAGCTGCAAATTTCTGCTGGAAAAAATTTTCCCAGCTAAAACTTGCAAGTAAGAAAATCAGCTGATCACAAACACATGTTTGTAAATAAACAAAAGAAAATATGGCCTTTTTGAGTTATTTATTATTAATGCTAGTATACAACGAAAAAGTGAGTAAATTTAAAAGCACAACGTTTGTTGAGTTTGTTTTTCGTTAATTTGCCATTAATCTCCAGTTTGTTTACTTTAGTGTGTGCTGACTATTGTTGCCGTATGACATTTTTCGTTTGAACCATAATTTTCCTTTAAATATACCAAAATAGATTTAAATGCAGCATGCTAAATGTTTTTTTGCTGAAGTTTTCGGTTTTGGTAGGTTGATTGTTGAAATGAAAATTTTATAATTTTAAAGCTGCATCTGTGCCTATATCTATTACATTTTTTTTTGGATCAATGATGGGTGTTTGGAGGAGATACTATTGTTTTTGAATGCATCACCATGTGATATCACAAATAACTATGAGAAAAATAATTTATTCATTCCGATGTAATTAATTTGTGTGTTTAAAAGGGGTTTTCTTATCCAAAACTATTCAATTGTATGAAATGCCAAATCGGGGGAAAATGTACCTAGCAGAAAATAAATTGCCAAATTAATCGCCAGTGGCAACTGTGCAAGTGATCAGCTGTTTCGAAGGTTGCAAGTTTTTGCAAATTTTGCCTTCTCGTACTTCTGTTGATATTTCGTCTCTTTGAGAGCGAATGCTGCTAAATTCTCAGAACTTTTGCTGCTGGAGTATTTTGCCCTCTCAACCAGGGATGCCGTTTGGATCTAAACAGAACCAATTGGATACATGTTTAGACGAATTTTTGCGAGATACTTATTTTTTCCGATCACTATAAATGTGGATACTTTTTTAAATTGGCCAAAATTTTATATTTTCTATAAAGTTTTTTTCGTTTAAAACTCGATTTTCATTAAAGATAGTAGAAAGCATTACGTTTTCTAAATGTATTAAAAATCCATACTTAAGCGTTAAAGCATTTTATTTTTTGTGAACGAAGCAATGAACATATGAAGAGATCTCACCAAAATAGGTATAAGCGCAATTGTTTTAATTAGCTATAAAGGATGCTTTAAGCAAAATCTTAATATATATATAAGGTAAGTATATACTTTTTCTGTAGTAATCTCTTTCATATCACATATTTTCATTTCTTAATTTAAAAGGAAAGCAGATATCAATGTAGATTAAAATACTCTGTTAAAAAAGCTAAATTTGATTTATTTAAGGAAATTCGTGTGAATTTTACTGAAAATACTTTAAATACACTCTAAAAAAAATTTGTTTATTTGCACATATTAAGAGAGGTAACCAATTTCCTCTTTTAATGTGTGCAAATTTGCACACCGTGTAATAAAACTTCACATTGCCTGTTTACTTTTACATACCACATTTGTCGCGAAGAGCAAAATTACACATTAAAAGTTTAAAATAGAGTAAATGTGAGCCTCTATGTAGTGTTTATTATTAGTAGGAAATGTAGTTTTAGTTTGAAAATTTTTGCAATTTTAAACATTTTATACGTGTATTTATGTATATATTTTAAAGATCTCAAGTTCAAAATCAAATCCTAAACATTTTATGCGTATATTTATACAAATTCTTGTTGAAAAATAGATACTTTTCAGTAGTAGTTTTACATGCTCTTTTTAGAGTGTACAGGTACAAATGTAACATATTAATTACCATTTATTATACTTACTTTGCAAACTACTTATGCACAAAAAATGTAATTTAAAAATTGAAATTACAAATGTTTGATTTTATGAAAAATAAAAATATATATACATATATTATATACATGTATTCCAAGTCCTTAGGATGGGTTAAATTATGTCTTCTTGAAAATTTTTGGTTTTCTTACTGGATACATTTTTGGCTTGGCCAGTGATTCATTTTCTTGAGACGGCGCGGCAACACTGCTCTCAATACGAGTACACACCTAATTACTGCATGCAGCCCAAAAACCAAAACCAACAACAACGCTAAAGAAAACTCTTATACTTCTAGCCAGGGTGGGCAAAAACTCGGAGCTCGAGCGAGCAATATCCTACTCAATGCCTCGCAGACAACGAGGCGCTCGCAGCTCATACTCGTAGCAGCAATGAGGCGAGGCACGCAAAGTTTGGCTTGCTCGGCAAACGAGCGAGCGCTGCTTCCTAGCGGCGCACAGCTAAATGGGGTCCGTCCACAATATGCATCTCAGTATATCCAGTAACAAAAACTGTGGTGAAGTCCTTTATGGGGATAAAGTTTCCAGAGGTGAAATTTTAGGTAGCACACAATTTCTTACACGCATGGTTGCTTTTCAGCACTCATGAAATAAACTTAAGAAATATTTGAAAAAAAGTTCATATAGTACATTAATTTTTGAAAGAAATACCATATAATGTATGTACTCTGGTTAATAATATCAAAAAATTTATTAGAACCACCGTTTAATGTTATATTTGTTACAAATTAATATTGCTGCCCCGAACGCTCTGCGAATTGCCACTGAATAATAGATTTACTTAAAATTATATCCCCGGTCCTTGTTCTTGCTGTATCGCATCGTGGTGAATTCACATTTCTCAGAAATTTGACAATAAAACAAAACAAAGGGAGTATTTTATTTGCTAATTTTTGCGATTTCTATTGTTTAATGTAAAGTTGTGTCTTTTTAGGATATGTTGAGCCAACAAAGAAGGCGCAGTTAAAAAATGGAGTTATTAGTAATGAAGTAGCAGGCATATTTGGAAAATTATGCTGATATGCAGGATGGAATTTGGGAAAGTAAGTGCCTGGTTGCAGGATATCTATGTATTAAAGAGTATTTAATTAAATTGTTTAATAGAAAGTTATAAATCGAGTAGCTCATTTACGATGTGCTCCAAACATTTGGCGAACTTTTTTTCGCCTTTTTAACGTGCTAAGTTACAAGTTAAGATGACTGCCATCACGGCCGGTAAGAAACCGCAAGCAAAGGGCAGACAACCTTCCAGGAAGCTGCCTCCTCTCCCCGAGTCGAAGCTGAAGTACAGCAAGAAGCAGGTCAGCAAACTGTTACCCTGATCAAACGTAAACTAAAGCGCTCTGCTGTGATTGCTCTCCGTAAACGTGAAAACTTGGTGCATGCTGAGAAATATCAAAGAAGAAAACTCGGTGATGGACGTCGTGAGATGAAGTTGCGCTGTATGGCAAAGAAACGCGGCCAATTCTACGGGCCTGAAAAATCCAAATTGGCTTTTGTGATCCGTATCCGCGGTATGAACAAAGTTGCACCAAAAGTGCGTAAAGTTTTACAGTTCCGTCTTCGCCACATTAAAACGGTGTGTTCATCAAATTGAACAAGGCAACCATTAATATGCTACGTATGCCGAACCCTATATGGGGTTATCCAAATCTCGAATCAGTTCGTGAATTGATGTACAAACGTGGAATTGTCAAGCACAACCATCAACGTGTTCAAATCTCTGACAGCTTTGTGATAGAACGCAAATTTCGCAAAGCGCACGAAATTCAGTGCGTTGATTATTTGGCGCACGAAATATTCACTGTTGGAACCCACTTCAAAAAGCCTCCAATTTCCTGTTGCTATTCAAGCTCAACACATCAACCTGAGGCTGGCGCAAGAAGGCTAATCACTACGTTGAGGTTGGTGATTTCGGTAGCCGTGAGGATAAGATCAACAAATTGCTGCACAAGATGGCTTAAAGAATTGTTGTTTTGTATTTAAGGCGACAATATAATTTGGAACATCTTCAAATAGCGCCCAAGCAAAAAAAAAATAATAAAAAATTCCTGAAGTTGCCTTTACACGGGTCGATTTCTGTCGATTGGAAAATTGACTGAGATATCGACAACGCTTACATTTTACGGTTGAATTGCAATTTACACGGGTAGATTTTGGTTAAACGACAAAAATTGACCGTGTTAAGGCAGCTTAAATAACGATCAAATTAATGATCACCTTGGAGATGGAAAATACCAATAACCATTTCATAATTTCTAAAATTATTCCATTTATATTTGTTCTTGCATTTTCCACACCACCTGTGAGGTATGCTTTTAGGCGCGTTACCTATTTTTTTTTTTTTAAGGTGCTCGGTTCCCCAGGACGCCTATTTTCACCTTTACAACTTGACTTAAAAAGAATTAAAACTAAAGCATGCAATATATCGAGCCCTAACCGCCAAAATAACGTAAGCGACATTTTTTTCAAAATTTTCGTTTTGATTCAGAAATATTCCTAGAGCATCTAGATGCATTTCTGCATCAAAAAAAAAGATTTTGAAAAAAATGTTGCTTACGTTATTTTGGCGGTTAGGGCTCGATATAAAGAAAATTAAAAATTGTCTTACATCTAGTAAACATAAAAAATTGCACAAATTAAATTCATTATTCATTATAAATAATATTAAATATCACAATTCAGTTGAAGTGTATACATATATATGTACATATTTACAAAATGTAGTCTGTATGCACCCACAGTAAGTTCCCATAAAACCTAGCCTAAATTCGGAACTGAAAAAAACGAGCAAATAGGGTCGGAAACTACTAGCTTTAAAAGCATAATATGGGAAATGTTTGAAGAGCTGAAACTGTATTGCAATAATAAAAACAACAGTGCATAAATTGGAAAAATTGTTTTTGTTTTGCTTTATAATTTTTAGGAATATTGGTTCAGATGGAATATTTTTATTTGTTTTGGTTTTTCAGCTCATTATAGATGCACCCAGGGTTGCATTTATCGTCTATGAAAATATTTCATGAAGCGTTCCATAATAAGCTCCGAGCAACTAAAAGTTGCCCAACTGCGAAAATAATGACAATTATAATTTATTTAGATGCATATTTTAGCTAAATGTCATATCGTCGCCTGGATAAAAGATTGTCACAAGTTACTTTCGGTAACTCACGATTGAAGTTTGGAATGCATTTTCTCAGAAACACGACTACAGATCTTCTCCAAAGTATCGGAGAATGCCATGTAATAGTTTACGAAATTCTTAAATTATCTTATTTTTTTAGTTTAGTGTCAACCATTTATGAGTTTAATAAAATTTTGTCGTATACGACATTTGTCAAAAAATTTGCAGTCAGTTTTAATGATATACGCCAAAATGTGATAACAATTTTTTATAAATTAACGATACTTTTTACTAATCAGCCTAGTCGTGAGTTTCGCCCCAACAAAATTTCGTCAACAATTTTTTCATCCACCTGTAGTGAATACACTTAAGCGAAAAGTGAAAAAGTGACCCGGTTCTAGAAAATGAAACTAATGATAAGGCTGAATATGTCGGAAACTAAAGAAAAACGGGTAACTCTATTTGAAAGATCTTGATTAGTTTAGTACGACAGTAATACGAACGCAATTTGTACCAAATAGCCGAAAACATTTTAGTCAATTACTCGGAAACTAAAGAAGATATCCAAAAACCAGTTAACAAAAAATCGAAATATCTTACTTTAAAATACATATATAACTGCATCTATAACTACAAATTGTCAAAATGACGCTTCCGGCAAATTTTACATCCAAGCGACGATATTTTAATGTTATTCGCATAACTTCGAGCATGTATGTAAATTTTCGGGAAAAAGTTAAAAAGTATATTCATCTGCTGAAAAGATATTTTCGTAGATTCACAAATTATTTAAAGTAAATCTATCAGCCCTATCTCCAATTCCATTTGAATAAATCTCTCCAGCGCTTAAATAATTTTCACCACATTAAATAGATGCACAACACCCTAATTGCCGAAAAAGCGTTGCTTGCAACACTAGTCCTTCATGGGGTCCAAATTTGGTGAAAAAAACAGCTAAGTTTGTTTACTGGATATACTGAGATATGCATTGCGTAATTCATACAAATAAATGATTAAAACGCCGCTGACCCCATTTAAAATTGTAATGCTAATTGTAGGCAGTCTACTTACAATGCACATTACAATTTACAAACGAAGACGTATTGTAATGAACGCCCGAAGAGTATTCGGTCACATCATGCTTTCCGATAACAAACAAAACCAGTTGTAAAGGACGCTAACCACAAAGCGGCCATGCCTATGGCAAAGTAATCTGAGTTGTAATCCATTCATTCCGATACCCCGCCTTCGAAGTTTTGAAGGAGTATTCGATTACGTAATGTGCATTTGCGATGCTGGGTTGTTTGCTCGCGCTCCTATTAAACGAGCGAGGCTGTTGTGTGTTGCCTCCAGGGATGCCGTGTGGATCTAAATAGATCCAATTGGATACATTTTTAGGCGAATTTTTGCGGGATATTTATTTTTTCCGGTCAGTATAAATGTGGATACTTTTTTAAATAGGCCAAAATTTTATATTTCCTATAAAGTTTTCTTCGTTCAAAAATCGATTTTCATTAAAGATGGTAGAAAGCATTACGTTTTCTGAACGTATAAAGAATCGCTATTAAGCGTGAAATTAAAGCATTTTATTTTTTGTGAACGAAGCAATGAACATATGAAGAGATCTCACCAAAATAGGTATAAGCGCCATTGCTTTAATTAGCTTAAAAGGATGCTTTAAGCAAGATTAGTGATAGAACTTTTTAGAAAAGTATCGATACTAGTACTCATTTATAATACTCTAAAAAAGGATCGATGCCAGTACTCATATTTGCAAATAAGTATCGATAATACCGTACTTCCAAGTATTTTTAGAGCAAACGCGAAAAATTAACAAAAAAAAAGATTGCTTTGCTTTTTACATATGACCTCTTTCTTTTTGTAAATTGAATAGACATTGCTTTTAGTAGCTGAAGTCTGATCAAACAAGCATTTCTAACGGAGTTTTTGAAAAGAACTTGCAATAAGTTTAAAAGCGTAAAATAAATGTTTATAGCAAAAAGCTTTTAAAAGCAACTAAAGCCATTGTCTAAAGGAAAGATAAGCTCCCTTTCACAAAAATTTTCTTCGAAAGCGGACTGGGTTTCGAATTTAAAACCAAGGTAGAATACATTGGAAAACGAAGGCTCTGTTATTCTGGAGAATTGCCCAGTCATCGAGCCAAAGACCACCCTCCTAACCCATTCCTTACACCGGCACAAAAAAAAATTGGTATGTGCTTTTAACCAGACCCACTTGTCGCCACGTATTTCGACCCACTGAACCCGAATCTGAGATCCGTTTGACTAGTTTTTACCATTTTTTTTTTAATTTTCGCACTTAACTGCAAATTTATGAGGTGTACGAGTCAAATGGGCCTCAATACATGTCGATATACGGGACTGGTTAAAAGCAAAGACCACTTTTTTTGTGTGAGCCAGTGTTAAGGTATGGCAAGAGATTCGTTTTCCAATTATTTCTTCTATGCTGTATAACGAACAGAACAAAATATATCAGGCATGTTCCGAAATTCGAAAATTTGAAATCGACTCGATTTCGATAATTTCTTCGATGGTTTTTAACCTAAAAAAATACAAGTCTCGCATTAAAATGATTGTTTTCATATCGCTGCTGCTTCTTTTACAGTTTTCAGTGAGAATATTCACTCCTTTCATCAGATATAATTAAAAAATATTTGGCAAATCGACTCGATTTCAAAGTTTCGAATATATATTAATTTTTCGGTTTTTGGAGTTAGGACCGTATTGAAGTAAATTAACGTTATGCCCATGGGGTAATTTTTAAACATTTTTCAATGTAATTGAAAAATTTTACCTAAACAAGTTTTTAAAACGTCGATACTTTTTGGTATTCGCGATATTTACCCAGTACTTGTCAAAAAGTATCGAGTCCTCGAACCACTCAGTACTCATGAAAAGTATCGATATTCTGTACTCGGTACTCGTATCGTTATATCACTAAGCAAGATCTTAATATACATAATAATAATAATAGATTGGCGCTTACACATATGTTAGCCGAGCTTCTCCTCCGATTTATGGCGTGCGCCTTGATGTTGTCACACAAAGCGGAGGGACCTACAGTTTTACGCCGACTCCGAACGGCGATTGTATTTTTATGAGAAGCTGTTTTTCATGACAGAAATGCACTCGGAGGTTTGCCATTGCCTGCCGAGGGACGACCGCTGTTAAGAAAAAACCTTTTTCTATGTTTTTTTTTGCGATGTTGCTTTGACCAGGGCTTGAACCCAGGCGTTGCGGGGTGGAAGCGCGCACTGCTTACCACTACACCACAGCGGCCACATATCGTCGTTTAAAGTACAAAACCGCGTATCAACAAAATGCAAAACCGCGTATGTGACGTTGCATAAATTATTTTCTAGATAGTAAAAACACTGATATTTCAAAATGGTTATCTTTTTTATAAAGCAATCGCATTTCTGGCTAGAATATTTCAGGACGAATGGATAAGAATTGAGCCAAGAGCTTGTGTGAGCAAATCCAATTTTTGGCAGCAAAACTAAGCAAACGTCAAGCTGTGAAGTTCTACTTATATTGTGCTCTGATTTATCTTTGTATTTTGCAAAGTTTATTGTGCTAATTCCGAGTAAAAGTTGCTATAAAAAGTGCCTACGAGCATCTTAGTTTGATAATAATCGAAGCTAAGTGAAAGTTTTGTGATTTTTGTGGTTTATATTAAATTTAATTTAATTAAATTTCACTACCTTACATCTAATCTGTCCGAGTCATTTGTTGTTATCATTGTTGTTGTTATTCCTTTGTAGTTAACTGAGATCGTTTCTATTTTTGCACATTTCTGTTTTGCTCTTTTTGTTTACTTCGTTTAGTATTTCTTGTCACAGCTGTTTGCGCTGCTTTTATTAAGTGTAATACAGTGATACTCAAACTGTTCGCTACATATATTTTTAAGCTAAATACATCAGCTCCTAAATTGTTGTGTGTGTTGTGTTAAACTTATTTTACTTGTCTTTTTATTAACATAAGTGTTATTAAATCTTTCAATATGAAGTGTGATCTTGATAACTGCCAAATTAAAAGCGAATCTGAACGCTACTTATCGTGCTGGCTCTGTGATGGTATTTGCCATCTAAAATGTGCTGGTTTGACAGGAAGAATTCTGGACGCTATTAATGATGGCAAAGGTCTTCGCTGGTCTTGCTTAAAGTGCAGGTCAACCGAAGTTGATCTCTTTAAGTTGTTTAGGCAAACCAGAAATGGGTTTTCGGAGGTAGGGAGAGAGTTGTCGGTACTGACCGAAAAATTTAAACATTATGAAAATGTATTTAAATCTTTTAAATGCTTAGATACCGTACAATCTATGAAGGACATTCATGTGTCAAAACGTAAGCGTCTTCATAGTCCGCCTAATGAAAGGACCGTTCCACATCAGAACAATCTTCCGAATGACTTAATTAAACTTTCTTCTCCATGTCCACAGACAACAGACACATCAAAGTCTGCTTCTAATAATAACGACCCTGCAGTATCTTCCCCTTCCCCCGTTGAAGTTGTGGCACCGCCATCTAATCTTCCAACGCTTACTCTACCCTCAATTAGTAATTCAGTTACTTAACCCCGTCCGCCGGTAATCGAGTCTAATACTAGGAGACTGGTTGTGATTCCCCCAAAGAAGTCTATATTTGTATCTAGATTTTCGAGGGATACTTCCGAGGACGATATAAAGTTTTACATCTCGTCCAAAGTTAAAACTGTCAACTTAAGTATCAGAAAATTTAATTTTAAATATAAAAGAAATATTTCTTCATTTAAAATAGACGTAAATTTAGAAAATTTTGACATGCTGCTTAGTAGTTCTTTTTGGCCCTCCGGAGCTTTCGTTCGTGAATTTGAGTATAGGCCCAACAAAAATAATAATTTAGCAAATATTCCCCGTCAGAATATAGAACCAAAAAACTGATTACTAAATCTGCTTTAAGTATTTATTATCAAAACGTAAGAGGCATAAATACTAAATTAACGAATTTATATCTTAATGGCCTTGAATGCAATTATAATATAATTTCTTTGACTGAAACTTGGCTCAAACCTCACACTTTTAATTCAGAGATTCTTTCAAATAATTATCATATCTACAGAAAGGACCGGGAGGACAGAGTCGGCGGTGGCGTACTCTTTGCCGTAGACTCTTCAATACCATCTGAAGAAGTTAGTCTTCCACACATTGAATCTGCAGAATTCAAATGCATTCGTGTTCAGGTTGGAATGGGGTTTACTTACTTAGCTCTATGCTATATTCCTCCCCGATCTGACTTATCAGTGTATTCACAACATGTATCTTTACTGAAATCAATTAATTCAATGATTAAACCCTCTGATTCATTGATTGTGTTGGGTGACTTTAATTTACCAAATGTATCACGGAACATCACTGACAATGATATTGTACCTTTCTCTCATTTCATTTTTCATTTTAATTGTACTGTACATAGATTATTTGAAAAGTATGTGCCTAAACGCCTGTGTGTTCCTGAAGAACAAACACAGTTATGGTTCACTAAAGAACTGAGAAACTTGAAAAACAGAAAGTCACGTTATTTTAGATTACACAAAAAAACCGGCTTACACTCATACTATGTAAAATACTCACTTTTGCGTCACAAGTTCTTTGAATTAAACAAAAAGTGTTATAAAGATTACTTGTGTAAAATCAAACGACGTATAATATATAACCCCAAATCATTTTATGATTTCGTAAACTCCAAGCGAAATGTACGTGGGTTTCCTTCCGCCATGAAGTATCAAAATACCGTCTCTGGTGATAATCAAACAATTTCTAACATGTTCGCTCAGTTTTTTAAATCCAATTATTCCACTAACTCCCAAGCATACTTTGACTATCCTTTTAAACTAAGTCCAATTAACTCAATACATAACCCTATAATATCTCCCGATGATGTTTTAGTTTACCTGAAGTCCTTAAGACAGTCTTTTAGTTATGGTCCTGACCAGATCCCCACATGTTTTCTTAGAAATTGTGCTGATTATCTCTATGAGCCGTTAACAGCCTTATTTAATTTGTCTCTTAAAGAGGGCGTTTTTCCAACTGTATGGAAGGAATCGTTCATAACCCCCTTACATAAAAGCGGTAGCAGGTCTTCAGTGGAGAACTACCGGGGCATAGCTAAGCTTTCTGCAATTCCTAAATTATTTGAAGCAATTATAACATATCGGTTGACGCATTCTATCACTTCAAGCATTTCATACAGTCAACATGGATTTTGCAAGGGCAAATCAACTTCTACAAATTTACTTGAATTAACATCCTACACTGAGAAAAAGGATTAGTTTCGACAACTAAAGATGTTTAGTTTCCGAATTTTGACAATATTTGGGAACTGTTACCAAGGATTGGGAACTATTACCATGGGTTGGTAATTATAACTAAATATATTAAAGCTTCTAATATTCATCTAGGTTGTAACAAATCGTTAATTTAGTTGAAGGGTTTGGTAAATACTAATAAATATTTCTTTGAAGCATATTTCTACAAATTCCATTGAACTTGAACGTATGGTTCATAAAAGGATGTTATTAAGCTCTGCTAATGCAGATAAGCTTTCTTGCAACACATGGTTTAGTCATAGTTACAAAATCTTGGTTGAGGCAACCCCGATTTGGTTTGAGAGTGGAACATATTCATGCTTGTGAGCCACCCCTAAAGAATGCTGAGCGCTCTCTGAGCACATATGTGTTTCACATACGAAGAGCTGAGCAACGCACACAGTCCCACTTATTGAATCGTTTGAATGCGCTAGTATGCCGACCATTGCATTGTGCGTGGAAATCATTGTTCCGCTACCGCTGTTCGTATATGGGTGAAACACGCATGTGGTGCCAGAGCTATGGTATGTCGATCGCTGCGCTAGGTAGAGAAAGAAAAGTGTGTGCTATGACATGCACAGAATTGTTTGTCTCAGTTTTTCTATCACCGCGAGTTGTTTCGGTGCGCGCATAGTTATTTAAAACAAGTAAGAGCAGCGCTGTCTTCGGCTATGCCGAAGGCTTCATACCTTTCATGAACATCTACAAATTTTACTTTGACAGATTACTGCTTTTGAATACATCTGCATACATCGATAGAGGAGTTCCATACCTATATAAAAAATCGCATCTGAACAATCAGAGGTATTGAAGATATACCTTATATTAGCACCAATCTAAGTGATTTTCACTGCTATGTGATCGGTATGTAAACCGGTAACACAATTTATTGGGTTTAGTTTCCTACATAAAGAAGATATATCGCAAAAACTGGTATCTGAACAATCAGTGCTATAGGAGATAAAGCTTATACAGCATAGATTTTGACGATTTTCACAGTAGACTTTGTATTATTATTTATAAAATATCTTACGAAATTTATCGCTTTTAGCTATTCAAATAAAGAAGTTTTACAGTAAAATCCCATATCTGAACAATCAGATGTATGGAAGATATATGTTGTAGTCATCCGATCCTTGTTATTTTCACTGTAAGTATTCTGTTAATAATGAGTGAAAATGGTGCGAAATTTCATGTTCGTAGCTGCATAAATGGAGGAGTTATGATAAAAGACCTCATATCTGAACAATCAGTTGTATGGGGGCTGCAGGTTATAGTGACCCGATCTTTATTATTTTCGAGGTAAGTCTTCTGTTGATAATGAGTGAAAACAGCGCGAAATTTCATGGTCCTAGCTACATAAATGGATGAATTATAACGAAAAATCTCATATCTGAACAATCAGTTGTATGGGAGCTATAGGTTATAGTTACCCGATCTTTTTAATTTTCGCGGTAACTTTTCTGTAGATAATTATTGAAAACAGTGCGGAATTTCATGTTCCTAGCTATATAAAAGGAGGAGTTATAACGCAAAATTTTATATCTGAACAATCCGTTGTATGGGAGCTATAGGTTATAGTGACCCGATCTTTGTAATTTTCACTATAAGTATTCTGTTGATAATGGGTGCAAGTATTGCAAAATTTCATGTTCGTAGCTGCATAAATGGCGAAGTTATAATGAAAAATCTTATATCTGAACAATCAGTTGTATGGGAGCTATATGTTATAGTGGTCCGATTCTTCCGGTTCCGACAAATGATTAATACATTATAAAAATACACCCACCTACCAAATTTCATCCGGATACCTCGAAAACTGAGAGACTAGATTGCATACAAACAGACAGACAGACGGACAGACGGACAGACGGACAGACGGACAGACGGACATGGCTAAATCAACTCAGCTCGACGTTCTGATCATATAAGTATACATTTTCATGGGTCTATCTCTTTTTGTTCTGGTACTTACAAACATCGGACCAAAGTTATAATACCATTTCATGCTCATGAAAGGTATAAATATAACGTTTGATGCCAACCGAGGTTTTTCAGTGGATATTTAATTCATGTGAATTATAATTTGAAAGTGTCTATTTAGCCAAGGAAAAAGCAAAGCAGTATACTTCCAGCAGACATTGACCTGGGTTTTCGCACGACTGTTCCTGTATCATCGTTGTTTTTTAGGAAATTCTTACCACCATATACATATGTATTATTTACTTTAGTAACTAACTTATGTAAATATGTACGTATTTTTTATGCTTAATATATGCAAATAAAAGAAGAAAGTAGACACAACAAACATCGAGTAAATTTTTATTTGTGTCAAACTGAAACTTTTTTCCCAATAATAAACGGTTAGCTGATTCAAGTCTACAGCAAGTTCACAAAATTAATTGAAAACTTTTATCAACCAAAGCATTGTTTATATTTGCTCAACAATTACTTTATTCAACTAACAATATTGTGCAATCAAGGTAGTCGTTTTGTAATTATTAACAAATATACATTTGTCCCAACTAGAAGTCTTAAGTAAATTGCAGACTTTCGTGAACTATATATTTATTTCGCCATATCCAACTATGCTACTTGATCACTATAACCAAATCTTGGTTATTATAACTAAACCTTTTTCTGGGTGTATATCTCAAAAGCATTTAGTGAGAGCAAAACTGTTGATGTTATATATACTGATTTCAGTAAAGCATTTGATAAAGTGTGCCACTCGTTGCTCATCTATAAACTTGATCTTCTTGGTCTTCCACCTAATTTTCTACGTTGGATCTCTTCATACCTCTATGATAGATCACAAAGGGTATTGTTTAAAAATACTATCTCTGACGTCATTGATGTTACTTCAGGAGTCCCTCAGGGTAGCCACCTAGGCCCGATTCTGTTCTTGCTTTTTATAAACGATATTTCTACAGATATAAAATTCTCCAAAATTTTAATGTATGCAGATGATGTAAAACTTTATAAATCGTACGTTTCAATTAAAGAAAGGTCTTTGCTACAATCAGACTTAAACAGCTTACTGGTGTAAAGTAAATCTTATGCCTCTAAATCTTAAGAACTGTAAAGTAATGTGCTTCTCGCGAAGAGCTGTTCTGCCAGTTTCTTATATAATAGGTAACCATAACCTGGAACAGGTATACAATTTTGTGGACCTTGGTATCACAATGGATCCTAAGCTTAATTTTAATCTTCACATTAATGTGACAGTCAACAAGGCTAAAGGTGTACTTGCATTTGTGAAACGATGGTCAAAAGAATTTAGTGACCCTTATATCACTAAAACCCTGTTTACAACATTAGTTAGGCCGATTCTGGAATACGGCTCGGTGGTTTGGAATACAAGGTATCAAATTTACTCAGACAAGATAGAATCAATTCAAAAACAATTCCTACTTATTGCTTTAAGAAATTTCCGATTCTCAATATAGTCTTCCACCTTATACCAGTCGCTTAAAACTTATTAACCTTCCTACACTTGCCAGTCACAGGGAAATGCTTGGTATAATTTTTATGGTTAAATTACTGACAGGCTCAATTTCAAGTCCGTCTCTTCTGGCTGATGTAAGCTTTAATGTTCCCTCACGCGTATCAAGACACTTTTGTCCCATATTTCTGAAAGCTTGTAAAACCAATTTTGAATTGCATGACCCACTCCGTTGCTTATGCCAGGATTTTAACTCTCATTCCAGCACGTTTGATATATCAGATATGCTTTTCAGCATTAAGAAAGCGATACTCTCCTCTCTCAATAAGTGAATTATTGACATAAATACATAAAATCAGCTGATGAATTTAGTTCTGTAGCTGAACAGTTTTAGATCTCGACACTTAACAAACTCCTGCCTATCGTGACTCGGCACAAAAATTTAAAATATTGGTTCCGTACGTCATGCGGACTGCGCCCCTCGTGCGGATGGGCGGGAATGGAGGGTAAAAACCGTTGGGATAACAAAAAAAAAAAAAAAATGTCAGTTACGCGGTTTCGCAGAATGACAATACGCGGTTTTGTACTTTAAACGACGATATACATATATAAAGTAAATTATACTCTTTCTGTAGTAATATCTTTCATATAACATATTTTCATTTGTTAATTTAAAAAGAAAGAAGATTTCAATGCAGTCTAAAAAACTAAATTTGATTTATTTAAGGAGACTTTTATGAATTTTACTGAAAAGACTTTAAATACACTCTAAAAAAATTTCATTTATTTGCGCATATTAAGAGAGGTAACCATTTTCCTCTTTTAATGTGTGCAAATTCGCACGCCGTGTAATAAAATTAATCATTGCCTGTTTACTCTTACATACCAAATTTGTCGCAAGAGCAAAATTACACATAAAATGTTTAAAATAAAGTAATGTTTATTATTAGTAGGAAATGAGTAGTCCACTTGCAAACAGCGTTATGTGATTTTATAATAGAAAGCCATAAATTTGAAAAAGTGACTACGACAACAAGTAACATTTAAATTGAATCTTTTTTATTATTACCTGAAAATTTGGATAAATAGGAGCCTTATAAAATTGTAACATAACATAACATGTCATAAGATAACATTAACAGTCTATACGACCTAAAGCAGCTTTCTAAGTTCATCAGAAGATTGATACTTTTGAAAGTTCATAAATAAGTATGATAGCGACTTTTGGAAGAAGACTTAACATTTGATGCTATTTTTTATTTTTTTTTCAGAATATAAAAGGATTTTGCACTCTGTTGTTAGTGGACATGAAACTACTTTAAATACTGGTACGTAATGCGCCAAAAACTAAGAATCGAAAAAATTTTACCTAGCGCACTTTGCAAGTAGACTACTCAAATGTATTTGTAGTTTAAAAATTTTTGCAATTTTAAACATTCTATATATGTGTATTTATGTGCATATTTTAAAGATCCCAAGTTCAAAATCAAATACTGAACATCTTATACGTATATTTATACAGATTCTTGTTGAAAAATAGATACTTTTCAGTAGTAGTTTTACATGCTCTTTTTAGAGTGTACTTGCTACTTATTATATTTACTTTGCAAAATACTTATGCACAAAAAATGTACTTTATAAATTGAAATTACAAATGCTGGATTTTATGCACATGTATTCCAAGTCCTTAGGATGGGTTAAATTATGTCTTTTTAATGAAAATGTTTGGTTTTCTTACAAATTATGAGATGTATATGTAACAAAAAAAATTGGATACATTTGGATACATTTTTGGCTTGGTCAGGGATACATTTTCTTGAGACGGCGCGGCAACGCTGGTTGCCTCCCTTGCAGTGCGAGACGAGTAGCTGTCTGCATACTCGCTCTGCTAGGTAAGACGAGTGAGCGACGAGCGAAAGCGACGAGCAGGGTTGCCACTTCCGAAAATAAATATTTACCGTCCACTTGAAAAAAATCTACCAAATCTGGAAAATATCTACCAATAACTTTTTTTAATTATTTTAACAAGAGTTACAGTTTTGTTCCATTTTTTTTAGTTATTTCTATAAAAATTAAAATTATTTATTAATGAACTTTGTATTCAACTAATGATATGGTATTAATGGCAAATTCTCCGTTTTTTTTTCAACCGAAAGCGAAAGTGATGAAACTTTAGGCAACAACGAAGCATTCATTTGAAAAAACTTCAACTGGAGTTATTATAGACAAATACATTGACTCAAACAGCTGCTTGGAATTTTTCTAATATTTACAATGTTCCTCAAGTAAATTTTTTTTCCTTTTTTCATATAAGAATATTGTATTATTAACCAAACCCATACAAATCAAGGATTCAAGCTCTAAAGCTCAAGGCCTAAATTTCGAACTTTTTACTCTGAATTTTTACAACAATTTTGGGTACGCAGTTTTATCGTCGCCGGTCTTTTGTGTTTTTTTTTCATTTAATAATTGTTATTTATAAAAACTGGCGTTGATTTTTTAATTTTTTTTGTGAACAATCATGGTGTGTATTTACATGCCTGCCCATTTTTCCTTTCTATTTAAATAACACAGGCCTACAAAATTTAAAAAAAGTTCAGACCCTGGGACTAGCTTATACTTTTCTAAAGGACGTTGATGCGCTGAATCTGAATCCAGAATCAGTTTTGCTCGATTGGCTCAGGTTTTTGAGATATTTGAGCCTAAACATGCGAAAACCCCGACTTTTTGCTATATTCGTCATGTATTTTCATCAAGAATAGTTCGTTTTTTTAAGAAAATATAAAAATAAACCATTTGAAAGTAAAATATTTCCCCTTGATAATGCTGTTTAACTCAACGAGATATCTTGTTTTAAACCTGAGATATTGTCCATTGAAGTTTATGAGTTTTGTGACATTACTTCTTTGCACAAATGTTTGAAAGATACAACACGAAAAGAAACAGATTTGTGGTATCCTTTTAGGCGTCTTTATTTACATAATGAATGTATGTGTATATTATCATGTACATATATTATATATCACGTATATCATATATCATGTATATTATATGTATAATATCAAATGAAATTCCTAGAGAATTTCTCTCATTCATTCATTTCTTCGTTAAATTCTTAAACGAAATAAGTTTTCTCTATGCACGCGCACTTATACACATACATTCATTGTGCAAATAAAGACGCCTAAACGTATACCACAAATCTGTTTCTTTTCGTGTTGTATCTTTCAAGCATTTGTGCAAAGAAGTAATGCAGAGGTGGGCACTCACACTATCGCACACATGCGCTTGTGTGCGAAGCAGCGAAGTTTGCTCATATATGTAATACTCCTATATTGGCAGTAAGAGCTAGTAGCGTCCGAAAACACTACAGTACAGATATATCAACCCTGCAGTGAAACCCCAAACTAGTCAGGAAAAATACTAGTTTACGACCAGAATTTCCTGACTGAAACCGAACTAGTTCAAAAGTGATCAGACTTGTAGTAAGTACAAAAAGATTTATTCATGCCCAGTTTTATTTGACTTCGACAGTTTAATACAATAGAGTACACAAAATATTATAACTTTTATTTGAGTATATGGTAAACCGTTAAAGCGAGTACGTACTCGCAATTTTACCATACCTGTTAAATAATGATTAATATTCATAATGATTATTAATTAAACCAAAGAACGTAAATGTATAAGAAGCGACAATTCGTTACTTTGAAAATGGGCCGCGACGGTTTTGACCGTATCTGAAAGGTTGAGATGAGGAGTTCGTCTCCCTTTTAACTCTGTCCGCGGCAGATTTTTGATTTTCGCCTCGAATGCGGAAAAAGCAAACAAAACAGAAGAAAAGCGGCAAATGTGAATGTCGGTGATTATTTTGCACAAGTGATTGAAGAAATGTATTTTAATTTAGAAAATACATAAGTGGAGGTGGAAAATATAAAATATTCAGTGAATGTGTAAGATACTGACGTGCCTGTTTGTGAAAGTGTCCTTATTAATAATAAAAAGTGTTTGTAAGTGCCAAGTGTTTGTCAGCAAGTGCCGATTGTTGGCGTCTGTGGATAAAAAGTGTTCATTATTTTAAACAAAACCAGTGTACTTTTATATATAAAATGCATTAGTTTAATAAGAAATCTATGCATTTATATATGAGTGTACTTATGTTTTGTTTTCATCTGGAAATTTACATATTTAAAGTGTGCAAAAAGATGGTGTGTTGGGAGATTTGATGGATAAAGTGTGTATACGGCTGCTTTATTACAAAACCAATGTTTATTATATACAGATGGCATAAGTTTAATTTAAATCTATGCCGACACATGAGTATGCATACATTTTGTTATTATTGGGCAAGAATAAATGGTTTCCAATTTTTTGTTTATATGCATGCAAAAAAAAAACGCATAAATGTAAAACATAAGCTGTCTCCGTCTTTCTTACATCCCCCGCCAAAACAAACGCGTAAATGTGAAACATAAGTTGTCTCCGTCTCTCCCACGTCCTCCGCCATCTTTATCTTGACAAATTCTTAAATTCCTGCGAAATGCCGCGTCCTGACATATTTACGCGCATACATATGTATGTTTACAGTAGGCTACTCCTAACTTGAATATCTGCAGCTCTATTCTGCTTGTTAACGGATATTTTGTAACCAGCAAATTTTGTTACCAAACATTGTTAGCACTTCTTGTAACCGCAATTCTAGGTACCTTGGTAACGTTTTAATGAATTTAGCATTCCAGCTATGAAGTTTTGTAGAAATTCTGTTGTTGCATATTTCATGGGGCAATATTTTTTCCCCTGCTTATGAGATGGTAACAAATTTTACTGGTTACAAAAGTGCGCAGAATGTGAAAAGAGTTTAAAAAAAGAGAGGAGCTTTATTATCAGTTAAAAAATCTGATAACCAACGCAGAATAGGTTAATGTACGATTTTGTGTTTGAATCTTTTCATGTTAGTAAACAATATTTGTGTTACCAACGCAGAATAGGTCTGTATGTATACTCTCACTTATACATACTTCAGCGCTTTGCAATTATCAATAATGCAAAATAATTAAATTTTTTGAATTCGTATACATGTTGCTCGTAGTATCTAGAGTCAACTGTAAACAAATCGTAAGCGATCGGTTTACAAAAATTTTAAAATTGATGACCGAAGCTGGTGACGGCAACCATGTTGCCAAATTGCATTTGTTGTAAAACCACTTATGTATGTGATTTCAGAAGTTTTGAGTTTACATCAAAATATACGGGGCCATTTGTGCAAAAAATGCATGTTTATTTTGTTTTTTATTAAAATAAAATCTTAAACAACTAATTAATAATTTAAAAGTTGGAAAAGCACTGCGATTTAGAAGTTTCGAGAATAAATGTCTTAACTCGAGATAAGTTATTTTTGCAAACGTCCTCAGAATTTACTGCTGAGTTGCAACTTTTCATTTGACTGGCTGTGATTTCTTCAATTTTACATTTTAGAATTTTTGTGGCCCTCGCGCAGAAGTTGAGCTTGCGGGCGATGAGTTTGCGGAGAGAAGTATGGTCATTGAATTTATGAATGAATGAGTTTGACCTTGAAGAATATGCGCATGCGTTTACGAATGAATTTGTTATTGTTGTATTTTAGTGGCATATGCGTATATGTACATATGTACGTATGTCCGTATATTTGCATGGATGTAGAAACATACACATGTTACGAGGAAAATCGCAAGAGTACACTTGTACAAATTGATGTAAATTATTTATTGATTATAAAAGTACATTTGGTTGATATAAAAAGGGTAATTTCATCCATAAATTACAACTTTACAACTTCCATACTAAAGAGGAAGCTTATAAAGGTCTTGCATAGCGCATGTATATTTGTTTAAAATTATAAAATAAAGTAAATCTATGCACATGCGCATGCAAATTGTTAAATGCCGTCAACAAATAAACAAAAAGAGCTGCGGCCATGTTTTTTTTTCATTTCATTTGATTATTTCTATCATCGGTCACTTTTTCTTAACGTTCTTTATCGCCGCGAACCATATGTGCGGCGAGTTCATTTACGAAAATGGATGTTAAAACGGACGCGAACTCCTCATCTCAACCTTTCAGACCTCACTCGCTGACTTTAGCGAGTTGTCGCTTCTTATACATTTACGTTCTTTGATTAAACCATGTTTTTTGGATAACCGTTTAATGATTGAATACCGACATTGGCACCTGCTTAATGATTAATAACTTATTACTTAAACAAAATATTTTAATGAATTCGTTAACTTTAATTACATCATTATTTAATTATTTTTTTATCATTTTCAATTATTTTTGACTTTTTTTAATTACACGATTAATATAATTATTTGATAATTTCAATTATCAATCAACAAGCCAAAGTATAGACACATATTAAGAATATTTAATAACTGCTTGAATTATTTATTTATTTTATTCTTATCCATATCTCAAATTTTAAACACTAATTATTACTTTTAAAAAAATTTTTATTCACTTAGTTCACTCAAAAATTAATTAAGGTATCTTTTTATTTTTAACTAAAATGTTTTCCATATTCAAGCTTTTACTTTTAATATAATTTAATCGAAAATTCATTTAAATTTATGTTCGAAAGTTTGAAATATTTATGTATTTCTTTTTCCTTTTAATAAATACTCAAAAAATTTAACACTACATAAAATTGAGTAATGTATTAAAGTGTACTTAATCAAAAGATTTTTATTGTATATTCATGAATTTATTATATTTTTTGACTTCCAAAGTAGTCATTTTGGCCTATAATTATACTAGTATTTTTCTGTCTATTTTGAACTAGTATGAGACTGGTATATTTCTGACCGAAATCTGACAATTGCCATCTCGTAGGACATCCCCGTGTTAAAAATACCAGTTGATTGCATGGAAAAAAGATACTAGTTGTGAGGTAGTTTAGAACTAGTACATTTGACTACAGGGAATAAACACGTACGAAGGAAAAGGAACACACACGTGACAAAAACGGTACTAGACTGTCTCGCTTTGATTTCGGAATGCTTACACATTGAGAAGTTAGCTTACTGCCAATATGAAGTATTACATATGGGCATTCCCAGGGTGGCGCACGTGACAGTCGTACGATTTCAATGTGATACAAAAAAGGAATACCATTTGTTTTCTTTAACTTTTTGGGCCATTGTATAGCACGTAATTAGCTCTATATTTAACCGAAAAATTAAATCAATCGAACTGCTTGGTCCTGAAATATAAGCATTTAAAGAGAGGTTCGTTACGTGCCAAAAAATGGAAGTTGATTTTTTCTTTTCTTACAAAATCGCAAAACTCTGCGAATTGTGGATGGCTATTTTGATGAAATTTTTCCTTTTTGGTTGTTGTTGTTTCCGACAGGGTGGGTGTATGATGTATTATGGAACGAATTTCCGTCATCCCGGTTTGGAGACAAACCGGTTTCGGCGTTGTGCCATCTTCAGTGTCATTTTTCGTTCTCCGAGAACGAAACCGGTTTGTCTCCAAACCAAATTTGACAAGGGATGACGGAAATTCGTTCCATAATACATCATTTTGATGAAACTTATTTTGATATGATTTGGAGCAATTCTAGTTGTTTTTAGAGTTTTTTGAATTAATGCAAATTGTTTCAATTCTCTTTTACAAACCCAAGTGTGAAACATGACGTGACGTGGCGTGACGTGACATAAATTTCCATCGTTATATTTTTGTTAATATTGCTTTTAAATGAATTTTCAACGCAAATAAAACATGTATTTTATGTATAATATACTTTATATTTTGACTTCAGCGCCAATTCAGGGTCAATTTATTAGAAATCTATGATTTATTATGTTTCAACCACATGCGCCAAATTCGAACCAAATCGGACCATAAATACGGTTTTTCGAAATATCTCGACCTTGGCACCACCTAGGAAGACCAATTTATGCAAACATTATTCTTCTTACATAGCCAGTATATATTTTAAAAAGCAGACAAATCGGCCCGTAAATACGTTAGATATAAAACTTTTATTTTTTTTTGTCGTGGTGGACCTTCCGCTGGAAACACCCATATATGAGTTTGCTCAACAGCCAGTGCTCGGACTTCCCACATTTGTGGAATAGATAACACTTTATATTTCTACTACTTCTACCACCGTAAGCTAAAAAACTTTCAGATATTGCAACTTCTTTTTTTTAATTTGTTCATTTGCGCATTAATGAAAGGGCAACAAAACACAACATCGCTTGCTGCGACGTCGACACATGTATGATATGATCGTCTTCGTGCGTCCTACGATAATTGACGATTGACTGATGCTTTGCTAGCACTTCGGAAAAGCAAATCAAATCAGTTGCTGCTGAGACTTCACTGCGCAACTATTCGGATTATACACACATAAAATGTTTCGGGAGGAATGGGAAATACATTTTTTTTTGCATAGAAAACATGGATGGGTGTGCGCGATGCGTGATCCGCTATCGCGTTATGAGTCGCAATGTTATGTCTTGTTTAAAAAGACATTACAAATTGTGTCATAGTCATTTTATAAAAGGTAAAAGGGGGCAATCGTGCACTGAAGCTTTTAGAATTAAAAGTAGCGTTCTTTATTAAATTTATGGTTGGTGAAAGTAATATACGTCAACACGAAAATTATCAATGTCTATCAGAAAATGATTCTCTATCAGAAAATGATAGATCATTTCTAAAAACAGCATCTTACTCTGTCGCTTTGGCTTTTTATTTAGAATTTCTAGAAAAGTTCTAGGTATGCAGTTTTATGGCCCATTAGAATTTAGTAGCTTAAAGTGCAAATTTAAAGCGCTAAGAAATCGCGTTGATTTTTAATGATTGGCAATTTCTTTTATATGGAAGAAAATGCCTAGCACCGTCAGCAAAAAAAAGATAAACATTAAATAAACAAAAAATATAAATAGCCAAAACTGGTCAAAATGTCACTTAACTTAATCAGCTGACCATAAGTGCATATAACATATTTATAAATTTATTTATTTGAATCTACCACATTGGTTTGGAATGTACCACAATTTTTCATGCTTATTTACCACTAAAAACACTTTTCGTCCGAACACTCTTAACAGCAACTGATTTGATTTGCTTTGCAGAAATACCAGCGAAGCATCAGTCAATCGTCAATTATCGTAAGACGAAGCCGATGATAGTATACATGTGTCGAAGTCGCAGCAAGCAGCATTTTGAAGCCCAATTACATGTGTTTGGAAAATCAAAAAATGCCCGCCTCTGAAGTAATGTCACAAAACTCATAAACTTCAATGGACAATATCTCAGGTTTAAAACAAGATATCTCGTTGAGTGAAACGGCATTATCAAGGGGAAATATTTTACTTTCAAATTGTTTATTAAATTTTCTAAAAAAACGAACTCTTCTTGATGAAAATACATGACGAATATAGCAAAATGTCGGGGTTTTCGCATGTTTAGGCTCAAATATCTCGAAAACCTGAGCCAATCGAGCAAAACTGATTCTGGATTCAGATTCAGCGCATCAAAAACCTTTGGAAAAGTGTAAGCTGATCCCAGGGTCTGAAAAATGTCGGCCTGTGTAATCATTTAAAATATTTAGTGAATCAAAAGCTGCTCAGGATTCCAGTAAAATGAGGTTTGAATGGAACACGATTTGTTCACCCTTTATCGATTTATGTATGGTAAAATACAGCGGCTCCGCTGGCTTGGCCATGTCGTTCGAATGGACACCGACTCTTCAGCTCTGAAAGTATTCAACTCGGGGTTGGTGGTAGCAGATGAAGAGGGAGGCCCTCACTGTGATGGAAAAACCACGTGGAGAGGGACTTGGCTTCACTTGGCAGAAAAGAAATGACTGGCTTTGTTGAACTCGGTCAAAATCGCTTGGGCGGTTACAGCGCCAAATAAGAAGAAGAAGAAGATGTATGTATATAAAAAGTGTGCATTAAACCGTTTGAAAATTAATGCAATAACGCAGACAACACTTTTGGAAAATAATTTATAATATACATAAAGCTAACTTAAAGCTTAAACAGTCGGCAGCGTTGATCCGGATTAACTCGAATTTAATCCAGATCAACTGCAGTTAATTCCCGAGTTGATCCGGATCAACGCTGCCGCCTGTTTATGCTTTAAGACAAATAAAACGGGAACTAAACTTTTATTTGTTTTTCAAACAAAATACTTTAACAAAAATCTACCAAAATGAGAAAAAATTTACCTTTTTACCAACCCAAATTTTTTCTACCAATTTTGGTAATAATTTCCAAAGTGGCAACACTGGCTCTGAGTGTACTATAAAACAAATGCATTTTTGTGCATAAAAATGTGGGAATGTATGTCAATAGATTATGTACGAAAGTATGTTACTAATTGCATGTACATATGCATATATGTATGTAAAGTATTATATTAGGGCAGCATATAAAACAACAAATAAAATTGATTACATAGGTTAGGGATGCACACCAGAGGTGCACGCAGTCGACGTCGCGGGCAAACTGCGCGCACGCGAGCGTGCTAGGCGAGGTGAAGTGAGCTGTACGGAGATGGCATCGTATACATATTAACCACACACACTTATTTTCAAGTAAAAATGCGTGTATGTATGTTTACTTTTTCGACAACTGAGCCAGTGTGGCATCAGGCCACCAGAAAAAGCCAATTTTTCCAAAACAAAAGCGCCAAGTTTTTATTATCGTGTTTAATAATTTGTTTGATTCAGTAAAAAGTGTATATACATGTCCATTTCCTCACGTTTTTATTAATAAATTAATTTCAATACATTTATAACAACGCAAAACATATTTAATTTACCTATTCCTCACATTTTATTCAGTAAATGAATTCCATCTTAATGTAGAATATTAATGTATAGTGTATACATACATACACATGTACCTATGCATTCGGTGTGCTTAAATTAAAAAAGCATCACTAAATACCGCACCAAGCATTGAATTGCAATTATTTTGGCTTTTTGGTTTACCAAAAGCACTAAATTTAGTGCAAAATGCACGGACTTGGCAACAGTGAGCTGAGCACATCAGTGCTCAAACAGTGATGCCAGACCAAGTATTGAGTAAATGCGCTATGTATATTTTTCTTTTAAAGCAAAAGTTCTAATTGGCGAGGGTATTGATTTTTGGTTCTTACATAGAACACTGATAGGATTCACAAACTTATCTTAGGACTTAATTAAAATAATCAACATTATTTGTAGACGAATATATTTGTGTTCGTATGAAATAGTAGCTTATGTCGGGAGGCTGGCTTTAGTAAAATGAACCATTTCCTATATTCTCTAAACCACAAGGAATTTTTTTATGAGACTTTATACGAATATTGACTTGCTAGCATCGCAACTGCCTCTTTTACGATTATTTTCCAAGAGTTCTTCAACGACTCGGCGCCAGTGAGTCTTTTGCAATCGTATGCTGCGAATGGTTCATTATACTAAAGCCAGTCATCCGACATAAGCTACTATTCTATACGAACACAGATATGTATACTTCCTAATAGGCTTGTAAAATGCCCAATACCCAAATCCCTCGCTTGAGTTATTACCGGTAAAAAATTGGGTACGCTCAAATCTGGCATCGCTGCATCAAGTACAGCGCCAGTGAAACAGTGTTGATGTTTTAAGTACAATTGTACTTTTTTCAGTACAATTAATTTTAAAATGTACAAAAGTATAATTTGCCGATTTTAAGTACAATTTCAATATCAAAAATAATTTTTGTACCAAACGCTCAAATCTCTTCTCACTTTGATTCTTAATCCGTTTACATTTAAGAAAATGGATATACCTATATTTCATAGCTGCTACAAAAGGAAACTATGAATTGTAATTTTGAATGTAAACGTGATTGTGAACAGTACAGGGAACAGAGGGTGAAATATCCCTCATCGCTATTTATTTTGAAAAAATCTTTGGAAATGCAATTTACCTAATGGCGATCCTGCAGAAATAGAAGTAATTGAGCAATTCTGGGGTTGAAAGTAAAAAAATGTATGTAAATTCCGTGCGTTGAAATTATAAATTTCCCTTGAGGATTTCCATTTTATCGATAGTGATCTCATTTTATGTTCATTAATATGAACTGACCTATATAGTGTATTAATGTTTTATCATCAGTGTTGCCGCGAAACATTTTTAGTGGTAGCTAAATTGCAGCTAAAAAAGGGCTAAAAAAGAGCTAAAAATCGTCGTTGTGGCTAAAAATGGTAGCTAAATTTTTTTACCTACATATTATATATAAAAATAAGTGCACGTTTTTGGTGTGACCTCATAACTTGAAAACAGCTTGACCGAATTCAACCAAATTTATGTGGCATATTCGATATATCATGAAGATGGTTTATGCGAAGTTTTCCCGAATTCGGAAGAGGGGGCGTGGCACCACCCATACTAACTAAAATATAAAAATAAGTGAACGTTTTTGGTGTGACAATATAACTTAAGAACGGCTTCACCGAATTCAACCAAATTTATGCGGCATATTCGGGCCATCATGCAGATATTTTATGTGGAGTTTTCCCAAATTTGGAAAAGGGGCGTGGCATATGTATGTATCTTATGTATACAAATAAGTACACGTTTTTGGTGTGAGCTTATAACTTGAGAACGGCTTCACCGAATTCAACCAAATTTATACGGCATATTCAGGCTATCATGCAGATGGTTTATTTGAAGTTTTCCCGAATTCGTAAAAATGGGTGTGGCACCTTCCATACTAACTAAAATTTTTTTGTTGTATATCTCTTGAAACATTTGTGGTAGAGTACTGGAAGTTGGTATAGAGGTATAACAAATAATTCCATACTCATGGATAAAAATGGGCAGTATTGGAAAAGAGGGCGTGGCACCTCACATCTTATATATAAAGAATAAGTGCAAGATTTCAACCAAATTTATACGGCATAGTCGGGCCATTATGCAGATGGTTTGTGTTAAGTTTCCCCGAATTCGGAAAAGGGGGCGTGGCACCACCCATACTAACAAAAATGTTCATCTGGTATATCTCTTGAAATATTTGTGGTAGATTACTGGAATTGGTAGCTATACGTGGCCTGTTCAAGAGTTGGCATTCCAAATTGTTTATTTATTCATACCCAAGATGGAAAAACAAAAAATGTTGTATATCCAAATCTGTTGGATTAAGATTTAAAATAAAGAATCAAAAATTTTTAAATAAAACAAATGATAAATTTTCATATAGAAAAATTCCGGGACTTTTCATTCGTTTTTCAATATTTGGTGTAGAGAAGCACACCGGGGTACTGCTAGTATAAATATGTAAGTATACACGCAAACACTTTCTATAATTACTGGTATAGAAAGACAATGAACTCTGAAAAGAATTACTATTTTATTCAACAAAAAAACCTTTGTGTAACACATAAAGCATATTAAGGGCCACCAACTTACCTATTTTAAAGTATAGTTAAATCGTTAACGGATAAGATAACGGCCCAGAAACGTAAGGAACATACACAGAAATATGTTTACTTGCCTTAAAGGAAAGGCGTTCGCTTTATGAGCGAAGAGTTAAATTCATGAAAATCATAAAAAAAATTTGAATGTCAATGATGAATAAATTTTGAAAAGGGCTAAAAAAAAGGGCTAGGGGCAATTTCAAATTTTTGTGGCCAAAAAAAAGAATTTGGTAGCCAAATTTAGCCACCAAAGGGCTAAAACGGCAACACTGTTTATCATCATTGTCTTCATCTTTGACAAAATTACACGGTCAC
>NW_023458557.1:42862914-42879493 GCF_013731165.1 Rhagoletis pomonella
CGCGCGACTTTGTAAATATGTGTAAATTTTGATTTTCTTAATTTTTACTTTTCAGCTTCTTTTTGCATAATTTCGCGAAAAGAATTTTTCGAACAATGAAAAAATCTCACCAAACATTGGGAAAAAAGCCAGTATTTACACCTAAGTCATTTCACAGTATAACCTTTGTTTTCTGAGAGTGGAAAGCAGGAAACAAAAATTAACCAAAATTCCATCACATTTAATGACTGGGCCCACATGTTTTTATAGTTTTGGACGTTATAGCGATCCAATCTTCCCCATACTTTATATTTAGGTTTTTCTAATAAAATAAAGAGTATAAACTAAATTTCATCGAAATCGGATGAAATTTAATGTTTCCGCCCACGAGAGTACAGGGCGTTTTTCTAAGACTGCTTTTACACAGTTCAAGTATTGAATTCAACTCCGCTCGCATGTGGAAGAGAGGATGTGAGAAGAAAAGGGACGAGTACACATGCGTCTGTACCGTCAAGTCGTTTCAACTTTCTTGCTTTGCTTTTGTCATTTTCGTTGCTTCCCATTTAAAGAACCAAAAACTTGAATTCAACAGAATTGAAACGTGTAAATGCAAATAGAAAACACAAAAGAGAATGAGCAAGAATTGCTTTCAAGTACTTGAATCATGTAAATCGGGTGTAATACTTCGACGGCAAGGAACAAAGAAGAAGCAAATAAAGCAAAAATGCTACTGTTCAGACTGAGTTAGATGGCTACATATTAATAAAGCGAAAGCGCACATCCGAAAAAAAATGGAAAACTAAGTCTAAAAAATAAAATCTTGGAAGTAGTCACTTTAGGTACATCTGCATCGGCGGAGAATAATCGTTTTAGTATTCTCGCTAATATGAATAATGACCAACAGGTAGTTAAAAAATACGAGGCTCCACCTATTTATCTACAAAGTTCTAATGCTCTGGTAGATACTCTCCTGAAACTAGTAAGGAAAAATAATTTTCATGTAGTTCCTGTTAAAAAATGTAATATACATACACGAAGTGAAAATTTACGCTCAAAACGAAGATATAGAGTTTGATAAGTGTAAGAAATCTTATTACACCTATCAACTTAAAAGTAGTCGAGGACTAGAAGTTGTCATAAAAGGCATGGAGTCCAGCGTGAACTCACAAGAGATAGAAAATGCTCTTACGGAAGAAGGTTTTGAGGTGTACAATGTTTTCAACATCAAAAAATAAAATAAAAATAAAACTTTTTAATATACAACGCTTTTATAAATGGACTAAAAAGTAGAAAATAATATTTCTCAGTCCCACAGAATTTGTTTTGATAACTTTTGATTTTGAAATTTTAGCAAAAGTCATTATACGCTTGAAGCATGCGATCTATTTGCCAGGTTTTTTCAACGTTTACTGTGAGTTCAACCCACGCATGTGCCCATCTCACCAGCAATTTACTGAAAGTATCTCTCTTGAAGACTTTCTTATATCTGAAGATGAATTAGTTTCTGCAATTGTGGATCTAAAGCCAAGTTGTAAATATGAGCGTGACGACCTTCCAGCAATATTCTTCAAACACTGTGCTTGTCACATCATTGAGCCTATTCCATTTTTGTTTATCCTTTATCTCAAGAATGGAGTTTTTCTCGACCGCTGGAAAGTTTGTTCAATTTCTCCAATCTTTAAGTCCGGTGATCGCAGTGACGTGAAAAACTATAGAGCGATTGTCAAACAAAGTACATTCGCTAAATTGTTCGATAACATAATACAAAAGAAACTACTGAGCCACATAAGCAGTAAAATTGTAGACTGTCAACATGGTTTTATTCCAGGGAGGTCTACCTGCATCAACTTGACATTGATCTCAAAAAATATCACTGATGCACTTATGAGTAAAAAGCAGCTTGACGTTATTTATACTGACTTTTCAAAGGCCTTTGACAAGGTTGATCACTACATCCTCCTAAGAAAATTAAAACTCTTAGGCTTATCCGAAATTTTACTAAGATTCTTTAAAAGTTTTCTTATAAACCGAATGTTACATGTTAAGATTGGCGGCGTTTATTCAGAAACCGCTGTTACAGCGCATTCTGGAATTCCGCAAGGTACACACAGTGGACCTCTTTTGTTTTTAATTTTTATTAACGATCTACCGCAATGTCTGAATTTTTCCAAATGCCTAATGTTTGCTGACGACGTTAAAATCTTTAAAAAAGTGTCGAACCTTTCTGACTGTGAAAGTCTTCAACAAGATTTATACTCACTCTTAAAGTGGTGCCAAATAAATAACTTGCATTTAAATATAAGCAAATTTTGTGTAGTCACCTACAATAGAAACACCAACCCTTGTTTATTTGATTACCATTTAAACAATCATGACTTGGATCGTAATTATGAGGTAAAAGATCTGGGCGTTATATTTAGTTCAAATTTCCGCTTCAAAAATCACTATGATTATATGATCGCTAAAGCGAACTCTATGGTTGGCTTTATCAAAAGAAACAGTCAGGAATTTAAGGACCCTATGACCATTAAGGCGCTTTATACATCAATGGTTCGTAGTGTCATCGAATACTGTTCTATCATTTGGAATCCATCTTACTGTAGTCACTCAAATCGAATAGAACGGATCCAACGATCCATAACTAAATATGCAATTAAAAAAATGAAGTGGACTAGTGATCTTCCACCTTATGAGACCAGAAGAAAACTGCTAGGGTTACAGTCCCTATGCGATAGGCGAATATCCAACTCCATTTTGTTTGTCTTTCAAATATTATCCGGTAAGATAAACTGTTCTGAACTTTCAAACTATTTTCCTTTATATGAACCGCCCATTAATCTGCGTAGTAATAGATTTTTGGTTGATAGGACCCACAAGGCAAACTATATAATTAATGAACCAATTAATAGGTGTATACGATTATGTAATAGTTTTAAAGGGATGTTAGATTTTAATGTTAATGAGTCAGAATTTAGATTAAGGCTCTTTGTATTATTCAACTAAACTTATACACCTAAGTTTAACTTGCAAGCGTAGTCTGTAAGAAACCAATGTTTTCGGTAGACTGAAATAAATAAATAAATAAATAAACAATTAATGACATTGAAAAAGAAAAACGTGGAGCGCATGCAGTACAAAGCATTCGATTTCATTGACAATAGTCAAACTACATAAAATTCTACAGCGAAAGTACAAATTTGAGATCGATTTTAAGTCGTTATTCATATGCCCACACACATACATATCTTACTTTCCATATCAATTCAAGTGTATTACATGCGCCCCACGCTTTTCATTTTCAATGTCATTGATTGTATATAATGACTTATGCTAACATTTCAAAATCAAAAGTTATCAAAACAAATTCTGTGGGACTGAGAAATATTATTTTCTACTTTGTAGTCCACTTATAAAAGCGTTGTATATTAAAAAGTGTTTTTTATTTTATTTATTTTCTACTTTTAAGTCTTGTCTGTAAAAAATTTTGTAATAGATATTAAAATAATTCAACTTACGTCCATAAACCTATGCTGGAATTAGGTGTCTTTTAGGTGTTCTTCAACGCCACTAAAACCAATTTAGTAGCTCCATTGGTCTCCGAGAAATTCGCAAAAATGTGTTTCAGCTAGCTTAGCGCTCTTAACCTAGCAGAACAATCTTTAATCTTTTTTTTTTAATTTTCGAAATACATATATGCAGGAATTAGGTGTCTTTTAGGTGTTCTTCAACGCCACTAAAAGTAATTTAGTAGCTCCATTGGTTTCCGAGATATTAGCAAAAATGTGTGGGTCAGCTAGGTTTACGTAAACCGCTGTTAAGCTAGCTGAACAATCTTTAACTTTTTTTTTCAATTTTCGAAATACATATATGCAGGAATTAGGTTCTTTTAGGTGTTCTTCAACGCCACTAAAACTAATTTAGTAGCTCCAATGGTTTCCGAGATATTAGCAAAAATGTGTGGGTCAGCTAGGTTTACGTAAACCGCTGTTAAGCTAGCTGAACAATATTAAATTTTTTTTCAATTTTCGAAATACATATATGCAATTTGGTAGCTCCATTGGTTTCCGAGATATTAGCAAAAATTTAATTTTTTTTTCAATTTTCGAAATACATATATGCTGGAATTAGGTGTCTTTTAGGTGTTCTTCAACGCCACTAAAACCAATTTAGTAGCTCCATTGGTTTCCTAGAAATTCGCAAAAATATGTTTTTCAGCTAGCTTAGCGCTGTTAACATAGCTGAACCTTTAATTTTTTTTTTTAATTTTCGAAATACATATATGCAGGAATTAGGTGTCTTTTAGGTGTTCTTCAACGCCACTAAAACTAATTTAGTAGCTCCATTGGCTTCCGAGATATTCGCAAAAATGTGTGGGTCACCTAATTCCTGCATATATGTATTTCGAAAATTTAAAGATTGTTCAGCTAGGTTAACAGCGCTAAGCTAGCTGAAAAACACATTTTTGCGAATTTCTAGGAAACCAATGGAGCCACTAAATTGGTTTTAGTGGCGTTGAAGAACACCTAAAAGACACCTAATTCCAGCATATATGTGGAAAATTTAAAACCCAAATTTAACGATGGGTCTCCGCTAGGTTTACGTAAACCTAGCTGACCCACACATTTTTGCGAATATCTCGGAAACCAATGGAGCTACTAAATTAGTTTTAGTGGCGTTGAAGAACACCTAAAAGACACCTCATTCCTGCATATATGTATTTCGAAAATACAAAAAAAAATTTAAAGATTGTTCAGCTTGCTTAACAGCGCTAAGCTAGCTGGAAAACACATTTTTGCGAATTTTTCGGAATTAGTTTTAGTGGCGTTGAAGAACACCTAAAAGACACCTAATACCTGCATATACTATGTATTTCGAAAATTGAGAAAAAAATTTAAAGATTGTTCAGCTAGCTTAACAGCTTAGCCAAATCCACATTGCCAGTCATGTATTCGACTGCATTTACGCTACTTCGGTGCTTTTCTTACTGCTATGTAGCGAAGGTAAAATTTGACTTCTGCATCACTTTGTCCATACTTGCCATAGTCATAGGGTGCCCTGGTCTTCCTGAGTTAGTAAAGCTGTATACTGTTTCGACGGTGACCGAGCATTTGTACATGTATTCTCTGGAATTAGAGCAGGGCCTTGGCGACGAAACATTGGATCTTTTTGCCGGCCTTGAGTGCGCTCATTCAAGTCAAGCTGTGAACATCAAGCTGGGCCGAAATCACATAGGCAGCCTAAAGAATATAACCTCAAGTAACTTCCGTTGTTCGATAGTCGGCTTTGTTTGCTTGCTCGAGACTAGGATTCGGAAACCAATGGAGCTACTAAATTAGTTTAAGTGGCGTTGAAGAACACCTAAAAGACACCTAATTCCTGCATATATGTATTTCGAAAATTGAAAAAAAAATTAAGGATTGTTCAGCTAGCTTAACAGCGCTAAGACACCTAATTCCAGCATATATTTGGAAAATTTAAAACTTACGTAAACCTAGCTGACCCACACATTTTTGCGAATTTCTCGTAAACCAAAGGAACACCTAAATTGATGTTGGAGGCCCTAATTAACACCTAAAAGACACCTAATTCCTAGCTAATTTTTATTGATTTTTGGCGACTTGGGTCAGCTAGGTTTATGGACGTATTCAACTTGCAGTGAAAGAGAACAGAAGACTATGCAAGCACACTATTGTTTGCTCACATTTAGTATAAACATACATATGAACGTACATACATATAGCAGCAGTTTATTTCATTTAAAGAAATGGCGTGTCGTCCATTTCCGCTGTGACGTATATAAATAGTGCATATATGTAGGCGCAATATTTAAATTCTTCTGGCGGGGCGACATCTAGAGTCTTCTAATTGTATCTCCTTGATATGATGCCTACAACGAGGTTGATATCTAGACTAGGTTGATATCTAGAATTTTCCATAAATAGCTTTGCTACATTTATAGTAGGTGCATTTTTTTGCAACCGAGCTACAAAAGAACACTCGCTTCAATGACGAAATACACGTAAATCAACAACACAAACTCGGCTATTTATCCGAGCTCAGCCAGGTCGGTTAAAAAATACGCGACCTGAAGGCTAGTGTTGGTAAGTGAAAAAACTGCTCTATTGTGAATTGTTAATGGGAAAGTGGAGAGGGAAATTTTGGTTTCCTTTAATACGTGACTTATATTTTAAAAGAGTATATATATTACGCAAATACCTCGCATAATAGCTCTTTTAAATTGTTTTTTGTATCGAAATCCCGTTAAAATAATCACATTCACATTTTCTTGCCAGCTACTAACAGGGTTGCTTAAGTAGCTAAAAGGAAATTTTACCCGGGTTGAGCTTTCTTTTGTCGCTCGCTTACAAAAAAATGCAGCTAGTATAAATGGTGGTCTGGACATACAACATTATAAGCGGTCTGGACATACAACATTGCAAGTTGATAAAAGCATTGTAATAATATAATATATCTCAGTCACATAGAATTTGTTTTGATAACTTTTGATTTTGAAATTTTAGCAAGTCATTATAAACAATTTATGAGATTGAAAACAAAAAACGTGAAGCGCATGCAATACAAAGCATTAGATTTAATTGACAATATTCAAACTATATATGTACATAACATAGACCTAAAATTTCTACAGCGAAAGTACAAATTTGAGATCGATTTTAAACGGTCGTTATTAATATATCCACATACATACATATATTACTCTTCAATTTCAAATCAGGCCTATTACATGCGCCCCACGCTTTTCATTTTCAATCTCATAAATTGTTTATAATGACTTTTGCTAAAATTTCAAAATCAAAAGTTATCAAAACAAGTTCTATGGGATATTTCTCAGTCCATTCATTTTCTAATTTTAGTCCATTTATAAAACCGTGGTACATTAAAAAGTTTTTTTTTTTTTAATTTATTTTATACTTTTTAGTCTTTTCTGTATAAAATTTTGCAATAGATACTAAAATAATTCAACTTGCGGTGAAAAGAGAACAGAAGACTATACAAGCAAAATGTTGTTTGCGCACATTTAGTATATGCCTACATATGTGCATACATACATATAGCAGCAATTAATTTCATTTAAAGAAATGGCGTGTAGTCCATTTCCGCTGTAGCGTATGTAGTGCATATTTTTAACTTCTTCTGGCGACATCTATCTCTAGAGTTTTTCTAATTGTATGTCTTTGATATCATACCTACGACGAGGGTGATATCAAGACTAGGTTTGCCATAAATACCTTTGCTATATTTATAATATAAAATGGTGGTCTGGACATACAACATTGCAAGTTGATAAAAGCGTTGTAATAAAATAAAGAAAACATCCCTCAACCGATGTTCAAAATAGAGATAGAACTTGACTGTCATAACCTGAAGAAACGTCACGGTGTGAGTTTGATGTCTTTGTACTTGTGGAAACATGGCTTAATAATGATTTTTTTGATAGTGAATTTTTTGATCCACTTTTGTTTGAGACTTATCGTAAGGATCGTGATTCCGATAAGACGGGTTTATTCAGAGGTGGTGGTGTTTTAATAGCGATAAGACGCACTTTGCGTTCTTCTATGATTCAACTTTATAATAATGATTCCTTACTCGATCAATTATGTGTTTGCATTTTTGGCGATTTTGGTAAAGTATTTTTCTGTGTTTCATATATACCACCTAATAGTGATGAATCTTTATACAATTCACATGTAAATAATATTGTTAACATCTGTGAAAGGAATTTAGAAAGCCATTTCTGTATTCTTGGTGATTTTAACCTTAATAAAATTATTTGGTCTAACTTCTTAGACAAAAATATACTCACTCCTACTAATATTAACTATTCTCATGAGATCAATTTTCTTGATAGCTTATTTAGTGTCAATCTTATCCAAATTAATTATCTGCCTAATAGACTGAATAATATTTTAGATCTTGTCTTTGTTGACGAGAACCTAAGTTTCAATTTAGATGAGTGTGAATTTCCACTCTGTAGCCCGGGCATGCACCATGTTCCTCTCTCAATAACTCTAGAAGTGCTAAATTTTAGCCCAGTTTCTCTCAATGAACCGCGCACTTATGACTTTGGAGGAGTTAACTTTGAAGACTTGAATGCTAGGCTTTTGGATGTAAACTGGGAAAGTCTCTTCAACTCGAAATCAGTCTCTGAATGTTTTGATATTTTTCTTATTAACGTTTTAGAAGTAGTTTGCAACATCGTACCTGTACGCCCCGCCCATATACACAAACTCCCCTGGTATACAAGAAACCTAAAAAGGCTTAAAAATAAGCGAAATAAATATTTTAACCTGCACAAATCCACTGGTAATTGTAATTTTAAAGATGCGTATAGTCGACTTTCAAGAGAGTTTAATGCTCTTGATAAACAGTTATACAATCAATACATCGCTCGGTATGAAGTTGAACTCAAATCCAACCCGAAATCTTTCTGGAATTTCATACGTTCAAAAAAAGGTTGCACAAACATTCCCACTTGTGTGACTTTTGGTGATAAGCATTCTCAGTGTTTATCTGATACCGCTAATTTATTTGCTGATTTTTTTAGCTCGAATTTTGTCCATGACTGTGGAAGCGCCTCAAATACCAGTTGTTCTCCAAGTTCTCTTGACCTTGGGACATTGTCGGTATCTAAGTTTGATATTATGAACAGCATTTCTTCTTTACAGTCCTCAACAAAAACAGACTTGGATGGTTTTTCCCCATTTTTACTAAAAAAGTGCAGTTCCTCTCTCAGTGTGCCTTTAAAGCATATTTTGAATCTTTCCCTTGGCAAAGGTGATTTTATTGATCGGTGGAAAGTTGCATCAGTTTCACCGATGTTCAAATCTGGTAATACAAATGATGTACGAAACTATAGGCCTATTTCTAAACTCACCACCTGGTCAAAACTTTTTGAAAAGGTGGTGAAAGATAAATTGTATTTCTTTGTAAAAGAAATAATTGATCCGCATCAGCATGGGTTTGTCTGCGGTCGCTCCACAGTTACAAACCTTGCTGAATTTTCCCAATATTGCATCTCAGCCTTTAAATCTTGTCATCAAGTCGATGTTGTTTACACAGACTTTTCGAATGCTTTCGATACTGTTGTACGTAGCATTTTGTTATTGAAGTTAGAAGAGCTTGGTTTCCACTCAACTCTTCTTTCTTGGTTAAACTCTTATCTGTCTAACCGAGTCTCATATGTTGAAATTAGTCATGCTAAATCGTACCCCTTCGTTGCCACTTCTGGTGTGCCTCAGGGTAGTATTCTTGGCCCTTTGCTATTTCTACTTTTTATTAATGATATTAAAACTTGTTTTAGTACTTCAAAATTCTTACTCTATGCAGATGATTTAAAAATTTTTAATGTAATTACATGTTTATCAGACACATTGTCATTGCAAGGCGATCTAAATAAGCTATCTGATTGGAGTGTGAGAAATAAACTGTCGCTCAACATAAAGAAATGCTTCCAAATGACTTTTGCTAAAATTGCAAATCCAATTGTCACTACTTACACTATTTCTAACACCTGCCTATTTAACGTACATGAATATCTAGATTTAGGTGTGGTTTTTGACTCAGGCTTCACCTTTGTCAATCACATCAATCATATTATACCTAAGGCAAATTCTAACTTGGGCTTCTTGCGCCGTTATGCGCGTGATTTTAAAGACCCATACACTAGAAAATCACTCTATAATTGCCTAGTAAGATCAAAGTTAGAGTATGCCTCAGTAATCTGGAACCCTATTTACTCTTTACATTCCGACAGGATCGAAAGAATTCAACGCCGATTTACCCGGTTTTCTCTGCAACCTCTTCATTTTGATGAGCCATTCCCATCGTATGAGGCCCGTTGCCTTTTAATTAACCTTAAATCGCTTAAGTCAAGGCGCATAATGCACTCTCTCATGTTTGTTTATGATATAATTTCTGGCATGATAAATTGCCCTAACCTTTTCGAGCAAATTGGCTTTAATGTACCCCAAAGGGTCCTACGTACTCAACTTCCGTTTCATGTTAAAACGCTTAGATCGAACTATTTATTGTTTGCACCCATCACAAGGTCGCTTTTGGAATTCAATCGAATTTTTACAACTCTCGATCTAGATTTTGCTCAGTCCAGATCCATATTTTTGGCTAAATTGCAATCAATTTATTTTTAAGTGTTATTAAATTTTATCTTTAAGAAAATTTGTATTTCTAGTCTGTAAGGTCTTGTAACCATTGACTGAATAAATAAAATGAATTGAATTGAATTGAATTGAATTGAAAATGCGCATCTGAGACATTATTTTTAACATTTATAAAGAAACTGCTCCGATAGATGCATTCAACATACCTGCACATTGGCGATAGCTGCCTTAAAAATTGTGCAACTAGTATCAATTATCAAAGAAAGTATTACGTTTACCTGCACTGGCCTACAATTACCTAACTTTACAAGCTTTTATTTATTTTACTCATATCGCAGAACAACGGAAATGGCTATAAATTTTTCTAGTTATATAGATAATAAGATACCATTCGAAAAAAAATTTCGCTTGCATTATTTTCTACGTGATAAGTGCTTCTCCATTATTTGGTTTCATAGGGATTCTGATACCTTCCTCATTGAAGTAGTAAAGAAAATTCGCTTAAGTGCCTTTTTCGGTTAGGTGCACAAGTTTTTCGTGCAAAGAAGGATGTGCAGCTAAGCAAAATATACTGTATATCAATTGCGATTCTACACCGTAAAATCTCCGTAGAAGAACCCCATAAGCGTAGAGGCCCTGTGCAATGTCATAACTGCCATGAATTTGGTCACACATGTCGCTACTGCACCTTACCTGGTGTCTGTGTTATATGTGGGGATTTACACACTTCCAAAGAATGTGTGAAACCAAAAATGGACACGAAATCCAAAAAGTGCAGTAACTGCGGTGGAAATCACATTGCTAATTATAGAGGTTGTCCATTTTATATCTCAATGAAAGAGAAAACAATTCCCAAAAATATTCCTATTAGGCATAACCCCATACCAGAAATCGCTAAGCCAATGCCTGCGCCAATGACTTAATAATTTTACTTCTTATGCACAAATGCTGAAAAATACTCCTCCGACCCAACCTCTTTTTGGTCAGAATAGTAGTAATCTAGAAGCTACTATAAATAACTAAGTGAAAGTTATGCAGGAGCAAATGATGGCAATGCAGAGCATGGTACAAGATTTGATTAAAAATCAAAATCTATTACTTCAAGCCATTTTAGCTAAACATGAATAATCTCAAAATTTGTTTTTGGAATGCGAACGGGCTGACCCAGCATAAAAACGAACTAGAAATTTTCCTAGAGCGCTTTAATATAGACGTTTTGCTTGTATCTGAAACCCACCTTACGCAATTTAATAACTTTCGATATACTTGATACTAAGCATCCACAAGGGAAAGCCCGAGGTGGAACAGCCATTCCCATTCGTAACAGAATAAAGCACTATGAATTAGAACCGCGAAGTGATGAGTTCATTCATAATACTGCAATACACATTGATGACCACTTGGGGGCTTTTTCCTAAAGTTTGGCAGTAAGTTTATTGTAGCAGGAGACTACAATGCCAAACATACATACATTCTGGGGTCTAGATTGATTACACCAAAGGGTAGAAATCTATATAAAGTAATGCAGAGCAGCGGATTTGACTATTGTCTACTGGTCAGTCAACGTATTGGCCTTCTGACCCCAAAAAATACCCGATCTTATTTACTTTGGTGTAACGCGACACCAAGTTAATACAGAAGCATTATTCGATCTCTCTTCAGATCATTCTCCCTGCCTCATAAAATTATCAATGTTTCCCAACTATGAAGAGAAACAAAGAAAATCTGCAAATAAACACACAAACTGGTTAAAATACAAAAAGCATGTCAGTTCGCACATCTCACTGATATAATAGTTAAGGCCGCAGAAATTGCAACACCAAATCCTTATATTAAACATCGCAGTTCTTACTCTCCCTGGCCTGCACACTCCAAACATTCTTACCTTAATAAGTAAAAATCGCAAGAGAATGGCAAAGAATTTGCTCTCCTAAGCTTAAACAGGAGCTGAATGTGTGTACAAAGGAATTACGTATTTTGCTGCGGGCGGAAAAAGAAAGAATTACGCAGTCGATCCTCCAGTCCTTGTCTTCGAGAAGCACAATTACGTACTCAGAACGGAAGCTGGTTTAAAAAGAAACATTTAATTAACACCATTGATCATGAAATTCAGAAGAATAAAGCGCCTGGTTACAATAGGATTACAGGTGAAATGATAAAGGAGCTTCCACTAACTGCCGTACGTTTTTTTTTTACATATTTTTAATAACATGCTTAAGTTGGGGCACTTCCCCGACTTAAGGAAACTTTCAGAAATAATTATGGTGCCAAAGCCAGGCAAAGATCCGACGGTAGAAATTTTCCAAAATATTTGAAAAACTTCTATTGAAAAAAATACAACCTTCTCTAACAAGTAACCAAATAATACCACCACATCAGTTTGGTTTTCGTGAAAAACATGGAACTGTAGAACAAGTTCATAGAAATGTTTCTTGTATGAGAAAAGCCTTCGAAGGGAAGCAATACTGCACCGGTGTATTTTTGGACATCTCTCAAGCTTTTGACAAAGTCTGGCATGATGGCCTTATATACAAACTAAAGGTTCCACTCCCTGCAAATACGCATGCAATTCTGGAAAGCTTTCTGCTGGGGAAAATCTTCAAAGTCAGGCAGAATTCCTTTAGGACGGGAAGTCACCCAATATATGCAGGTGTCCCTCAAGGCAGTGTTCTAGGATCCATATTGTACGTAATAATAAAATCTGATTTGCCAACTGATGAAACTCTAACCATTTCAACGTTTTCTGATGAAACAGCTATCCTAAGCAATAGTTCAGACCCTAAAGAGGCTTCTTACAAACTGCAAGAATATTTGAAAAAGTTAGAGCTATGGCTAGGTTCTTGGAGGATAAAGGTTAACGAGAGCAAGTGTGTTCAGATAACATTTACTCTGAAGAAATAAACTTGTCCACCACTAAAAATAAACGGCAAGGCTATAGCACAAAAAGATAGTGTAAAGTACCTTGGGATGACACTAGATAGAAGACTTACCTGGAAAAAGCATATAGAAAACAAAATTTCTCAAGCGAAACCAAAACAAGCAAGCCTTCAATGGGCTATAGGACGCAAATCTAAATTAAGCCTAGAAAACAAGATGTTGATTTTTATACCCGAGCGCACTTGTGCACAAGGGTATATTAATTTTGTTCACATAACGGTTGTTTGTAACAGCCAAAACGAATCGAGATGACAAATGTATACATAAATGATCAGGATGAAAAAAGAAATCGATTAAGCCATGTCTGACTGTCCGTCTGTCCGTCCGTCCGTGTACACGATAACTCGAGCAAAAATTGAGATATCTCAACGAAATTTGGTATGTAGATTTCCCATAATCCAAGGTAGGTTGGTATTGAAAATGGGCGAAATCGGACTTTAACCACGCCCACTTCCCATATAACGGTAATTTCCAGAAATACGAAAACTGCGATATTTTAGTGACTACTGAAGATAATTCACTCAAAATTGATATTTATAATAAGTTTTAGACGAAAAACAAGAATATTATAAATTTTTGGAAAATGGGCGTATCCACGCCCACTTATGGTTACATGTATATATCTTGGTAACCGCTGCACCAATTTCTTCCAAACTGGGCACAGTTGTTGGCCTTCGCACAACATACCAAACGGCCGAAAATTTTTAAAATCGCTCAATAACCACGCCTACTTCCCATATAACGGTAATTTTCAGAAATACGAAAACTGCGATATTTTAGTAACTACTGGAGATTATTCACTCAAAATTGATATTTACAATAATTTTTAGACGAAAAATAAGAATATTGTAAATTTTTGGAAAATGGGCGTAGCCACGCCTACTTATGGTTACATGTGTATATCTTGGTAACCGCTGCACCAATTTCTTCCAAACTTGGCACAGTTGTTGGCCTTGGTACAACATAAAAAATCGCCGAAACTTTTAAAAGTCGGACAATTACCACGCCCACATCCCATATAACGGTAATTTAGAGAAATACAAAATCTTCGATAAATCAGTAAATATTGAAGCTAATTTATTCAAAATTGATGCTTGCAACAATTCTTTACCAAGAAATACGCTTATGGTAAAGTTTTGGAAAATGGGCGTGGCACCGCCCACTTATGATCACATATATGTATATCGGTAACCATTCTACCAATTTGTACCAAACTCGGTGTGGTTATTGTGCTTGCCACATATAAGCAAAACGTTGAAAATTATTGAAATCGGACTAAAATAACGGCCGCTTCTCATATAACGGTAAATTTCAGAAATGCTTGAAACTTCAATATTTCGAAATTGAAACACCCCGGCTTACCATCTAGCGGAAGGTTTCGGAAAGGTGAAAAAACATATATTTAATACTTGCGCCGGGTATTTAATGTTCGGCTCCGCCCGAACTTAGACTTTCTTACTTGTTAATATGATGATTAAACCATGTTGGGCATATGGAATTGGGCTTTGGGGCACAGCGTGCAATTCCATTTTGAACAGACTTCAAAGACTACAGTCGAAAATTTTACGCGCCATAAGCGGAGCACCATGGTACATACAAAATACTAATATCCACAAAGATCTTAATGTAAATACGGTGCATGAGGATATAAGAGGGCTAAGCACCATTTACTCAGTACGGTCAATGAACCACCCAAATCGGCTAGTGAGAGATCTTCTTAGCCCGAGATATGCAAGAATACTAAAAAGAAGGGATTTCTCCGATATTACCAAATGATGAGCAATATAATATATGTGGATATCCGCAATATATCAATGTCGGATCTGGAACTCATTCTTTCAGACCGACCACCCAACACCAGTGTCAGTGGGGCTCGGAAACTTGTCCTTTCCGACCGAACATAGCCTACTGGATTATAATTACTTAAATATAGAGAAGCGAAGGCGCGGCGTGGAAACTAGTCCTTTTCACCCGCCTAGGCAGTGCGGCTCCGGAACTCGTCCTTTCAGACCGCCTTCCCAGCACGATATCCAGCATAACAAACGCGTTTATTTCCCATTTAGCATGCAGATGTGCTCGAAATGTTAGCGAAAAAATTATTAAAAATCAACGCGAACTCTTAGCGACTTGCAACTTGCACTTTATTATATTAAAATTTAGTAATCTATAAAACTGCATACCCAAAATTTTTATAAAAACTAACAACAAAAAAAATATTTTTGGTAACATTTTTTTATAACATTTCAAATCATTACTTTTTATATCCGAGCGCACTTATGCACAAGGGTATTATAACTTTGTTCACATAACGGTTGTTTGTAACAGGCAAAACGAATCGAGATAGATATAGACAAATGTATACATAAATGATCAGAATGAAAAGAGAAATCGATTAAGCGGTGACTGTCTGTCCGTCCGTCCGTCCGTCCGACCGTCTGTGCACACGATAACTTGCAAATTTTATTAGCTTTCATTTAAAAAAATAATTAGTCAAATCGGTTGAAAAATGAAGGCTCCAGTGAATTATGAACATTAAATTCCATTTATTGACCACTGTGCGGCGGTCCTTAGAAGTTGAATTCTAATTTCTTACAAAATTTGTTAATGCCAATGGCTATTCGCTATGCCACAAAGCCTATTTCTTGCAAAATTTTATAAGAAATATAAACATAAAATTAGACTAAAATTCTATAAAAAAGAGTATATTTGAGAAAAAAAACTTTAAAATAAAATGTCCATGTCAATAAAGTAAAATCTAATAAGTTAATTAATAATGTGTTGGAGCCTTACGAACTGTTTTAAATTAAATTTAAATTTTAAATTTCGATATTGTATTATTATTGTTTACTATAGGAGGGAAAATTATTTTTATAACACTGTAGGGAAAATTTCAAGTTTTCAAATGACCCAAAAACGCCGAGACACGTAGGGCCTTATTCTGTATCACGAACGATAGGCAAAACGAACGATTCGTCTGCAGACGACAACATCTCTGATTGGGATTTTAAACTCTATCGGTCGTCTTCGTCTTGCTTTTCATACATTACGTTGCAATGGTCTCGGTTGCGTTTAAACCGGCTAAAATGATGCCGCCGGACTAATTTTTGAAGCATTCCTCTGCAGACGAATCGTTCGTGTTGCCTATCGTTCGTGATACAGAATAAGGCTGGTAAATTTAATTTTGGATCCTAGATTATGGATCTATATACCGTTTTTATACCCGAGCGCACTTGTGCACAAGGGTATTATAACTTTGTTCACATAACGGTTGTTTGTAACAGGCAAAACGAATCGAGATAAATATAGACAAATGTATACATAAATGATCAGAATGAAAAGAGAAATCGATTAAGCGGTGACTGTCTGTCCGTCCGTCCGTCCGTCCGTCTGTGCACAAGATAACTCGAGTAAAAATTGAGATATTTTAACGAAACTTGGTACGTGGACTTCTTTTGGGCATAGGACGGATGGTATTGAAAATGGGCGAAATCGGACAATAACCACGCCTACCTCCCATATAACGG
>NW_023458557.1:42879503-42888287 GCF_013731165.1 Rhagoletis pomonella
AATTACTCTGAAGTGGATTGTCTCAGAGACGATTAAGAATATTAAATATTTTTATGATATTGCTGAACAGTGTCCAGATTTCTGGATATTTGCGCGTAAAAATTTAGGAAATCGCCATTGGTGATTTTTGGAGATTTTTTCCCTTCAGATAAATCTTTTCCAATTATAAAAATATACACCATATTCTTCTTTTTTTTTCTTTTTTTGGCGCTGTAACCGCCTAAGCGATTTTGGCCGAGTTCAGCAAAGCACGCCAGTCGTTTCTCCTCTGTGCCAACTGACGCCAATTGGAAACGCCAAGTGAAGCCAAGTCCTTCTCCACCTGATCTTTCCATCGCAGTGGAGGCCTCCCTCTTCCTCTGCTACCACCAGCGGGTTCCGAGTTGAATACTTTCAGAGCTGGAGCGTCGGTGTCCATTCGAACGACATGACCAAGCCAGCGGAGCCGCTGTATTTTAATTCGCTGCACTATGTCCATATCGTTGTAAAGCTCAAACAGCTCATCTTTCCATCGTCTGCGGTACTCGCCGTCGCCAACGCGTAAAGGACCGTAAATCTTCCGCAAAATCTTTCTCTCAAACACCCCAAGAGCCGCCTCATCGGATGTTGTCATTGTCCATGCTTCTGCGCCATATACCAGCACGGGCATGATGAGTGACTTATAGAGCGTGGTTTTCGTACGTCGAGAGAGGACTTTACTCCTGAATTGCCTACTCAGTCCAAAGTAGCACTTGTTGGCAAGAGTGATTCTACGTTGGATTTCAATGCTGACATTATTATCGGTGTTAATGCTGGTTCCCAAGTAAACGAAATTCTCTACTTTCTCGAAATTGTAACTGTCAACAGTGACGTGGGTGCCAAGGCGCGAATGTGCTGACTGTTTGTTTGATGACAGGAGATACTTCGTCTTGTCCTCGTTTACCACCAGACCCATGCGCTTTGCTTCCCTATCCAACTTGGAAAAGGCAGAACAGACTTCGCGGTTTTTGTTACCGATGATGTCGATGTCATCGGCATAAGCCAGCAATTGCACGCTCTTGTAGTAAATTGTTCCTGAGCGGTTCAGTTCTGCAGCTCTTATTATCTTCTCCAACATCAGATTAAAGAAGTCACATGAAAGGGAGTCGCCCTGTCTGAAACCCCGTTTTGTGGCGAACGGCTCGGAGAGGTCTTTTCCAATTTTGACGGAGCTGGTGGTATTGCTCAACGTCATTTTAAACAGCCGTATGAGTTTTGAGGGGATGCCAAATTCAGACATAGCGGCGTATAGGCAACTCCTTTTACTGCTGTCAAAAGCGGCTTTAAAGTCGACAAATAGGTGGTGAGTGTCGATCCTTTTCTCGCGGGTCTTTTCCAAGATTTGGCGTATTGTGAATACTGGTCTATGGTGGATTTGCCAGGTCTAAAGCCACACTGATAAGGCCCAATCAGTTCATTGACGGTGGGCTTCAGTCTTTCACACAATACGCTCGATAAGACCTTGTAACCTATGCTTAGAAGGCTGATCCCGCGGTAGTTGGCGCGAATGGCGGGGTCACCTTTCTTGTGGATTGGGCAGAGCACACTTAAATTCCAGTCGTCGGGCATGCAGCGTTCATCTGACCATATTCTGCACAAGAGTTGATGCATGCACCTTATCAACTCCTCGCCGCCGTACTTGAATAGCTCAGCTGGCAGGCTGTCAGCTCCAGCGGCTTTGTTGTTTTTCAGCAGCGTTATTGCTATACGTACCTCGTCATAGTCAGGCGGCGGAACGTCGAATATACACCATATATATATATATATATAATCACCCTTATCCAAGAAACGATTTTGAAACGATTACCTAGTCAGTTAAATGCTTTTGAAAAAGCTTTGATTTTGTCACCAGAAACGTGTGTGAATCACAAGAGGGCGAGTTTCAGGGACCTGTCAATTCACAATTTGACTTTGAAGGAAAGAAAAGCAGCATAAACTGAATATTTTAATCTTTTAACTTTCCCATGGAATAACTTTTTTCAGAACCATTCCATCCGACTCTGAAGAATTTTGAATAATTGCTTACGGAGTGAAAACCGCAACAGGCAATAAAATGTCTGGAAATATAAGTAAAGTAGCCTTCATATTATTATCCTTGCCGCACTCACATGCTTTTGTTGAGCTGGTTTTTTCCGTAATTAATTCAACAAAAACTAAGATTCGAAATAGGATGAGGTTGGAAAGCCTTAATTCAATAATTCGAATAAAGTGTTATATGAAGACTAATAGTTTCTGCTGCAAAACGTTCAAACAGTATGGTATCAAGATTGAATAGCTCAATATACGACAACAACAGAAATGTAAATGATTCAGACACTATAGGTGATTTTGAAGAAATTGTGGAAATAGCTGATCTCGCCTTATTATAGGTTTCTATTTTATTTTAGCGCCGAGTGCTTAAAAGCGGATTGTGCGCTAAATCAATTAATATGAGTTATAATAAATACAATAATTGCGCAGTCCTATTGCAAAATGTGTTGAAACAAATATTTTTAAAAAGTATGCGTATTTTTAAAGAAAATTGTTTGTACATCACTATTACATAAGTGATTTGTGTTATTTATTACTACCTTCTGAAGGTATTATATTCGTTTTTGGATTTAAAAATTATATTATAACAAGATTTCATTTTTAAAATAAAAGATTTGTTAAATCGATTTCATGAATTTTATTTAAAAAAAATTTGTGATTTCTGGCGATTTTTCTTCAGAAATTGCGCTTTTTTTAAACAATCTGGACACCCTGTTGTTGAACGAGGTATAGCAGTGCTGTCCAACCGGTAGTTCGCGGGCGCCTAGTAGCTCGGACCTGTATTTTAGGCGCCCCAAACAAAAAGATGGACAGAAGAATACTCTGTACCGAACTAGGCCATTTCCGGTTGTAATTACGAAAGTGTCAATTGAAAATGAGAATCGTCAATTTTAAATGCGAAAGTGAATTGAAAAGCGTCAATTGGAAATGATAAAGCTGCAAATCAAAAATATAATAGCCAAATGTAAATAAGATAAGATAAAAAAAGATTTCCTAAGATATTAATGAAGAAATTCCCAATGGCCATGTAGATAAGGCTCTCCGACTTGGCATTTTTAAATTATATAATTGAAACACAGCTTCTCATAAAAATACAAACGTCGTTCGGAGTCGGCGTAAAACTGTAGGTCCCTCCCATTTGTGTGAAAAATGCAAGGCGCCAAACACTAAGCGCCAATCTATTATTATTAATTGAAAAAAACTAAATAATCTCAATTATGGTTTTCAGAAATTATGACTGCAATCTCAGCGTTTGTGGGGAAAATCGGCATATGAAAGGGGCTGTTGGCAGAGAAAAACTGCCGGCTTTTCCCGTCGTTCGCTCTTCTTTTGAACTCGAAAATTCTGGCGGGATACAATCCATTGCATTACGTGGAAAAAGTTCTTCAGTTACTATCGAAATACGAAAAACGGTGCAGGAATACAAATGCAAAGATCCGTAACTAATAGTTGGTTTTAGCGTTAAACGATGTGGGGAATTTTAATTCGATGAAATGCATCATAATGAATCAAAATTTTGAGTTATTTGTTAGTTACGCCCTTTTGCATTTCAGTTAACAATGTTAGTTACAGATTTTTGCATTTTAGGTGACGAAATGTTCCCTATGGAAGCAGTATTTTCTTTTTCCAAAAAATCGATTTATGGATCATAATGGAAACACTGTTTTATCAATTAAGAGGAAATTGTTCTTTTCACAATACAACGAATGTTCATTATCTATGTGCATTCCTTTCTTTAGCTAGCTGTATAAATTTTATTAATAAATACAGGATTTCATAGGGATCAATTAAGATTGAAGTTTATTAAGGCGGTGCCCGCAAAGCAAAGCAATGGTTTTAAAGTAGCCCTCGGTGCGAACTCGGTTGGACACCACTGAGGTATAGCGTTGATACAAAATTATAATCGAACTTTGAAGAAAGACGAAGAACAAGCAATTTCTTTTGCAAGTAATACAATGGCAATTATAATGTTATTATGTTGTTAATGATTTAACAAGTAAGAAAGTCTAAGTTCGGGCGGAGCCGAACATTAAATACCCGGCGCAAGTATTAAATATATGTTTTCCACCTTTCCGAAAGCTACCGCTACATGATAAGCGGGTGTATAAATTTTAAGTAAACTAGCATCCTTAAATTTCGAAATATTGAAATTTAAAGCATAACATAAAAAAAATGCAACTAATTTCCATACAAATTTCCAACTTATTTACTCAGATGTGTAACAATTTTTTGGAGTATGAAGCTTATAGCCCATTCTATTTTAGTATGATAATGTGCAAGTTTCGAGAGTCTTAAATTTACCTTTGAATCTTTTTGTCGCATTTGCTCCCATATAACGAATAAACACAATTTATTAGTTAGTTAGTTAGTTAGTTAGCTTAGTTGAGGAGAAATAATTATAACATAGTACTTGTATGCTTGGTTTTTGTACGGCTGCTAGTATCACTTTATATAAATTCGCTACTCTTCCTCGCGAGAATCTGAAATGTGCTAATTTTCCATGCCAAAATCTGAAATGTGCTACTCTTCCACGCAAAAATCTGAAACGTGCTACTCTTCCACGCGAAAATCTGAAATGTGCTAGTCTTCCACGCTAATAGTGAAATGTGCTAGTCTTCCACGTGAGAATCAGAAATGGGCTACTTTTCAACGCGAATAATGAAATGTGCTAGTCTTCGACGCGAATAGTGAAACGTGGTAGTCTTCCACGGTAATTTGAGATGTGCTACTCTTCGTTGGGAACGACGATATATTATAATACAATTGAAATTATACCTCACTTGATTCTTGTTAAATAGCAGGTTTAAATTCTTATTAAGGGCCTGTGCCAATTTGTAACAAGTACTCGGGATGGTAAATTTTTGACAACTATGGGGTGAATGAAAATTTCCGAGCCGAGCAAGAATCACGCCTACCTGATGGTTTTGATTTGTTTTTTGTTTAATAAATGCATGGCTTTCAGTTCTAGAAGAATTAAAGTCAGTAAAGACATACACTGCCGGAACAAAGTATTGGCGCAGAAAATTTTTCACAATATATGCAAAAATTTTTATTCTAATATTTTTACGCCAATTTTGTATACAAATATGGTTCATTCAACAACAAAAAACATAAAAATATAATTCCTAAACTTTGTGCAAAACTCGCGAAAATTCAGCAAATTTTCAACTTTTTGATCAGATTTCTTTGAGTATGCAGTTTTGCAGCCCATTAACTTCTAGTAAAAAAATGCAAGTTCTGAGTTAGTCAAAAATCGTTTTGACTTTTGAGATTTTTGATTTTGTTGAAGATGTTTTGCATTTTTTTCATATAAAATATTTTCGAAAACAATTTGTTTTATGGAAGAGACTGCGTGAAAAAAATTGCCAAAAATCAACAGTAATTCCTGGCTACTTAAAACTTGCACTTTATTATAATAAAATTGATTGGGCTACAAAAAAGTTCTAAATTTTCATGAAAATTTGCTGAATTTTCTCCAGGTTTGCTCAAAGTTTAGAAATTATATTTGTATGTTTTTTGTTGTTGAATGAATCATATTTTTATACGAAATTAGCGGAAAAATATTAGAAGGAAAATTGTTGCATATATTGTGAAAAAATTGCTGAGCCAATACTTTGTTCCGGCAGTGTATATTTGTTTTATAATTGCAAATGTCAATAATTTCCAGCAGTAAAAAGTTACGAATTGGCACATAAGAAATATTAAATTTTCTTACCATAGTAAAAAGTTTTTTTCACGATAGCACTTTTCTACTCTTTGGCACAACCCCAGAGTAATATATTTTTTTAAATGAAAAAATAATAACTTCTTCACCACTTCCTTAAAATTTTAAAGCTTGTTGTACTAATTTCTTTAGTTATGAGAGCATTTTAATATATTTTTACTAATTTTTTATTGCTTAGTACCAAATGTAAACATTTACTTACCAAACCGTTATTTGATTTGGGGATAGAAACATGGCCGATGGATACTTAACAGGTTCCCTGTCCCCATGCAATACATCTTTTTTCATGGCATACGTCCGCAGTTATTTTCAGGATTCTTTATCTATTTATATTTAATTTCTCATTTATAATACATAAGGGTGGGAAATAGTTTTCGATAAGGTACGTCCTATGTATCATATTCAATCCAAAACTGTTTTGTATGTTTCCACACAAAAACACTATATTTTTTGCACAATACCTACGAATATGTATCTGAAGTCAGCATTGATTTTGCTCATATATGATGCATGGACTTGTGAGACAAGGTAAAAAACTGTTCCCATGAATCACATGTCAATCATTGGACAGGGAACCTGTTAAGTATTTATATACTAATTAGTTTGTTCCAGTACATTAGGACATAGTAAGAAATAGTATAAAATTACAGGAAGTCGTTCCCGTACGCAAGAGTTTCTCTCACTGGGAACACTTTTGAGCAAGTAAGAGAGCAACTCTTCCCAGTCAGAAGTTACAGGATTTTGGCCGAAGTTTTTTTCCTGCAAGTTCATGAAAAGTGTCAAACGATAGGCAGGGTTGCATTTGTAAACAAAAAAAAACATCGAAATATTTGAGTATATAAGCAGTTATTCTTAATTGTATTCTTCTTCTTCTTTATTGGCGCTGAAACTGCCTAAGCGATTTTAACAGAGTCCAAAACAGCACGCCAGTCATTTCTCTTCTGTGCTAACTGACGCCAATTGGAAATGCCAAGTGAAGCCAAGTCCTTCTCCACCTGGTCTTTCCAACGCAGAGGAGGCCTTCCTCTTCGTCTGTTACCATCATCGCGGCCCGCGTTGAATACTTTCAGAGCAAGAGCGTTTATATCCATTCGACCGACATGGTCAAGCCAAGCGCGATGCAGCGGAGCCGCTGAATTTTAATTCGCTGCGCTATGTCTATATCGTTGTAAAGCTCATACAGATCCTCGTTAAATCGTCTGCGATATTCGCCATCGCCAACGCGTAAGGGTCCGTAAATCTTTCGCAGGATCTTTCTCTCGAAAACTCCAAGAGCCGCTCCATCAGATTTCTTAATTATATAGTTTTAAATAATTATTTACTGATTTTCAGCCAAATCAGTATTGTACCAATGACTAGTAAACAAACCTGCTGATGTTTGTGCTGGAAATAGAACTTTTTGCGTTCCCGTACACTTCTGAATCTGTTCTCATTTTACTCTCACTTGAGAGGGTAACATTGTCACAGTGACAGTTCCACAGGTTTTTGCCCGAAGAACACTGGAACAAACTAGGGCCCGTAGTCATAGAGAAGTAAGAAAAAGGTTTTAACGATTAAGATTGTGTTTTAGAGTAATCACCATTTTAACTCATTCATAGTGCACTTAAAATGCATTTTATAACAAAAACAGAATTTTAACTTTAAAATGAGGAGACCGTGATTTTTATTTATTTATTTGGTCTACAGAAAAATGTTTTCTTACAGACAAATGAGAATAGAACATTTAGATACATAGTAATTTATAATAATAATAATAATAATAATAACAATAATAATAATAATAATAATAATAATAATAATAATAATATTAATAATAATAATCTATATTAATAAAAATGTTGTGTTCGTATGTCACGGTCGTCAAAACTCGAGAACGGCTGAACCGATTTGAATAATTTTTTTTCTGTATTGTTCGGTATAATACCAGAACCAATGATGTCGCAAAAAATTTGAGGGTTGCCACCTATTTGAAAATTTTTAAACCCAATTATATTGACAAAATAAATTAATTATTACAATATGGGTATCAAATTAAAGAGGTTTCAGAAAAATGACTGATGGAAATATTTTTGAGGAGGGTTGCCACCTAATTTAAAATTTTAACTCAGTTAAGTTGATTAAGTAAATGAAATATTGCAATGTGGGTATCAAATTAAAGAGTTTTAAGAAGGCTTCTAGCCGAAAATATGGGTGATTAGGGTTGCCACCTGTGTGAAAGTTTAACTAAATTACGCTGAGGAAATAAATTAAATATTACAATATTGGTATCAAATTAAAGAGGTTTAAGAAAGATAACTGTTGAAAATATTTTTGGGGAGGGTTGCCACCCATTTTAAAATGTTAACTCAGTTAAATTGATAAAGTAAATGAAATATTGCTATGTGGGTATCAAACTAAAGAGTTTTAAGAAGGCTTACAGTCGAAAATATTATAAAGAAGGGTTGCCACCTGTTAACAAATTTGGCACAATTTAATTGATAAACTAAATGATATATTACAATATAGATATTAAATTTAAGAGGTTTAAGAAAGATAACTGCTAGAAATATTTTTGAGTAAAATTGCCACATCTTTGAAAATTTAAATTCAGTTATTTTGTTAAAATAAATGAAATACGGTAATTTTGGTATCAAACTTTAGATTTTTAAGAAGGCTTACAGCCGAAAATATGGTTGAAGAGGGTTGTCACCTCTTTGAAAATTTAACCCAGTTTAATTGATATACATAGGTATCAAATTAAAAAGGAGTAAGAAGGAAGACTTTTGGAAATACTTTTGAGGAGGTTTGCCACCTATTTGAAAATTTTAACTCAGTTAAATTGATTAAACAAATGAAATATTGCAATGAGGGTATCAAACTAAAGAGGTTTTAAAAGACCTACAGTAGAAAATATGTTTGAGGATGGTTGCCACCTGTTTAAAAATTTACCTCAATTAAATTGGTAAAATACATGAAATGTTACAATATCGGTACCAAACTAAAGGCATTTGAGAAATCTTGATTTAGAAATC
>NW_023458557.1:42888297-42913087 GCF_013731165.1 Rhagoletis pomonella
GCATTTCAATATGGGTATCAAACTTAAGATTTTTAAGAAGGCTTACAGCCGAAAATATGTTTGAGGAGGGTTGTTATCTGTTCGAAAATTAAACTCAATTTAATTGATAAAATAAATAACTTATTATATAGGTATAAAATTAAAGAGGTTTAAGAAATATGACTTTTGGAGATATTTTTGAAGAGGGTTTCCACCTATTTAAAAATTTTAACTCAGTTTAATTGATAAATAAATGCAATATTGCAATGTGGGTATTTACAAAATTAAATAGGTTTCAGAAAGATAACTATTGGAAATATTTTTGAGGAGGGCTGCCACCTATTTTAAAATTTTAACTCGGTTAGATTGATAAAATAAATGAAATATTGCCACGAGGGTATCAAATAAAATAGGTTTCAGAAATATTACTATAGGAAATATTTTTGAGGAGAGTTGCCACCTATTTAAAGTTTAAACTCGGCTAAATTGATAAAATAAATGAAATATTACAATGTGGGTATCAAATTGAATAGGTTTCAGAAAGATAACTGTTGGAGATAATTTTGAGGAGGGTTGCCTTCTATTTGAAAATTTTAACTCAATTAAATTGATAAAATAAATGAAGTATTGCCATGTGTGTGTCGAAACTAAAGAGTTTTGAAAATGCTTACAGCAGATAATATGGGTGCCAAACGAAAGGTATTTGAAAAATATTGATTTGGAAATAATTTTAATAGGATTATCACCTATCTAAAAGTAAAGACTGAAAATATTAAAGTTAAATGAAATATAACATAACTGGTTCCAAACGAAAAGTGTTTGGAAAAGTTTTACTAGGGAATTTTTTAAATCATTAAACTTATCCAAAATCCGAACAGTTTAAATAAATATAGAATTTGCAACATCTTATCAAACGAAGTGATCATATTATCAACGAAGAGTTGGTACACAAATTACTTAATGTAAAAAATTAATAAACAAGTAATTTTTAAGCAAAAAACACAACCGGCTTCAATTCCCATATAAAAATTTAAGAGCACCTTTAATTTTTTCATGATCCAATGATTAGTATGGGATCACCTGGAAATCAGTTGACGTGGTTCAAAGTTATGCGGTAACATACATAAAAAAAATAATCCGACGAATTGATAACCTTCTCCTTTTTGTGAAGTCGGCTAAAAACTACTGAAACAAATAACAAAATGATAAAAGAGTAACGAAAACAAAAAACTATCGCATGAAAGCTGTTTAAAAAATACTTAATGAACACTTAAAATTGTTGACACCATTCCCTTGCATTATAAATCAGTCAACTTTTAATCGTAAGCAATTTCGTTTGGGGTCGCCAAGGCCTACTACGTATATTGCGAGTAAAGAAATTTTGAATAACTTGAGATAATATTATGATTATGATTATCATTACTATTGTGAACTCCTATTCCCGATCAAGGATTCCCAAATTAAAGCGAAAGCAGAAGGGCATTTACGATCGCATGATGTAAATGTTAATATGAGCTGCAGAACTGAACCATATAGGAACATTATTTTACAAGGGCGTATAATTTCTGACGTGTGCCGATGACATCGACATCATTGGTAACAAAAATCGCGAAGTCTCTTCTGCCTTTTCCAAGCTGGATAAGGAAGCAAAGCGAATGCGCCTGGTTGTAAACGAGGACAAGACGAAGTATCTCCAGTCACCGCGTTCGCGCCTTGGAACCCACGTCACTGTTGACAGTTATAATTTCGGGAAAGTGGAGAATTTCGTTTACTAGGGAACCAGCACTATCATCGATAAAAATATCAGCGTGGAAAACCCACGCAGAATCACTGTTGCCAACAAGTGCAACGTTGGACTGAGTAGGCAATTCGGGAGTAAAGTCCTTTCTCCACATACAAAAACCGCAGCCTAGAAGTCACTCATCATGCCCGAGCTGTTATACGGCGCAGAAGCTTAGACAATCACAACATTCGATGAGACGTCTCTTGGAGTATTCGGGAGAAAGATCTTACGGAAGATATACAGGCTTCTGCGCGTGGGCGAAGGGGATTACCGTAGACGATGGAACGATGAGTTGTATGAGATTTTCAACGAAATGTACATAGTGCAGGGAATGAAAATGCAGCTGCCCCGCTGGCTTATACATGTTTTTCCAATAGGAACCGAAGTTCCAGGTGTGAAAGAATTCCACTCGATTGGCGTTCTTTGTCGAGCTCGGCCAAAATGGCTTAGGTGGTTACAAAGCCAAAGTAGAAGAAGAATATGCAAATGATAGATGACAGAGTTGGGGGACCTTCTTCTTGGATTCGCCAGGAGGTACTAGGAAATTATTCCTTATCAGATGGATTCTGGCAACGGTTCGATCAAAAAATTGCATTACCTTAGCTATCACTTCGTCTGGAATTGCGGCGACATTGTTACCAGGTGAGCTGGCATTGAACATATAAATCATCGAAACTCCCACGTAAAATATTTCCAGAGCAACCGGTATAGAAAAAGTATTACAAAAATTTAATTTCATTGTTTGGGATGAGTGCACCATGGCACATAAAAAATCGCTTGAGGTCCTTGATCAATTGTTGCGAGATTTGCGTGGAAACGTTCAACCATTCGAAAATGCATTGATATTGGTCGCAGGAGACTTTATGCAAACATTGTCTGTAGTTTCTCGATTAAGGAGAACTGATCGAAAGAATGTTTATTTATTAGAAAATTAATTACAGGAATCACGATTGGCTCAGTTAACGGGCTATTCTTGCTGCGAAGAATAAGGATGTCTATCAACTAAATAATAGTGGTATTGGAAACAGTCGTTGCTTGAGCTGATCAGCTCTTTTACCAGACCGCCAGGCCACTTGCTCACTTTGGTGAATACCACTAATGCTATTCAATCCAGCATTCAACGTGAGGAAATAGCATATACGTCGATAAACACCGTTATGGAAAAAGACCATCCAACGAAATTTTTGATCTCTATTGATCTTCCAGGGAGACCCCACATACTGAAATTGAAAATAGGTGTGCCAACTATCATGTTGCGGAATAGTAATCAGCCAAATCTTTGCAACGGCACGCGACTCGCACTTAAAAAATTGATGAAGAAAGTAGTGTAAAGATTTTAACGTGACCTTTCAAAGGTGAATAATTCCCATGATTCCGACCGATACACCATTTCAATTTAAAAGATTGCAACTCCCAATTCGATTGACATTCGGAAACATAATCAATAATGCTCCAGGTCGAACTTTGGATATTGCGTGTTCCTGTGTCACCAAACCAGATATCCTGGATATCTATGCAACCAATTTAAAAACAACAAATATAATAATTTATCATCTATATAACAGGAATATGCCACAGCAAAGCGTGGCAGGGTACAGCAGTTCGGAGTTAACTCAAAAACTACTGCATAGATTTCAGTCAAATTTTCAGAGGTTATACCTATTATAGGCTACCAGAAAACTCGCTAGGTGGCGCTGGGGTCGAGTTATTTATAAAAGTCATATTTATTAACCGATTTCGTTCAAATTCAAAACGTGATGAGAACTACTTATGCGAAAAATAGACCCGCTAGGTGGCGAGTTATTTATAAAAGACATATTTACGAACTGAGTTCTTTTAAATTCAAAATATAAGCTACCAGCATAATGGAAAATACGTTTACCAAAAAAAAAAACCCGCTAGGTGGCGCGGGAGTCGAGTTATTTATAAAAGTCGTATTTATGAGCCGATTTCGTTGAAATTCAAAGTATACGCTACCTGCATGATGAAAAAAGCATTTGCGAAAAACGGACCCGATTAAAGCCTTAATGAACCGATTTTGTTAATGCTAATTCGAAACGTTTATTACTTTCATGATGATTTTTTTCTTCATTCTAAACATATATGTACATAAATACATAAAATGATAGCCGTTTTCGTTGTTCGGACTAAACCCAAAAACCAGTCAAATTGTCGGAGGTTACACCTTGCATATATTCCTATTATAGCCTATCAGAAGGAGGATTTAAGATTCTTGGCCCTCCTATAACTGAAAACACTCATCTGTGCTCTTTAGTTTCCGTATAAGGACTTTTATTGGCTTACATGGTACATCGGACCAATGTTGAAGTTGCAAGAGCATAGAATAATATTACGCACGCTTGGCAGAGATCTTTCAGGTGGAAATAAGACCATCGGTAAAACACATAACATCGAAAGGGATTATTATTCGATATGGTATCAAAGCGTTACTATTCTTGGCCTATGTATCAGGAGGATTTTGCTCTTTATTCGTTTCAATTTAAACTAAAAATGTTTACTTTACAGACCGAGTTTGCTTTTAAACGCTCTTTTTGTATTGGTCAACGCAAAAGATCTTATTAGGCGCCGCGAAGCAAGCGGGCATTGGCTAGTAACAACATAAAATAGCAGGCTTGGTAGCTGGCGAGGCCTAGTCTTCAGTCTACTTTTGTGTGCGGCGGGCGGAAAGACCTAGTTTCCGCTCCGCGCTGCGGACAGGTTGTTGATCAAGGTCAGTAAGGCCGGGTTTCCGATCCATGTTTCCGAAGACATTACTTTGTATGTGTGGCAGGCGGATAGCTCTGGTTTCCGCTCAGCGCTATGAACAAGCTGTTGAACATGGTCGGAAAGAACGAGTTTCCGATCCATGTTCCCGAAGTCATTACTTTGAATGTGTGGCAGGCGGAAAGCTGTAGTTTCCGCTCCGCACTGTGGATAAGCTGTTCAGCATGGTCGGAAAGAAGGAGTTTCCGATCCATGTTCCCGAAGTCATTACATTGAGTGTGTGGCGGGTGGAAAGCTCTAGTTTCCGCTCCGCGCTGTGGACAAGCTGTTGACCATGGTCGGAAAGGCCGAGTTTCCGATCCGTGCTCGTATTGTCTTACGCGGTCGCCAAAAAATATACGAAGCCGATTACAGTTGTACTAAGCAGTCATAGATATTGTGTAATTTATCGTTCCCGGTTAAAGATATTAATTTATTTAGTTACAAAAAAGCGATTCACGTTTACGTTTACCTCATAAACTGAACAGAAATACAGTTCACCAGCTGAACGATAAGGTGCAATGTAAGGGTTTACATGTTATTTATTCAAAATCTCAAGTAAGGTTTTCTTAATGGTACAATGTGAGTCGGAGGTGTCAAAAAAGTCGTAATGCTTCTTAAAGTCCTGGCATAGGCAACGAAAAGCATCATGCATTTCAAAATTTGTTCTACAAATAGTTAGCTTAATGGGCTTGTAATGTCTAGAAGGCCTAGAAGGAATTCAAAACGTGATCTGGTTAAGTGGAAAGGGACTATTGATCATCCCGTTCAAGATCTTAATCATGGACAAAACCCCGAGCATCTCTCTACGGCTGTGCAGCGTTGGCAAATTTATGAGCTTCAAGCGGCTTTTTTACGGTGGGAGATTTAATGTCGAATCCCAAGGCAAATTATTTAATGCGAATAATAAGAATTGTTTCTGTACCGACTCGAGTCTGTCAGAGTGCGTTTGATATCTAGGATTCCATACGACGGACCCGTTTTCTATGATCGGCCTGACTAGGGAGGTGAAGAGAGCTTTAGTGACATAAGGATCTCTGAATTCTTTATCCCAACGTTTGATGAAAGCCAAGACGCCCTTGGCTCTATTAACACAAGAGTTTACATGGGACTTGAATTCAAGCTTAGAGTCCATGGTTACGCCTAGATCGATGAAATTAGTTACCTGATCAACACTATGTTCACAAATGCGGTAGCTATATGATTGAAAGGGTTTTCTAGAGAAACACATAAATTTACACTTTTTCAGTTAAGTACCATAGAATTTACTTCGCAGCATTTAAACACATTACTAAGGTCCACCTGTAATTGTTTCCTGTCTCCTGGGGCGCCAATGAACTTAAATAACTTAACGTCGTCTGCGTACATTAAGCCAATCGAATACTTCAAAATATTTGGAAGATCGTTGATGAATAAAATAAACAGAAGGGGACCAAGGTGGCTACCTTGAGGTACACCTGACGTCACATGAATTAGACGAGATGAACATTTTTTGAAAATAACCCTCTGTTTCCTGCCAATGAAATAAGAAGAAAGCCAGCGCAGCAGGATTGGAAACAAATTTTACCAAGTTTGTATATTAGAGTTGAATGAGATACTTTATCAAAAGCTTTGCTGAAATCAGTGTAAATGACGTCAGTTTGATAATTACTTTTGAAACCATTGTTCACATTTGTAGTGAATTCAAGAAGGTTTGATACAGTTGATTTACCTTTACAAAAGCCGTGTTATGGAATAACATAGTTATCCGTAACGATTTCTTCAAATAATTTAGGAATGGCACACAGCTTAGCGATTCTCCTATAATTCGCAATATTCGACCTGCTTCCATTTTTATAAAGCGGCAAGATATATGACCCCTTCCACAAAGAGGGGAAAACTCCTTGCTTTAGAGAAGCATTGAAGATGTTTGTTAATGGCTTATATAGATAATCAGCACAACTTATTAGGACACAGGAGGGAATACCATCCGGGCCGCTTAGAAAAGAATTTTTTTAAACTATTCAAATGAAGGAGAACATTGTCAGCGGAGATTGAAGGAATACGGATGTGGTCAAACTGTGGGAGTGGAAAAGGATAGCTAGAAGTTTTTTCATTTGGCTCGACAGAATAGTTCGATTCAAAATAATTTGCAAACATATCAGCAATCATACCATCATCACTAGAAATAACATCACCTAATTTCAGTGTTGAGGGAAACCCATTTATTTTACGTTTTGAGTTAATAAAATGATAAAATGACTTGGGATTAGAAACGATGTTAATGCGAGTTTTATTAATGTAATTCCTGTAACATTTTCTGTATAAGGCATTGTATATATGACGAAGGATGGAGTACGCGGCGTAGTGAGAAGACAGGCCTGATTTTTTATAAAGTTTAAATGATTTAGTTTTCTGATTTTTTAAATGCTTTAGCTCTGAGTTAAACCACAACGAGTTACGAGGTACGGTATTTTCTTTAACAAGAGTAATGAGTTTACTGAATATATTATTCAAGATTTTACTAAAGTGTAAGGCACTGTTCTCAACATCCGGATCGTAGTCAGGCCAGATTATTTCAGATATAGCTATTTTAGCTTGTCGTAGTTAGCGTATTTGAAAGAGTATCGCTGACCTTTCGGCTTTCTAGTTTCAGGACAATAACATGAATCGTAGGATGGTGCCAAGGACAACTCAAGTGGTGGGTGATAAAGGTCTATAGGTATAGCTAAAGGATCGCCGCGTATTATGGTGCATTTAGCAGTATCATCAATAAACGCTAAATCAAGGCATGAAAAATGGTTAATGGCATTTAAAATGGTTAAATAAGGTTCTAAGTTTTGTTTTGCTGTTGAAGCAGTAAACGCAGAAGCACAAGGTTTGGTCCCCACTCCGAGCGATTCCAAACAATTTTTTTTTATATTTATAATTTTTTTTAATATAAACATTATTTTATTTTATTTCATTAAATTTTATTTGATTACCTTTTTGTTTATGGTGTTTCACATAATTGTTTCAAGTTAATCAAATTTTTACGAGTCTAGTTTTAATTGAAAAGGTCAAACAACTATAATTGTTTAAATAAAATTAAAACAATATTTAAAAGAACAAAAAAAGATTTTAAAAAATATTTCCAGGCAATGAGATTCGAACACACGACTTCCCGGCTTGCTAAATCCGCAATCCTGCAGCGGACACAGGGTGAACTAAATAAAGTACTCATATTTCTTCATATGGATAGCTCTGTTCTCTCTCATCTTAACAAAAAGTTGTTTCTAAGATGTCTATGATTGTCACAACTTAAAATTCTACTCTAAACTTAAAACTTTATTTCAACAAGAATGAGTTTTAACTTACGACTATGACTACGGGCCTATACGTTTATTTTATATTCCTGTATATACTTTTTTAGATTTTAGCATTCATATTTTAGATTCATCTTATTCATTTGTTCAATTACTGCACCATTTGTAATTTTCTTTTAATAAGATAAAGATTTGTTCGTATGTCACGGTCATCAAAACTCGAGAACGGCTGAACCGATTTGAATAATTTTTTTTTATATTGTTCGGTATAATACCAGAACCAATGATATCGCAAAACATTGGAGGGTTGCCACCTATTCGAACATTTTTAAACCCAATTATATTGATAAAATAAATGAATAATAATAATATAGGTATCAAATTAAAGAGGCTTAAGAAATATATATATATTATTACCCTAAATCAGTAACAGTAAGGTTATCTGCACACTTGTCGTCCAATCATAGTTGCGTTATCGTCTCGCCCTGAAATTTTGAGCCGAGCACATGCATTTCAAAGGAGATCTGCACACTTGTCGTTATCGGCTAGTTATCGGCAAATCGTAGAAGATGCAGAAACGGATAAGTACGGCACTGCCGTTTGCTAATCGTTGTGCACGCACTGTTTGTTTACATTTTATGGGGAAAAATTAGTGAACAAGTTAATATTTTGCATTAAAATTGCATAAAATTGCATTGGCATAAAATCTATCGAAATTATTAAAAGGTGGATAATTGCAATAAAATTCAATAAAATCGAGCGTTTTAACTATAAAATATTACGAAATTGTAAAAGTCTCTGTGTGCATGCACATAATACATTTCAGGAAAAGAGAAGGAGAGATATTACTAAAAACTATGTCTAGAATTGTTGCAGCACAGTCCATATTTTGAAAATTGCAGGTTTTTGTAAATATTTCACGAAAATATCAACCAGAAAAACAGAAAATACCTGCTTCAAGTCAATTTTTAGACGCCAAATGAATTGAAATATCACGACCGAGTGTGCGAAAGTCTAGTCGTCATGTAATCGTTGTATCATGATTGTGACGATGAAGTAACTATGATTGGACGACCAATGTGCAGAAAGCCTAAGTCTCGCCTTAAATTTGGCAATTATTACGTACCGATCGAGTAACATTTACCAAAGTTATATCGAAAGACTTAAGTGGATCTCCAGTTTCTTCTAAATAAATTTCTCTTCAATTTTATAAATAACTTTTAAATGAAAGAACCGGATTACAGAAAGGTATGCTATGGAATGACTTTTTTCGTTCAAGCTGAATGCAAAGCAATATCGTCCACAGTCACTTTTTCACATAATGGAATCAACTAAAATATTTATGTATATCTAAACACTTATTACACGCCCCCTACTTTCATATAACGGCAAATTTAGAAACCGCGAAAAATGTGCTTCTTCTGTGAATAATGAAACCATTCCGCACCAATCAAGGCGAATTTATACAAGGTAGTGTTACTGGCGAATTAAGATTTTCGCCGCGGTACTTGTTAGTGTCAAAATGATGTGTTTGTTGTAATATTAATTCGCCTTGTTTACAACAAACACCTCATTTTGACATTAAGGAGTGCCGCGGCGAAAATCTAAATTCGCCAGTAACACCACCTTGTATAAATTCGTCTTGGCACCAATTTTCAGGACTGCATAAATGGACTTAAAATTGGCGTTTCTCACCCTAATTGTTTTATGTTAATGTATGCAAATACTTATATGCTTGAAACTATTATTAACTTTTCAAACGATACCTAATCTTTGACAACACATGTTTGACTTCATTCACCACGATCTTGAAAACTGACCAAATCGGCGTGACCAAGTCCATGGTCCTTTTAATATTATATAACCTAGCCAATGCCCGCTTGCTTTGCGGCGCCTAATAAGATCTTTTGCGTTGGCCAATACAAAAAGAGCGTTTAAAAGCAAACTCGGTCTGTAAAGTAAACATTTTTAGTTTAAATTGAAACGAATAAAGAGCAAAATCCTCCTGATACATAGGCCAAGAATAGTAACGCTTTGATACCATATCGAATACTAATCCCTTTCGATGTTATGTGTTTTACCGATGGTCTTATTTCCACCTGAAAGATCTCTGCCATGCGTGCGTAATATTCTTCTATGCTCTTGCAACTTCAACATTGGTCCGATGTACCATGTAAGCCAATAAAAGTCCTTATACGGAAATAGGGTTGCCAGACGTACTGCTTTTGGGAGTACACGTACTCTTTTTTATTGCAATGTACTCACTTGTACTCCCAAAAAAAATATATGGAAATGTACTCCTTTATTAGTTTTGTACTTCGTTTGTTCTCCTCTTTCCAGCTATTAATATTTTATCATATACAGGGTGTAAAATAATAACTGTCGCACAGTTTGTTTTTTGTTTTTAATAAAAGAGACCTTTATAGATTTTGCGAAAATTTTATTAATTCGTTTTTAAATTTTAACCTTCATTTGGGTTTACCAGCGGGTTTGGGAGAAAAGCGCAAGCGGCACGCAAGTCTTCATCGGTTACTTTATTACATATCTTCTGTAAATATAGGCTAATTTCCCCCATTTGGGTCCTTTATACTCCGTATTTTGTCCAACATAAGGCCTCATACTCAGCAATCGAAAAGACTCGGAACCGGTGACTAGGAGGGCATTCATACAACGAACCCTATACAGTTTTTTTTGTCTCTTTTTTTTTGTACAAAGTCTAAGAAAAAGTACACCTATAAAAAACGTGAGTGCCGTATGAACTTATCTCCTAAAGCTGGCAAATGCAAATAAGGATTAAAATTTTAAAACTAATTAATAAAATTAATGTAAAGTATTTACAAAGTTAACAAAAAATACTCTTTTTCGCAACATCTATAAAGGACCCTTTTATTTTTCAAAAAACCTGTGCGACAGTTATTATCTTACGCCTTGTACTTTGCCATTCATATTGTGGCAAACACTGCTTAGTAAGCAAAGTTAAGTGTGATAGTGAAAAGGTGTTGGCATGGTCGTAGCAAGGTAGGTGCAGAGCGCTGGGGTATAAAAATCAGAAAAATATTAAATTTATTATAAGGCTTAAATTAAAAAACTGGCCATATATTCAGAAAGAGTTTGGAATTCTTTTGTAGAATTTAGTTGGGAAAATTTCCTATAAGGGCGGTCATTGAAGAGGTGGTGAGCGAAGGGGGAGTGGGCGTAGCACCCCCGACCACCTATGCCCCCTATGGGTCCCTAGGGTCGCCTTAGAAAAATCGCCAAATATCACAATTGGGTGCCACGCCCACTCCTCCTTTCATCACCATCTCTTTAACGACCGCCCTTATTGGAAAGCCAGCCCATTTAGTTATTTATTTTTAACATTTATTGTTGGTTTGAAAAAGATTTCTACCAGTTTAGTTAGACCTATACTAGAATATGAATCTATTGTTTGGAATCCCCGCTACCAAGTTCATTCAGAAATCAATGAATCAATTCAAAAACAATTCTTGCTTTTTGCATTGCGTAATTTTAACCGGGATTCAGATTACAATCTCCCCCCTTACACAAGTCGTCTAAAGCTCATAAATTTGCCTACACTCGCAAGTCGTAGAGAATTGCTGGGTATAATATTTATCGTTAAATTAATGACAGGCTTGATTAATAGCCCGGCCCTCCTGGCTGAGGTAAATTTTAATGTTCCTTCTCGAGTGTCAAGACACTTTCGACCTCTATTTTTAAAGCCATGCAAAACTAATTTTGAACTAAACGAATCATTCCGTGGTTTTTGTCAAGATTTTAACTGTCATTCCAGCACGTTTGACGTATCGGACTCGATTTTTACTATAAAGAAAACTAATATTTCCACTCTCAATTATTGAAATACTATCTTTAGCATATCCAATCAGCTGATGAATTTGATTCTGTAGCTGAATAGTTTTAGATCTCGACACTTAACAAACTCCTGTTTCCACTACTCGGCACGAAAAAACCCTCGTGTCGGTTGGGCGGGAATGGAGGGTAAAAAGCCGTTGGGATTAATTAATTAATAAAAATATCTTTGTTTATTTGTACCTAATTAATGGTAATTTGTAACAATAAATTGCACAAACAATAAAAAAAAAATTGTACTCCTTTTTTAGGTCTTGTACTGCTTTTTTTCTATCGAAAATATAAATGTACTCCTTTCTCCGTTTCAAAATCTGGCAACCCTATACGGAAACTAAAGAGCACAGTTGAGCGTTTTCAGTTATAGGAAGGCCAAGAATCCTAAAACCACTGCTTGTCATGAAATGAATACGCATTATGAATTTCAATCAGATTTTATAAAATATAGCGGGTTCATTTTTAGAAAACGTATTTTTCATCGTACAGGTAGCTCACTTTGCGAATTTTAACGAAATCGGTTAATAAATACGACTTTTATAAGTAACTCTACTCCAGCAACACCAACGTGTTGTCTAATAGGCTATAATAGGAATGTATACAAGGTATAACCTCCGACAATTTGACTGGTTTTTGGGTTTAGTCCGAACAACGAAAACGGCTATCATTTTATGTATGCATGTACATATGTATATGTTTAGAATGAACAAAAATCATCATGAAAGTAATACAGGTTTCGAATTTCCATTAACAAAATCGGTTCATAAATAAGGCTTTTATCGGGTCCGTTTTTCGCAAATGCTTTTTTCATCATCCAGGTAGCTTATACTTTGAATTTAAAAGAACTCAAGCCGTAAATACGATTTTTATAAATAACTCGACTCCGGCGCCACCTAGCGGGTCTATTTGTCGCATACGTAGTTCTCATCATGGAGGTAGTACACGTTTTGAATTTGAACGAAATCGGTTAATAAATATGACTTTTATAAATATAACTCGACCCCAGCGCCACCTAGCGAGTTTTCTGGTAGCCTATAACAGGACCATATATGCAAGGTATAACCTCTGAAAATTTGACTGAAATCTATGCAGTAATTTTCGAGTTAACTCCGAACAACGAAAACGGCTATTGCTTTATATATATAGACAGATATCCGAAAACATTAGAACGTTTTAAATAAATTTCGTCTCACTTTTTAGTATTTTTCACTTGGTTGCTGAAGTAATCAATAATTTAAAATTCATAAGGGAAAATTTATCTTAATATCTTAAAAACTTGTAGACTTTTTGAAAAATGATAAATGAACGTGAGGTATTAAATTTAATAACCCTTAATTTGATATATCATCCTATTTATAACAATTAACGCATTCCATAGATATTTGAAGCTAAAGTTTCATTTTCAGAATTCCTACACTTTTATTCAATTGCGCGGGCTAAAGATAAGTTTTAAGTTAATCTTTCGTGGCTAATAACAATTGGCTTAGACCTAAGACATCATAATATTACTATTACAATATGGTCAAATGCCTTTTATTTTCCCCCATACAAAATCGACCCAGCCTATACATCACACAACCGTTCAGCGACAGCTCCAGCAGTGCACTGCCTGTTGGCTCAGCAGCTTAACTTCGATTGGCAAGCAAAGCAAATAAATAGGGGTATTCTCTGAGTCTTGCAAAGCCCTTGCACGGTGCACGGATTGCGCGGTTTGCAAAGCTGTCCCATACGAAAACCGGTTTTAACCGTGCAATCTGTGCACCATGCATGGGCTTTGCAAGACTCAGAGAATACCCCTAATATTTTTTCTTGCTGTGCAAGAAAGTTTTCACTTTCGGTGTGAGGCTGTCGGTGAAGAAGCTCGAAAAAGCTTATGCACACGTGCATGAGAAATCGTCCCTCTTGGTCTGAAAAACGTCATTTTCTACCCAAAAACGTCTTTTCCATGTATGCGCACACAGAATTGTTCTTATTAAACTTTTGTTGTATACAAAGGTACATAAGTATATATGTAAGGTATATTAAAATGTCATTTAGACAGAGCACATTCAAAATTCAATAGTGGTATTCACCAAAGTGAGCAAGTGGCCTGGCACTCTGGCAAAACAGCAGATGAGTTCAAGCAAGGACTGTTGACAACAATTTGGTGAATACCACTATTGGAAACTGATTTGAGATCGTTAATATAAAAATCATTTTATACATACACTTGTGATCAGCTGATTAAGTCATCAACATTTTGATCGATTTTGGCTGTTTTTCTTTTGTTTATTTAATTTTTATTATTTGTTCATAAAAGTCTAGCTCATTATATAACTCACACAATATAAATCCACATTTCAAACTTTGTTCAAAAATTATATAAAATCTGCAAAGTTTCAGCTAGATTTCCAAGTTTTTATTCATATTTTTTAGATTTTTTTTTAGTATACAGTTTGATAGCCCATTAAATTCCAGGGTAATAATGTGGAAGTTTTAAATTGCTAAAAAATCGCGTACATTTTATATATTTTTTTTCTTGTAGACAATTGGTTAGGTGGTCGGTTGTCGAAAATGCTATACTACGTTATGCTAAGAAGGAACATAGTGCTTTTGAGAGCGTGCGTGTTGCAATAGATCAGCTCTTCCTGATTTGGCTTTTAATATGCAATTGCAAACATTGTAATAAGCCTTGTAGCCTCAAGTGTTTACACAACCAGCCTTTGAACGCAGGATCCTTAGTCCAAGAATAAAAAAAGCGCATACGCTTGGTTTGCATCATATTTAAGTCATATGTGTCCAAAGAATAAATATATTTGAGGCACCTGCTGCAAAAAACAAAGCTTGTAAAGATTTATTAAGAAAATAATTCAAAATCAGTTCTACTTACAAGATTTAGTAACAAATTTGCCGAAAGTGTGAGCGTAAGTACTTACTCTACAAGCAAATAGTACGCTATACATTGAATACATTTAGGGAGTTCACAAGGTGGTGAACACTGTCGTACTGTTGTATGTCATAAGCTTTAAACCGCTAAAACTATATTTAAGGAATTCGCAAGCCAACATAAAAGTTTTATTATGAAATTTCGCACCGTTAAAAAATAGTTGGTGGTGATTTCAAGTCCTCTAAAAATTTATTTAGCCGTTAAAAACTTTAACAAAATCCGACAATACGACACCTTCTGAACCACCCAATTGTGCATAGAGAAATATTACTGGGAAGTTAAAAAACGTAATTTTTTACACAAAAAATGTCCAAACGTCAACAAGATACAAAAAACGTCCAAAAGACGTTAAAAACGTCAACCTGGCAACGCTGGCTTGATGTGAAGCGAATTCGGTGATGTCAATTAACTCACTAACATAAGCAAACACTTTTTAAAGTACAAAATGTTCATTCTTTATTAGAAAACAATACCAATATTCAGATTTAATTTTGTTAAATTTTATTGTGGCTTACTAATACAGTATATTTTGCTTTGCTGCCTTTATGCTTAAGTGCACATTTAACATACCTACCCCAAAATGCGCATTAGCGGCATTATTTTTAACATTTATAAGGAAACTCCTCCGATATATGCATTCAACATACCTGCACATTGGCGATACCTGCCTTAAAAACTGTGCAACTATTATCAATTATCAAAGAAAGTATTACGTTTACCTGCACTGGCCCTACAACTCGTAAAACAACGAAAATGGCTATCAATTAATGTAGTTATATAGATAATTAGATACCATTCGGTAAAAATTTCGCTTGCAGTAATTTCTATGTGGTAAGTGATCCTCCATTATTTGGTTTCATAGGAATTCGGATACCTTCCTCATTGAAGTAGTAAAGAAAATTCGCTTAAGTGCTTTTTTCGGTTAAGTGCACAAGTTTTTCGTGCAAAGAAAGACGGGCAGCTAAGCAAAATATACTGTATTTTATTTTAATATTGTTATTGAGCTTTGACCCACAATTATGTTAATTAGGAAAATTTAATTTTTTAATTCTGGTATCGATATTTCGAATGTCGAGTCTTTTTAATGGGTAACCGACATTTTTACAGCGACACTTTAATAAGTACCACATCGATACTTTCGGTTCGATATCGTGTCCCTATTTGCATTTTATTTTATTGAGCGAGGCGTCAAATCAAAACTTCACGCAGAACAAAAATTTGAAATAGCTCCATATGCACGCCGATTAATTTCGGTTGGTCCTATACATATGTATATGTAATACTTCTATATTGGCAGTAAACTAACTTCTCAATGTGTAAGCATTCCGAAATCAAAGCGAGACGTTCTAGTACCGTTTTTATGAGTGTATTGTGTACGCGAGTGCCATTTTTGTGGATGTGTTGTGTACATGTTTATTCCCTGCAAAAAATTGCGCGACTAATCTCTAAAGAGGGTATTCCGAGATTACTCTCAATCGGGTACAATTGGTGGGCATTAATTACTTCCAACTAGTCTCATACGGGTACTAATGGAGGTCAATTAGTCTCGACTCATCCCTTATGGGTATAATTGGAGATCAATTAGTCCCCAACTCATCTCTCACGGGTACTATTAACGATTTAATGATATGTACGCACTTAGTCAATAAAATTTCATGTGCGGCGTTGGCACACAGGGAGAGTATTCGCCTACCAAAACTGAGAACCCCGGTTCGAATCTCAGCTGGCGCAAATTTTTGTTTCTTAAAAGTGACTAGTCGCTTTTTATACCCGTTCGGGTATAAAGGTGAACAATTAGTCTCTTCATAGGACATGTTCGAACAAAAGCGATCAGTTCATTCCATATAAAGAGATCAAAAGTGGTATTAGTCGCATGCTCCTTTGCGATTGCTCCCGGAGTCATCACGGATTAGTCCCGTTTTTTGCAGGGTTTATAAACATATGTGTTCCTTTTCTTTCGTAAGTGTTTATTGATATATCTGTACTGTAGTGTTTTCGAACGGTACTAGCTCTTACTGCCAATATAGGAGTATTACATATATGGTCATATACAAGTTGTATGTATGTATGTATGTGCATGAGAAATTTTTATACCCGAGCGCACTTGTGCACAAGGGTATATTAATTTTGTTCACATAACGGTTGTTTGTAACAGCCAAAACGAATCGAGATAGATATAGACAAATGTATACATAAATGATCAGGATGAAAAAAGAAATCGATTAAGCCATGTCTGTCTGTCCGTCTGTCCGTCTGTCCGTCTGTCCGTGTACACGATAACTCGAGCAAAAATTGAGATATCTCAACGAAATTTGGTATGTAGGTTTCCCTTAATCCAAGGTAGGTTGGTATTGAAAATGGGCGAAATCGGACTTTAACCACGCCCACTTCCCATATAACGGTAATTTCCAGAAATACGAAAACTGCGATATTTTAGTAACTACTGAAGATAATTCACTCAAAATTGATATTTACAATAATTTTTAGACGAAAAATAAGAATATTATAAATTTTTGGAAAATGGGCGTAGCCACGCCCACTTATGGTTACATGTGTATATCTTGGTAACCGCTGCACCAATTTCTTCCAAACTTGGCACAGTTGTTGGCCTTCCCATAACATACCAAATGGCCGAAAATTTTTAAAATCGCTCAATAACCACGCCTACTTCCCATATAACGGTAATTTCCAGAAATACGAAAACTGCGATATTTTAGTAACTACTGAAGATAATTCACTCAAAATTGATATTTACAATAATTTTTAGACGAAAAATAAGAATATTATAAATTTTTGGAAAATGGGCGTAGCCACGCCCACTTATGGTTACATGTGTATATCTTGGTAACCGCTACACCAATTTCTTCCAAACTTGGCACAGTTGTTGGCCTTGGTACAGCATAAAAAACCGCCGAAACTTTTTAAAATCGGACAATAACCACGCCCACATCCCATATAACGGTAATTTAGAGAAATACAAAATCTTCGATAAATCATTAAATATTGAAGCTAATTTTTTCAAAATTGATGCTTGCAACAATTCTTTACCAAGAAATACGTTTATGGTAAAATTTTTGAAAATGGGAGTGGCACCGCCCACTTATGATCACATATAAGTATACCGGTAACCGTTCTACCAATTTGTACCAAACTCGGTATGGTTATTGTACTTGCCACGTGTAAGCAAAACGTTGAAAATTATTGAAATCGGACTAATATAACGGCCGATTCTCATATAACGGTAAATTTAAGAAATGCTTGAAACTTCAATATTTCGAAATTGAAGGACGCTAATTTACTCAAAATTGTTACAACTCGGCTTACCATCTAGCGGAAGGTTTCGGAAGGGTGAAAAAACATATATTTAATACTTGCGCCGGGTATTTAATGTTCGGCTCCGCCCGAACTTAGCCTTTCTTACTTGTTGACAGTAAATTAGCGGCGTGCGTGAATATTAAGTTGGGCTGTAAGCGTGGCTTTCTAATATTGTCCCTCCGAATTTTTCAGAGTATCACTTTTTTCTAATTTTGAGCTCATGCAAATGCATGTTTTTATTGGGCAGCTTTAAGTGGAAATGTGGGAACGTTAGTAAATGCATGGTTTTACATATTTTGCAATAAATACCTGTTTTTGCATATTTATTCCGCATATCTTAGTATATTTTACAATAAATATTTTAATATATTTGCTTTTTTTGTTTTACAACCATTTAAATTTAGTGCGAAATCTCTTGACATAAAAATTAACTTACATTTTTTCCCAAATATTCATCCGAATATCTTCTCGAATAGCCAAGCGGCCATTAAGATTATCTCTTCTACCTCTGTTAGATCTCAATTGATGCAGGACTGTAGGAGAGAGCTGGCCTATATCTCTGATCAATATGAAATTACCCTAATATGGGTCCCGAGACATAGGGACATTTACGGAAGCGAGGAGCGGACGAACTAGCAAGGTGCGGCTCCGCACTGAATGTATGCCGCGCAGTTCGTACGGGATTACCCGGCAGTTCGGGTGTCCTACGACCCACTTAAAATTTTTTAATCTGGGGGAGTTCAATCTACAAACGATTTTGATTAAAACATTCCTATTAAGGATAAAATTGCATTTATAAATTACAAATTGTGATAACAATCTCTCATTTTACAAGCTTTTATTTAACTTGCTATGTATGTATGTAAGTATGTTTGTTTGGGGCAAATTTTGAAATCATTTTTTGGCCAACTTCCCACTGACCTAGATTTTTTAAACGTCACAGTTGGCTTAGAACCCGATGACAAAGCAATACGAAAGGCGAATTAATCCGATAGGTGGACGAGTAGTCGAGATATTTGAGAAACCCGTATTTGTAGTCCGATAAATATGTTTTATATTTAGAACGCATATTAACTACATGAAAAGTAATAACTCCACTAAAAATTTTCCCGATAGGTGGCACTGGAGTCGATATATTTGGTAAACCAGTCTTTATGGTCCAATTTCGTTCATATTTAGAAAGCTTTATCTAAAAAAATTTTGTTTTTACTATTAACTTATTGTTATTACGGGTTTGAAATATTACGTAATTGCCACATGCAACCGTGTTGGACATTTTTCCTTTTTTGACGTTTTCGTTTGACCTCTCTTTACTCGTTTCGTTTCCCCACCAAGCCATTGAATTAGTCTTTTATATTATAAACATGAAATGTTAATAATAAAAAGACTGCCATTATTACATATATCCCAATTAATGATATTTGTTGTTTCTGATTTAATAAAAAAGAGCGTGAAGTGCCTTATATATGGAGAAAATTTAATTTGTGAGAATATTTAATAGGGGAACTTTTTCAGGAATTTCGGGGAATTAGCCCCAAGAGAGTTGGCACCCCTGATTCAAATCGAATTATATCTACACATAAATATGTATTGTATTTTAAAGTATATTGTTTTCGTAAAATTGCTAGTGTTCTTCCGATACAAGTAACTACGAGTAAATACTCGATACTTTCTTCAAGTACTGAGGACTTTTTGTACTCGAATACTTCCCTCAAGTATTTAGGTGGGTATCGAGTACGCGGTTAAAGTATTTATTAGCCTTTCTGCCTATTCAGAGTTTTGGTTGTGACAATATATCAATCATGATATATTGCTTTTGGCAACACATTCATACGATGTATCCTATCTTGACTTGTTTGAAGCAAATAAACGTTAAAAAGTGAAGTTGGCTAAAGAAATGAAGAAACTGTCAATGCTGCAAGTACTAGCAAAATTTTCAGGTTTTGCAAGATTTACGCTACTCTTTCGGTAGATTTCGGCCGAAAGCACGCGATCAAACTTGGCGCTACTCTTTTGGTAAGCTTCGGTCGGAAACTACTCGAATTTTAATTTTTTCTTTTTTTTTTCATAGCTCTGCCGAAAGCGCAACGTTCTTATTAAACCATTAAACTTGTTTAATAACTATATAAGAATACGTATAAACATGCGCAGGTCCTTTGAATTTATAACCCCTATTCTGCTACACTTTCGTGTTAGGATTTTGCTACGAATCGTAGAAATGGTATTCTGCAATCCGAATCGTATCTTCGAACTTTCGAAATTCGTAACAACCCTGCAAGAACAGTGACTATCATTTGACAAATTATTAGAGTGGCAAGACTGATAGAGATATCTGTCACTGGCTACCTACAAGTTTCTATCAAATTCTAAAGGGCAGTGTGAAAAATCTGATGTAAACATTGTGTACATGTGATCTTCCGTCTTCCTCCAACTTATGGCCTTATTTAATGGTCTCTTTTTAACCAACGCAAAATTTGCAAATGCGTTAGTAAGATAAATGAGAATGTGTTAGTTTCCATCACACAATTCTTGTAGGGAATGGCATGCCTAAAGCCCCACGGAGCCAATCAAATAAATACGTCAAGCATTGCGTATGGGTGAGTGAGGTGCGCTCGTGTCTTGCCCGCAAACATTCAAATAAACGCGTCAAGCACCACTTTGTATTGTGAATACGCAGCGTTCGTTTGTTTACATGTTGTCATTGGATGAGTATTTGTTGTTAATTATTATATCATTTATGGCATAACTTTGTATGTTATATGTTATAAAATAATATTTATTACATTTCATAAAGCTAGTAAGCATTGCTAATGATCAATCAAACGAAAAAAAATTATTCTTCTTGTCCGCGCACTTGCTCACCTCGACGATCAGAAGGCAAGTGAGCTTGTTTTTTGTCAAGCATAACGCGAGACGATCAAATAAACAGTAATCAAATTCAAATATCAAAATTTTTTGATTTTCATCAAGCATAGCCGAAAACGAGTCGGTGTAGAGTACGTGTAGCCGACAAAAGCCGACGACACCAATAAACTTAAAGCGTTGATAAAAATATTTGGTCGTCTCCGTGGCGCTTAAAAACGAACGAGTAAGAAACTTATAGTTTTTTTTCGTAATTTTGTACGAAAACAATTTTGTGTCGGAAGTGAGATAAAAATTAAGCAAAAAGATGTAAATTGATGTGTTTCCAGGAAATATTAGTGGTGCCCTTTTTAACAGATAAATTTGCCTTTCGCATATACGTATATCTTTATCCATTGCTTTATATGAACGACAAAAAAGAAAGTTTGTTGTCCCTTGTCGAGAAACTTGGGTACGGTTTAGTGATTTGTACAATGATTTTGGGTTGTTATATCCAAACGCATCACCCGATTCTAAACACTTTTACACTTGTAGTCAAAGGATTAAACTTTAATTTGAAACAAGGCTTCCGAGCTCTAGTTTATTAATAAATTCGGTTTGAACCATGCACTTTTTTTTTTAAATTTCGATGTGGGTTCTGCGCAAAGATACAGTGGATGGCGTTGTCGGAGTTACATATATGCACAATAAATGTTGTATACCTTCCCCGGAAGAAGGGGGGCTTCCGCCCTCTTCTCCGGCAACAAAAAACTGAGAATTGTCATTAGTAAGGCTTCTAATCCCTAAGCGTGGACGAAGGAAGAAGCAAGCGCGACCAGGTGGTAGACCTAACAAAATGCATATTTTCAATGGCTTGGAAGAAGCTTTTATTGCATTAACTGGATTGAGAACCAGTTATTCGATCATAGGAGTTATAGCTTGTGGCTCAACAAATCAACCAGAAGCTGACATACATAGATATGTCCATGATTACTATGCCCGACAGCTCCGCATACCTTTGTGAATCCATTGCCATAGCGCCCTCTTACTCTGCTCAAAATATGTAAAATTAACCAATTTTACAATAAACAAGCACATGATGAGTGTTTTTTTTTTATTCCTTTTTTAATTCCTTCCTTCAAAAAACAACTGATTGCTGGCAATGCAGCAAATTTTTCCGCAAGGGTTGCTGCTTTTTACAAGAGAGTTTGATTTAAAAATTTGTAAATCTTTATTTTTACAAATTATATGAAAAATACGTAGCTGAACTGGGTCGCAAAGGAGACCTATTATTACCGAATTCAGCTAGTTTTTAGCGATTTTATTCATAATGATCACAATTCTTTACATTAACATTTTGCACTGCATAAAATCGATGAGACTGAAACGCTGTTTGCAATTACTAATTTTTTTACGTTTAACTTCTTTCTCATTTTTAACATTACGTCAAAGGTTTGTATTTAATTTGACACCACATGTACATATGTTTTATTTCCTTTTTTTGTATATACAGATGTGTGCTTAAACATGCAAACAAGTTTTGCATTGTATACATTTTACAAACTCCAACAAGCTCAGCAGTCACTAAAACGAAGAGGACATTCTTATGACTAATAATGGTTTATTTGGTGCCATGAAATTCCAACGCTGGTTACAAAAGCATATACATAGTGCCATTCCTATTTTGTTTTTGTTAAAGAATGAATTTGTTTTTCCTGATTTTGTTGAAAAACTTATTGTTTTTTTATAAACATATGATCCCTAATCTTATCAAATAAAATGGAACTGCTAAATTATAAAATAAACTATTTGGCGGGACGGCAAAAAAATCAATGGCACGTAAACAAGTTGCACAAGTGTGACGTCATGCAAACCACGATTCTGTCAAATTCGTTAAGAGAGGAATAGCGGTCCGAGATCGGCGCAACCTTTGTATTCTCTCAATCATGATCGCGCATAGCTGTTCTGCTTTGTTACTTGAATACAAAAATGCCATACATACATATTTTGCTTGAAAATGCTTTTGGTGGTAGGAAATGATCATGATTCAATAATACAAGGTTCGATAAACTGACAGTTGTCTCTCTCGCACCGCTCCCTTAGCAGTGGCCCCGTGTTGCTTCTTTGCAAATTTACATGGAAACAGTGTAGCTTTGGTGTGAAATAAAAGTATAAGCTTTTGTGCAATATGTTTATTTGTATATGCATATGAAGCATATTTAACTGATGAAAACATAAGCCTTGGATGTTTACATCAATCTCATAGTAGTCTTATTTTAATTTTGAGTCATTTTGCAGTTTTTATACAGCTAAATAGCATATAAATTACGTAAATTACGTAGATATATCAATATTAGGTTCAACATTTCGTTTAAAATGCCTGATTTCCTGCAAACACATTAAAATTTACAAGAGGAATTTCACTGATAATGGCCTACTTTGCGTACTTTTCTACTACCATTTTCGCAACAAGGGATTGCATTCTGCCCTTTCTCTGTCCTTCGTAAATGCAACCTTTTGTAAGGGAGTGTCAAACCGCAGCTGTCAATAATTATCTAACCTTGTATTATTGAATCATGGGAAATGATATGACGCGGTTGCATCAAAATGAATTTTTAAATTTTTAATTTGAGTTTTTATGTATATACATATCACACCTATCGCATAATTACTTCAATACTATCTTAACTCAAAAAGCTAAAAACTCGAGAAAAACGGCTTTAAAGTTTTAAATTTACATATATCTACTCCATGGTAAAAATTAATATATATTTTGTTCTAGTGAGCTACTGATAATCGTTACAGCCTTGAAATTTTTACACATCATAGGAAAGAGGTAACTTTCATTCTTAACACGATTTTTGCTTTTTTTGGATTATGACACTTTTCTAGTAAATGAGCGATGCCCATATGTATACAGTATATTTTGCTTTGCTGCCTTTGTGCTTAAGTGCACATTTAAGATACCTACCCCAAAATGTGCATCAGCGGCATTATTTTTAACATTTATAAGGAAACTGCTCCGATACTTGCATTCAACATACCTGCACATTAACGATACCTACCTTTAAAATTTGCAACTATTATCAATTATCAAAGAAAGTATTACGTTTACCTGCACTGGCTCTACACTTACCCTAATTTTACAAGCTATTATTTATTTTGCTCATCTCGCAGAACAACGAAAACGGCAATTATTTTATGTAGTTATATAGATAATTAGATACCATTCGGAAAAAATTTCTCTTGCAGTAATTTCGACGTGGTAAGTGCTCCTCCATTATTTGGTTTCATAGGGATTCGGATACCTTCCTCATTGAAGTAGTAAAGAAAATTCGCTTAAGTGCTTTTTTCGGTTAAGCGCACAAGTTTTTCGTGCAAAGAAGGATGGGCAGCTAAGCAAAATATACTGTATATGTTAAATATATGTATTTATATTTTTTTATTGAAGCCCGATAATTTAAAAATTTTGTTTTAGTTCTCGTAATTTCCTACTAGGTTGCACATGTGGAGCAGTTTTCTTGTTCTCACCAACACAGTCACACAGTTTAACTTTTGGCGACCACAAATGTACATGTATGCATATGTTCTCATTCTCTTTTAATGTTTGCATTAGTAATGAGAGTCGGAGTACAATCTGTTTTATTACGCTCTTCTTCCCCCTTCATGCTGGCTCTTGATGCCCCCCTCATCAAGCTTCTAAATGAGCCAAGCCGGCTTCTCAGTGCAAAAGGCTCCTGGGAGCCAATTTGCCCATCTCTGTACTAGCCGATCTGCACGGAGTTGTTGTAGCCGCTACAACAACAGCATTAGCAGATAAATTTATTTATTTATTTATTTATTTACCTCAAAAGTACGGTAAGACATTAAGTCTTTTTTTATACATTTTTACAATTCAATTACAAATTTTAATCTTAAACTAAACTTAAATTCTAAGGCTTATCCAGCCATGAAAACAAGGTAAGAAATAGTATGACGTAGATGAACATCGGCGTAGCCAGAATGAAATTTAGGGGGGGGGGGGGGGGGGGGGGGCTC
>NW_023458557.1:42913187-42958187 GCF_013731165.1 Rhagoletis pomonella
CGGGGGGGCTCGACCCTATTAAGCTGGCATTTCAGGGTACTATTTTATATATATATAAGGAAAATTTGAAAGTTAGGGGGGGCTCGAGCACCCCCCTGCCCCTACCCGGCTACGCCCATGTAGATGAACAAGAGTTACATAAAAGATGAGAAAACATAGAACTAAGTGAAAAGTTCTGTAACTGCCGTCTTAAAGCATCTAGCTGAATTTATGTTTTTAATTGAAAGTGGTAATGAGTTCCATAGTCTAACAACACTAACAAAGAATAGTCTGGAGGCCGTTAACGTTTTATATTTTGGTACTACAATGTTTTTAGTGCGAGATGATATGACAAACTTAAGTCTACAGAAAAGGTAACCAGGCTGATGATACTTAATTATTTAAATAAAAATAAAATATTTCGCACTTTTAAGTAATTATCTAAACTAAAGCAGAGAATACTTTTAGTATATAACGAGATGTGATCAAATTTTCGCTTGCTATATATAAATCTCGCAGCATTATTCAAAGCTAGGTTTAGTTTATTTTTAGATTCGTAGTCGGGATTGCTATATACTAACTCAAAGGAAGAAATTTGAGGAACAATTAGTGTCTTAACTAATTGAAGTTTTATGTTAGTCGGTAGACAATAGCAGCTATTCCAGAGATTTCTGAGGATGTGGTAGATTTTAGAAATGCTATGGCTTATGTGATCTGTGCAAGTTAGTCGAGAGTTCATTTTAAATCCCAGGTTAGTTACAACAGATTGAAAAGTACTTATGGTTTCGTCCAGGACTATAGGTGATAGTTCACTCAGATCGAAAGAGTCGTGAGATATAGGTTAGACCTGTGTTTTTGCTACATTTAAGCAAAGGCCATTTGTCTTGGCCCAGCTACACAGTCTTTTTAGGTCATCATTTAACCTGCATACTAAATCTTCGCCAAGACCAATAGGACGCGAAAGGTAGATCTGGTTATCATCAGCATATAGATGTATTGAAGAGTTTTGACAGCAGTTGACAATATCATTAATAAAGATGGTGAAAAGTATGGGACCCAGGATTGAACCCTGAGGTACACCAGAGGAAATCTTCATATGCTGCGAAGTGATGCTGCTACACTGTACTTGTTGTAGCCTATTCGCGAGGTAGCTTTTTATTAATTTTACTGACGTTGAGTCGAAACCAAAATAATCTTGTAACTTAGCTAGTAAAATATTATGATTAACAGAATCAAATGCTTTTGAAAAATCCAAGAGAGCACTGGAAATCGTGAACGTGAATTGTTGGATAAAAATATTTCAGCAAAAAAATTTATTTTGGGCGGGACGAAGTTCGCCGGGTCTGCTAGTAAGAAATAATAATAATATATGGATAATAAAAAAAAAATTAAACAAAGTAGCACTGAAAAAGGCGTAGCTGTTTGTGACTGACTACCTAACTTTTATTGCTTTGTTCTAGTTTTGCCTCAACAACTTTATCAGCATAAGCGTGGCTTTCTATTATAATATTGTCCCTCAAAATTTTCCAGCATGTCACTTTTTTAATTTTGCCGTGATATTAATATTTGTGGTTTTGCTTGCCTAAGAGCATTGCAGTTAAGAAGCGCTAGAAGTTATTAATCGAATGGCATAAGACATAACTTTATAAAAGCAATTATTTTGTATTTTTAAGTGAATTTATCATTGCACCACGATAAGCAAAATGCTTATCGATTAGTAGACTTTTTCCTCACACTTTCAAAACTTATTTACCACTTTGGCATAGCATTCTGGAAAATATTTTACAAAAATCAAAAATAAAAAATAAATGTTTTTGAAGAGCCTGAAAGTAGTAGTTTCCTATCGATAAATTCATCAATCTTATGAACAAACAAGTAAGAAAGTCTAAGTTCGGGCGGAGCCGAACATTAAATACCCGGCGCAAGTATTAAATATATATTTTTTTCACCTTTCCGAAACCTACCGCTAGATGGTAAGTCGGGGTGTATCAATTTTGAGTAAATTAGCGTCCTTCAATTTCGAAATATTGAAGTTTCAAGCATTTCTGAAATTTACCGTTATATGAAAAGCGGCTGTAATTTTAGTCCGATTTCAATAATTTTCAACGTTTTGCTTATATGTGGCAAGCACAATAACTACACCGAGTTTGGTACAAATTGGTAGAACGGTTACCGATATACATATATGTGATCATAAGTTGGTGCCACGCCCATTTTCCAAAGTTTTACCATAAACGTATTCTTGGTAAAAATTGATGCTTATTTTGAATAAATTTGCTCTAATATTTACTGATTTATCGAAGATTTTGTATTCCTCTAAATTACCGTTATATGGGATGTGGGCGTGGTTATAGTCCGATTTTTTAAATTTTCGGCCATTTAGTATGCTATACCAAGGCCAACAACTGTGCCAAGTTTGGAAGAAGTTAGTGCAGCGGTTACCGAGATATACACATGTAACCATAAGTGGGCGTGGCTACGCCCATTTTCCAAAAATTTATAATATTATTATTTCTCGTCTAAAAATTATTGTAAATATCAAATTTGAGTGAATTATCTTCAGTAGTTACTAAAATATCGCAGTTTTCGTATTTCTGGAAATTACCGTTATATGGGAAGTGGGCGTGGTTACAGTCCGATTTCGCCCATTTTCAATACCAACCTACCTTGGATTAAGGGAAACCTACATACCAAATTTCGTTGAGATATCTCAATTTTTGCTCGAGTTATCGTGTACACGGACGGACGGACAGACGGACAGACAGACATGGCTTAATCGATTTCTTTTTTCATCCTGATCATTTATGTATACATTTGTCTATATCTATCTCGATTCGTAATGGCTGTTACAAACAACCGTTATGTGAACATAATTAATATACCCTTGTGCACAAGTGCGCTCGGGTATAAAAAGTGATGTTCCTACCATGGCATTTTATTTGGAAATTACCCATATATGTACATACATATATTTCGTACAAATGCTTTTAACCGACTTAAAAAAAAGGAAGTTATCAATGAATATATATATTTTTTAATGTACATATGTTACTGCATAACTCTGGACCACGTTAACCGATTTCTATAAAACCTTTTTTAAAGGAAAGGTGGTACCTCCAAGGTGGTTCAGATCCGTACCCTTAAACTTTTATATGAGAGACGAATTCGGTTTTGTTTTTGGCTAAAAATTACTACTATCAGGATTTGTTTTGTTAAACCTTAAAGTTTGGTATGAATGATCAACAAACTGTAGCAATGTAAACAATATTATATAGTATTTTAATTTATGCATATTTTGTGTACCTCAATAACCCGTGAACTCAATAAAATCTCGTTTTAATTTGGTAGTTTGGAAACTAATTTGTTAGGGTTTTAGGTACCTAAAAATAAGGTACGGTTTACTTATTTGACCAATGATTTCGGGCTATTGTGTCCATATGAGAGATCCAAACAATTTTTAAACCACTTTTGGTCAAGGGTCTAAGCTTTATTTTGAAACCTAATTTGGTAATTTTCGGTCTCTAATTTATTAATAAATTCGGTTTTTAATGTGCACTTTTTGTGAATTTCAGAGTGAGGTCAGCACAAAAATACTGTGGATCGCTTAGCTCGAGATGCACTGATGAAGGCTATTTTTTCTAAGCGCGGCCTAAGGCCGCCAACGCAAAAAGGAGTTCTGCGCAAAAGTACTATGCTCAGCGTAGCCGGAATTGGACTGATGAGAGTTAGTTTTTCTAAGCGCGGACCAAAGTCCCCAGTGTGGAAAGTGTTCTACACAAAAATAATGTGGATGGCGTAACACAAATTTACATTTTCTGTGTCAAAATGCAAATTTTACCCCATTGTCAAATATTTCCCCCGGGGTCTGTCGAAGAGTTCGAGGGGTCAGGTTCAACTTTTTACAAAGTTTGAACTGTGCTATTTCTAGTGGGTGGAGTATCAAGAGTCACGCTCTTCCCCCTCCGCCCACTCACCCAAAAAACAGTGGATACATAACCAAACAATCCTCTAAAAATACACTCAAGTGACAACACTGGTAGGCACTCTAAAGCAGAATCAACTAAAGGTGTTCTTACACGATATGTATTTGCATCTCTAAATGTTACTTTTTCAATACATATGTAATTGCGTATGTCTGTCAAATTCAAAGTCTCTCACCCCTATGCTGTAATCCGTCGTAGATTCGATTTTGCTACGAATCGTAAAACTGGTATGCTGAAATCCGTGTTGTCGTATCCTAATTTCGTAATTCGTAGGCCATCTTCGAAATTCGTAATGTTGGTATGCCTGAATCCGACGTAGCTGTCATTTTTATATACATATTTGTGAAATTTTGTACGAATAGCAACTCGTGTCGGAGCGAAACAAATTGTATTAAAATATCAATAAAATAAAGTGTGTAAACGCAAAAATATGTATTAAAGTTAAAGTGTGAATAAAAAAAAAATGTATTATTAAATGTTTACAAAATTATCAGGTCGAAGATCACAACAAATCGCTCGCGATACGAAAAACTGGTGGAATGCATGAGCGAAAGGCCGGACATTGCTCGGGGCTTTGTAAAAGGAGCTAAAGAAGAGGTGGTGTAATTTTGGGAAAGCGTTGCTTACATTTTATCATTTAAGCTAAATTGATGAGAACAATCTCGAAGCAATCTCCTATATACAGTGCCAAACAGAAGAATTGGCACAGTGAATTTTTCGCAATATATGCAAAGTTCTCTATTCTAATTTATTTTCGATAACTTTTTGTAAAAATATTGTTCATTCTACACCAGAAAACATAATAATAAAATCTATAGACTTTGTGCAAAACTCAGGAAATTTCATTAAATTTGCACACTTATTTGCAACTTTTTATTCTAAGTATGCAGTTTTATAGCCCATTCAAATTTAGAATAACAATGTGCAAGTTTGAAGTCGCTAGAAAATCGCATTGATTTTTGGTAATTTTTTTTCACGCAAGTTCTTCCATACAAAGTAATTCGACAATTATTTTTTGTATGGAGAAAATGAGCAACACCTTCCACTAAAAAAATTACCAAAAATCAACGCGATTTTCTAGCAACTTTAAACTTGCCCTTTGTTACACTAAATTTGAATGGGCTATTAAACTGCATACTTTGAATTTTTTTTTTTAAATCTGAATAAAAAGTTGCAAATTAGTGTGCAAATTTAAAGAATTTTCCTGAGTTTTGCACAAAGTTTAGAGATTTTATTATTACGTTTTCTGGGGTAAAATGAACTATATTTTTATAAAAAATTATCGAAAATAAATTACAGTAAAAAACTTTGCATATATGGCGAAAAATTCACTGTGCCAATACTTTTGTTCGTCACTGTATATTAATGCAACAGTTGGCTGCAGCATGTTCTTCCTCCTGAGACAAAAGTGCACTGGCCACTGAATCCATTATATTTTACTTAATTAAGGAAAAGCCTTTTCAAATACGATTAAACAATGTTTTAATTTAACTGTTCACTTGCGATTATATTAATTTTGATTTGTTTCTGTCAAAGCAGCTGATAAAGAACTTCGAATTTCACTATTTTAGTTGGCAACGCCGTTGATAGTTACGATCGGATCAGAGCATAAAAATTTTGGAATTTTCGGAACGGAGCTACGAATTCGTAACTATTTAACTATTTAAAAATACGTTCTTTGACGAAATAAACTAACCTTAGATGATTCTATCTATTACGTATGTACGTGCATCTGCTTTGTACAGAAACAAATCTAATTTGCCTTTACACGATATGTTGGCATTTCCATATACATATCGTGTAAGGTCTGATTATGCATACTTCGCATAACTCCGCACAACTTCGCATAAACTTCGAAGTTCGAACTGTAATTTCATATGTACTTTGTATGTATTTTGTATGTATACCATTACCCAGAAATTAGCAGAACTTTTAAAAAAGCGTGGTATCATGTGCTCACGTGGATCACAACGCACGGCAGTGCGCGCGAGTTACGAAAGCAGCCACAGTAGCATTATAGTTACTAGAAGAAAATTCATCTTATGAGTAGCTTTTTTTCGTTATTAGTTATGTGTACATAAAATTTATGTGAATATACATATATATGCATGCAGTGATATATTGCAGACACACCTCACATTTGTGTGTAAGAATCACTTTAAATAGCCGCGTGACTAGGGTTGCCAGATTTTGAAACGGACAAAGGAGTACATTTATATTTTCGATAGAAAAAAAGCAGTACAAGGCATAAAAAAGGAGTACATTTTTTTTTAATTTTTTGTGCAATTTATTGTTACAAATTACCATTAATTAGGTAAAAACAAACAAAGATATCTTAGAAATCTTTTTCAAAGCAAAAATAACAGTTAAAAATAAATAACTAAATGGGTTGGCTTTCCAGTAAGGGCGGTCGTTAAAGAGATGGTGATCGAAGGGGAAGTAGGCGTGGGACCGCCAAACGACCTTTTTGGAGAGGGCATGCACCGCCATTGACAAAAATGTTATTCCTGACCACCTCGGCCCCCTGTGGTTCCCAAGGGAGTCCTTAGAAAAGTGGCCAAAAGTCACAATTTTCACTTGCGTTTTTTTACTTGACTTTCATTTGCACGGGACATTTTATATACCCTTGCTAACAGAAGAGGTTATATGAAATGTTATACACTTTTGACAAAAGAAGGGGGGTTTCTCCTCTTTTCTTCGGCAACAAGAAAGGAGAATTCTACGCAAAAATACTGTGGACGCAAGTGAATATTGTGATTTATGGCGATTTTTCCAAGGGGTTCCTAGGGACCCATAGGAGGCCTAGGTGGTCGGGGGTTGCATTTTTGTCAATGGCGAATCATGCGCTCCCCAAAAAGGGAGGGTTGGAGATGCCCCTCGCTCACCGCCTCTTCAATGACCACCCTTATAGGAAAGTTTCCCCAAATAAATTCTACAAAAGAATTCTAGAAATTTCCTGAATGTATGGCCATTTTTTTTTAATTTAAGCCTTATAATTAATTTAATATTTTTCTGATTTTTATACCCGAGCGCCCTGCACCTATCTGGCTGCGACCATGCTTACATAGGGACACGATATCGAACCGAAAGTATCGATATAGTACTAATTTAAAGTATCGCTGTAAAAGTATCGGGTATCCATTAATATCATAATAAAAAGACTCGATATTCCAAATATCGATACAAAACTCAAAAAATTAAATATGAATATTGGTCTCATTTTCTATTAAAGAATTACCACTTTGCACTTTAGTAAGTGCTTCACTGAAGGCGCGCCACATTCCAACCTAAGATAGTGCACATTTCTGTGGTTTAGAGCGTAAAATAAATCCATATTGCTTTACATATAAATTCCAAAGTAAGTAGGATTATAGTACGACATAGACTTGCAAGAGATGGAACCCTGGCTAAGGCTAAAATTCATGAAGCGCAAGTCCGGCAACGCCACGTTTCACAAACAGCTGTTTACTAGGGTTATGATGTTTTTAGATTGAAAAGCTTAAGTGGCATAACCCGGATTTAAAACACTGCAAAAGTTATGTGGAATCGTTGAAATATAAAATAAATTGAAATAGAATAAACTGAAAATATATTATAACCAATTTAAATAAAATACGGTTCATTGCCTGGTACCAACGACTTTTGCAAATTCAAAAGGAGGCCGAAAAAGTCACAAACCTACTGTTTAGTTTCTCGCCAGTGCATTGCATTTAAGGCAGTTTATTTCATAAATTTGACAACTATACATAAACGGCACCATTTTTAAATTCATGAAATGAAGAATTCATGAATTCTGTCGCATAGACGTAGTAACATTAATGTAATGTACATTTACGATTCGATACGATACAAGGGTTCTGGTACTCGATTCCAAAAAATATCGTTTGAAAACTATCGAGCAAAAAGTATCGGTATCGAATGGCAAAAATATCGATATGGTATCATATCTTATCCAAATTCGTGTCCCTATGCTTACATCTTTTCACTATCACACTTAACTTTGCTTACTAAGTAGTGTTTGCCACAATATGAATGGCAAAGTACAGGGCGTAAAATACTAACTGTCGCACAGGTTTTGTGAAAAATAAAAGGGTCCTTTATAGATTTTGCGAAAAAAAGTATTTTTTGTTAACTTTGTAAATATTCTACTTTAATTTTATTAACTAGTTTTAAAATTTTAATCCTTATTTGCATTTGTCAGCTTTGGGAGATAAGTACATGCGGCACGCACGTCTTTTTCAAGTGTATTTTTTCTTAGACTTTGTATAAAAAAAACTGTATAGAGTTGGTCTAATGAATACCCTCCATAGTCACCAGTTCCGAGTCTTTTCGATTGCTGAGCATGATGCCTTATGTTGGACAAAAGACGGAGTATAATGGACCCAAATTGGGAAAATTAGCCTATAGTTACAGAAGATAATAAACTAACCGACAAAGACTTGCGTGCCACTTGCGCTTTTCTCCCAAACCCGTTGGTAAACCCAAATGAAGGTAAAAATTTAAAAACTAATTAATAAAATTTAAGTAAAATGTAGAAAATTAACAATAAACTACTTTTTTTACTTGCGCTTTTCTCTCAAAATGTTTAGCGCCGGCAAACCCAAATGAAGGTTTAAATTTAAAAACGAATTAATAAAGTTTAAGTAAAATCCGTGGATCATTAACAATAAACTCCTTCTTTCGCAAAATCTATAAAATTCCGTTTTATTTAAAAAAAAAACTGTGCATGTTATTATTTTACTCCCTGTTTAAAATATTAATAGCAGGAAAAAGGAGTACAAAAGAAGTACAAAACTAATAAAGGAGTACATTTCCAGTTATTTTTTTTTGGAGTACAAGGTAGTAAATTGCAATAAAAAGGAGTACGTTTACTCCCAAGAGCAGTACGTCTGGCAACCCTACGCGTGACAGCAACAAGTACCTAATTCCACTACATTTATTTCTAATAGTAGATAACAGTTACTTCAAATAGTAAACTCTCGAAAATTAATTTACACGTAAATGTACATGTATAAACATACAATCAGCACACTTGACTACAAAAATATATCTACTATACAATTTGCACACAGTACATAGTATCTAAACCCAAAAACTGCGTCACTTCCCCGCAGAAAATCTGACTAGCTCAAAACTAACGTAGTACAACACATTTTGCCGACAGTACTAGTTCTAGCTCAATACCCAAGCAATGCTTTCAACTGTCCAGTTTTAATCGGCGATGTCATTGGCGATGGCAATTGTCGCCCAGTGGATTGTTTTGCAACTAATTTTTAACCGTTTACGTTTTGGACGGTTTTTTTTATAAGAAAACGTTTTTAAGATTCTATCTTTGGATATTTTTTCCGTTTTTTCTTTTCTATTACAGATTCCATGATTGTTACATATTTTATTAAAAAAAATGTCTTGTAAGCGGCACGCAACAATTTAAGTTCATTAAATCTGAAAACTCACAACTGCCTCCACCGCGATTTGGACTCGCGACCACCGATGCTTGAGTCGGGGGTCTTCTCGCTGAGCTGCTTTCATATTGTACGAGAAGTGAGAATTTGTACACTTACACCGCAAGTTCAGAGATAGTTCTGAAATATGTAGTTCGGAACAAGCGCTTTGCCAGACTGTCTCTAAATTTTACTGCAGGGTTAGCTTGAGAAGAGCAATGCATACATATGCACATACATACATATGTACATATACATATGTCGAACTAAAATCCAAAATATTGCATACCTGTCTGCACCAGCCAGATACTAACCAGCCTTTGAACGAACGGAAGAATTGTGCACTTAAATTTCGTTTATTCTTATTCACAGCAGAACCGCACTGAAAATCCCACGGCGGATGTGTTACTTAAACAAAGACACGGGATTTAAGTAACTGTTCGCACAACTGTATCGAGTTTGTCGCGAAAAATACGAGCAAATATTTACGGCTTAGGCGCGTTTTCCGCAGCTCTCTGAATATGCCCAAAATTATATTTTGGAAATCGGTACACCTTATGGGCCTTTTAGATATTTTAGTTTTTTTGGCACACACTGAAAATGAACTTGAAATCGTCAGCACTAGCATAAATTATTCCCTGGTTAAACACATGTAGAAGCCGTTCTTGGTCGTTTTTTCATAAAAAGATACGAAGGTTTGCAAACACAATGCAGATAGGTGGGTGTTGGCCGTTGATGTGTTATTTATTACGATTGGGTGGTTAATGGTGTTTATAGTTGCTATTTTGGTAATATCGTTTCTGTTTGTTGCAGCTCAACCGAGTGACTCTCACTCTCTCTCCATGCAAAGAAACTATTGAACATACGTAAATTCGGATACTTCTGAAGGCTACGATGTATCTGCAACTACTGAGCTCTTCAGATATAAAACATATGGATACGAGCACGCCATAAAGTGAAAAACCATAGCCGCTTTCAATTTATATCAGTGTTGCCACGGACAAATTTTTTTACCTACCAAAAGTTCCTACCAACACCTCCAAAATGTTTTTTGAGTTTTTATTTTTTTTTCAATGTCAAGTTTATTAAAAATGTAGATAATAGTAATAGCAGTGGTAAGCAGTGCGCGCTTCCACTCCGCAACGCCTGGGTTCAAGCCCTGGTCAAAAGCAACATCGCAAAAAAAATATAGAAAAAAGGTTTTTTTCTTAACAGCGGTCGTCCCTCGGCAGGCAATAACAAACCTCCGAGTGTATTTCTGACATGAAAAACAGCTTCTCATAAAACTAAAATCGCCGTTCGGAGTCGGCGTAAAACTGTAGGTCCCTCCGCTTTGTGTGACAACATCAACAAGGCGCACGCCACAAATCGGAGGAGAAGCTCGGCCAAACATTAACGTATGTGTAAGTGCCAATCTATATTATCTAATCGAAATTGTAAATTATTTTATATGTTATCAAGAGTTTGAGAAGCGAACATCGTTATGCCACTCTATTATTATTATTGTTATTTTTATTATTATTATTATAGTAACTAAACGAGCTAGCTCAATAAAATCAAATGAACTGCGTAAACAATTCATTTTTCTGTACTTATTCAAATGTGTGCCTCTATACACATACATATTACTATTGTTATTATTATTATTACGTCAGTAATACTCGCGAAGCGACCTAATAAGGTCTATTGTGTTAAACCCGGCCCACAAAGCTCGCAGTACGTATCTATAGAAACCCCATTTTATTTGATTGTCTTATTCCCTTTGACTTCCGCCAGTGGGCAAAAATCTGAAATTGTTCCCAGCCCCTTAATGGCTCTGCAGTGTATCCTTTAGATTAACCGACTTTTCTGGAATCTTCGTCCAAATACCAGCCCCAGTACTCCCGTCGTCCATCTTCGATCCGTCCTTAAAGGGTTTTTAGAAGGATTATTCGGTATAACCCAGGAATGGCTTGAGAACCTCCAAATGACCTCGAAGATTTCCATTTTTCATGCTGATGGTATTGGGCAGCCGTAGAGCATTCAGCAGCCCTCTTTATCAATCAGAATAGACAATGCAGGAATGCATGTAATAACGAAAAGGGCATCCGTTAGACAGGTGCCCATAGCTCCTGTGATGACTACGCGGACCAGTCGGTACAGCTTGCTCAAGGTGACATTCGCGTTTACTTGCTTATGGTCTTATTATGCATACTTCGCATAACTTCGCACAACTTCGCATAAACTTCAAACTCTAATTTCGTATGAACTTTGTATATATTTTGTATTTATTCCATTACCCAGAAATAAGCAGAACTTTTAAAAACTTTGCGATCTGTTGAGCTTAGATTTTGCTTGACATTTTCTTAAGTTACATTTCTATCGCACTGGTACAAATGGTTGTCCGAAGTTATGCGAAGTATGCATAATCAGACCTTTAGCGCATATGTAACAACGGTTTTTACTACCGTAGTGAAAGACGGGTACGCCAGTTTGGGTGATATTCCCTAAGTCTTGAAGTCTCTGAAAGGCATAAAATGCCCTCGTAGCCTTGCTGGTAACATTCGAGATATATTTGTTCTAATTGAGTATTTTTTCAGAGTTACTCCTAGATATTTGGCCTTTTCTTAGAACTCAATTTCTGTCCCTGCCAAGGTGGGTCTAGTCAAGTTGACTTTCCTTCTTTTGGTAAATGGAACAATGGTGGATTTCAGCGCATCAGTCTTCAACAAATACGTAGTTTATCACAACTTTGCAGTTCAGTAATATACGGATGTTCATATTGTATAGTCAAGAATGATAGAATTCAAGATTGCGCCAATCGAGCTGAGAGCAACTGGCCGTGACGTCAAAATATACCAGAATGAGAGAGCAAGACGAACTCGACAAGAAAAAGAAGAAGCATCGAACAAAAGGCAGTATTGCCAAGTTTTGAATTTAAAAAATCACCAAATTTTTATTGGTGTATTTTATGGACTTTATATGAATACATAATTTTATTGTAAGGATGCCAATCCAAATTAATAAAAATCAATGTTTCTTGTACAACGGTCGATTTCTTCTGGCATGATTGAAGGTGCTGCACATATTTCGTTGTCGCTTATGATTGTCACTGTGTCATGATTTTGTTTAAATTTTTGTAAAATTGCTTAGCACACTTACGATTGCTATAAAGATTTTCTAATTTGAAGTCTTCATACTAAAAACAAAAGCACCAAAAACGCACCAAGCACAAAACTCAAAAATTTTCGCGTTTTGAATACTCACTAAATTTGGTGCGAAAGGCCGAGCTTCTCCTCCGATTTGTGGTGTGCGCCTTGATGTTGTTACACAAAGGGGAGGGACATACAGTTTTACGCCGACTCCGATTGGCGATTGTATTTTTATGAGAAGCTGTGTTTCATGACAGAAATACACTAGGAGGATTGCCATTGCCTGCCGAGGGGCGACCGCTGTTAAGAAAAAACCTGTTTTCTATTTTTTTGCGATGTTGCTTTGATCAGGGTTTGACCCACCCCCCGTGCGATGGAAGCGCACACTGCTTACTACTACCCTACAACAACAGTCAGATAGGCATTTGATTGATCATGTGATAATCACTGGTGATGGAGATCTCAATCAAGTACTTCTATCAACTTTTTAAGAGCAATATGAAAAACGTGATGTAAACATTTGTGTACATGTGATCTTCCGTCTTCCTCCAACTTATGGCCTTATTTAATGGTCTCTTTTTAACCAACGTAAATTAAGATAAATGAGAATGTGTTACCCTGCAAAAATCGCGACTACTCCATGCATGTGTGTAAAGAGTACTCCCTAAGGATCAAGGAGTACTCCAAAATTAACCACAATTCATATAAAAAATATGGTCCAATAAACATTGCGATGTCCTAGGGCAGGACCATATACTCCATCCCTGCATTATATCAGAGTAGCACAAAACTAATCCAACTTATTAACAATGACATTGTTGTTATATTTTTTCGTTTGTACACGCTTTTGTTCTTCACTTCTCAGATGCTTTTTCGAAATTAATAAAAACCAAAAACAAAAATTAAAAATCACATGTTGCCTCTGACGGCATTCGAACCCGAACATGCTGGGAGCTAACAACTAACAGTGAGCATCTCTACACGTTCAGCTACAGCCAGACATGCAAATGAGCTTTCAAATGCTCAACTTCAATCACATTTCGTTAAAATACGAGCAGTGATCGGGTAACAAACAATAAGCTGGCGCAGAGACACGAGTTGGTCCGCTACAGCATGACAGAGTACACTTTTGTAAGTACTCCAATATACCACAAATGGACTACAAGGTCCAATGATTTTTGCAGGGAACAATAAGCTAGCGCAGAGACACCAGTTGGTCCGCTACAGCATGACAGAGGAACACTTTGGTAAGTACTCCAATTTACCACAAATAGACTACATGATGCAGGGTAACTAGTATTGTTGCAGAACCTACCAAAATCCAATCTGGCCTATCAACCTACTGAATGGCATAAAACCTACCTGTTTTGGTAGGAAAAGAGGATATCTGGCAACACTGATTAATATTTCAATGGGAATGCCGACGGCGACGCTAGCACTAGTAACCGGCGCAGCTGTTCGGGAAGTGGAAATTATTTGGCGGACTCGACCAAGCCGGTAGGCACAAAGTAAATACCAGTGTGGCCGTTTTGTTTAATTTTAACCAATTTTGGTTATTTTTTTCTTGCCTGTGAAGTTGTTAAGATCTTTCCCGTTTTGGTTATTTTTTAATATTTACATTAACAAAAACCAACAACCACATGATCAAGTGTAAATCGTAGCGGAATAGCTGCGCTTGATTGTGTTGGCTTAGCAAATGTAAAAGTGGGAACAAGCAACGATAATGTAAAAGGCCAACTTAGCACAGTGCGTAGGCAACTGGCTGAGTCAGTGGGATCGTCGGTTCGAATTTTACTGAAAGAAGTCTGATGAGGAAATGTGGTGATTTCCGAAATAGCTATCACTTCTACCATTTTTTCAAATTATTGTTGCTTTTCCACAATAAGTTTTTCATTAAAAACGGCCTCGAGCTCAATAAAAATTGTTGAATATAATTGTTATAAGGCCATAAAATAACAAAAACAAAATTTTAATATTTACTGTAGTTTTCAATTGCCATGGGCCAGCTACACCTCCCGAGGTGAGGCAGCCCCAGCAGTGAAACCAAGTAAAAATTTTTGGAATGAATGTATTATTATTACTTACATATGTATGTATTTGTTTTATAGCATACAGAATACATAATATACATGGGCGGCTACCTCAAATGAATACATACTTAGATAGTACATATATAAATACCTCGTAAATGCGGAATCCAATACCACGTCATGTATGCACAATAAAAAAGGGATTTGGTTATACTTTTTCCATTACTGCGTACTTTATTAATTTAAGTTAAGATTAATAATAATAATCTTATAGCAAGGAGGTTCGTGAATTACCATTCCACAGTTTTGCGCTTTTGTAAAATTTATTTACCATCGTATACGCGGTACTACGTTTGGCCTATACGAGGTATTTCGTGCTGAGCGACGATATAGGTTAATGAGTCAAATTTTTAATTGTTTTATCTTAATCTTGAAATATATACATGTTCACGCTGATTAGGTATTTTATTGATTCTTACAAAGAAGTTGGAAACTGTGTATCTATGTACTTATTTAAAAACATCATTTGGAGTCTGGCAATGTTTACGAAGATATTAACATTCATAAATATGCATCTAATACGGGAAGAATGATTTTCTAAAAAAAGTATGTATTTACATATAACAGCCTTAAAAGGATTTACTTTTCAAAAATGCAAATAAAAATTGATTTTCTTTGGTTTGTGAACTTTTTCTGTAGTACTATACAAAAGAATTTGGTACTTTTTCGTCTAATCTTGGTTAGAAAGTTCTTTGAGCGGCGGCAACACTGGTAAATACGTATGTGCATATGTATATATGTAAGTATGTACGTACACACATAGTTAACCCTGTAGTAATGCACTGGGCGACAATTGCCACCGCAAAAGACATGGCCGTGTAAAACTGGACAGTTGAAAGCATTGCTTGGGTATTGAGCTAGAACTGGTACTGTCGGCAAAGGTCATGAATAATAGAATACAAGATTCGCCGATTGCAGCAGAATTCGTGAGAGTAATTTTGGCGTGACGTCATCGTAGAGTTGACAACTGAGACCCTGCAAAAATCGTTGGATCATGTAGTCTATTTGTGGTAAATTGGAGTACTTACAAAAGTGTTCTTCTGTCATGCTGTAGAGGACCAACTGGTGTCTCTGCGCTAGCTTATTGTTTGTTATCCGATCACTGCTCGTGTTTTAACGAAACGTGAATGAAGTTGAGCATTTGAAAGCACATTTGCATGTCTGGCTGTAGCTGAACGTGTAGAGATGCTCGCTGTTAGTCCTTAGCTCCCAGCATGTTCGGGTTCGAATACCGTCAGAGGCAACATATTTTAATTTTTGTCTTGGTTTTTGTTAATTTCGAAAAAGTATTTGAGAAGTGAAGAACAAAAGCGTGTAAAAACGGAAAAATATAGCAATAATGCCATTATTAATATGTCGGAGTAGTTTTGTGCTATTCTGATGTAATGCGGGGATGGAGTATATGGTCCTGCCCTAGGACATCGCAATGTTAATTGGACCATATTTTTTATATGATTTGGAGTACTCCTGGGTCCTTAGGGAGTACTCTTTACACGCATGCATGGAGTAGTCGCGATTTTTGCAGGGGAGTGGCAAATAAAACTGCTGTCTAGTGATGTGCTGAATTGTCGGTACCCAATACTTAAAAAAGATTTCGGTACCCAGTACTTCCTCTTCGGTACCCGATACCGATTATCTATATATATAAAAATGGTGTGAAAAATATATAGTAATTCATCAATTGAGAACGGTTGGGCCGATTTGGCTAATTTTCAGTTGTTCGTAATTCCAAGGAGAAGGTTTTTACGAAAGAAAATTTTGGGAAAACCCTCCGGTGGACCAGAGATCGATCTATTCGAAAAAATCGTATTTATGGTCCGATTTGCTTAAAATTTGGTACGTAGGTAGCTTTTTACCTATTTTAGCATATAGGATCATATTTTCCGGGAAGTGGACCAGGGACTGATCTATTAAAAAAAATCGTATTTATGGTCCCATTTGCTTAAAATTTGGTGCGTAGGTAGGTTTTTGCCCAGATTAGCATATAGGATATTTTTTTTCCGGGAAGTTTCACTTCTTCTTCTTATCCACCATGTTAGCTATATGACAGAAAACGTGTTTCGTTTTCTTTTTGTTGTTCCAACTTTTTCAAAAAAAAAGTCCAGCTTTTGTCGTTGGAAAAATAAAACAAAGGAAAGGCAAACATATAAGTAGAGAATTTGTGTAATATTTTTAAATCATTTTCTTCATAACTGCTGCTTCCGTGGATATTGCAACACACGGAATAGATGTAATAATGCCGGTATAGGAGCCACCTCATACCTTTGAATAGTAGGGCTCGCTTGAAATATGTACATGAAGATGTATGGAGGTGCGCACACTACACCAACTTAATCGCTCCGACCAATTAGTTGTGGTGCAATGGAAAGACGAGTAAGCCCAACTAAATCGGCGGCCGATAAAGTCCGCGGTGTGCGATGGATCTAAAACATTTTAAACAAGAAATATTGCAGTCACATTTTCGTTTTTAGGATTTTTATTCATGTGATTAGCAGTGGCAAGAATGTGTGTATGTATTAAATACGTATATCTATATATGTGACCTGGTCTACGGCTTAGGTGTCAAAAAATCAAGTTTCACTTTCTGGTTGATTCGGATGGAAGATGAGATGCTTTTTCACGTGGTGAAAAGCAGAAAATCCTAACTTGCTTAGAAGTGTACTAAAAATGTAGAGAAAGAAGAGTAAAAACGAGTAAACGAAACGAGTTGCTTACTTTTAACAGCTTTTTCACAGAAAACTAGTTTTCGCACGTAAGCTCCCTTTTCGTAGACCAGGTCACATATATAAAAATGGTGTGAAAAATTTATAGTAATTCATCAATTGAGAACGGTTGGGCCGATTTGGCAAAATTTTTCTTTTAGTTGTTCGCAATTTCAAGGAGAAGGTTTTTACGATAGAAAATTTTGGGAAAACTTTCCGGGAAAGTCGGGAAATTGGAAAAATCGAAAATTGATTTCTTTGTATGGAATTTTTTGTGCAATTACTTCGGGGTGGCTTTCGAATGGTAAAATATAAAATTCTGGAAAAGTCGGAAAAATCCAGAAGAACGCGAAGTATTCGAATCTTTTTCGACGAAATTTTGTATTTTATCGCATGATTTAATGATTTTGGACAATGTTAAAGTGGAAAATTCGTTGTGAAGCTTGGAAAATTTCGGATAATTGTGAGATTCATTGTGAACATGAATCAATTGGGAACAATTTTCTCCTAAATATGTTTCATAACCGATGCGAATGGGTTCTGCTTTTTTGGAAAGGTGTTTAGAAGGAGTGCACAAAGTTTTAATTTTTCCGATACGTGGGGCAGGGGTCGAGCTACGCTAAAAAATTAGCATATAGGATCCATTTTTCCCGTTAAGTGGGCCAGGGACCGATCTATTCGAAAAAGTCTTATTTATGGTCCGATTTGCTTGAAATTTGGCACGTAGGTAGCGTATTGTCTGGGTTAAAATATAGGATACTTTTTCTGATAGGTGGACCAGATACCGATCTATCGGAAAAAATCTTATTTATGGTGCGATTTGCTTGAAACTTGTCACGTAGGTAGCTTATTGTCAGGGTTAAAATATTGGATACTCTTTTTCTGATAGTTGGACCAGGGACCGATCTATTCCAAAAATTCTTATTTATGGTTTGATTTGCTTGAAATTCGATACCCGTATTATAGATAAGCGTAGAATAGAATTGAGTCATTGTTTTACAGTTCGAAAGGTGTTGGAAGGCGCCGCAAACATGCGGGTATTGGCTATTTAACAATAGTTATTACACACGCCAACAAAAATAGAAACAAATTTGATGCAGCTAATGTTAACGCTATTTTTGACGTAAGCATAAGGTTTCCGTCAGCTCCAGATTCTAAGAAAAACAAGGTCAGTGTCAAAGAATCGCGATTTTGCAATATTTGAGAAGCTCTAGCAAAGAAACAAAGGGTGGCAGAACCTCCCACTTAGGCTTAGATTAAAGAAAGAAAATCTCGGCTACTCTCCCTGCAAATTCCTGCACCTGCTTGATGGTCACTTATAGTTATTTGTTGAACAGGAAAAACAGATTTTGGGAAGTTTGAGTACCTACCGCAATTAAGCAAAATTCCACTTAGGCTTAAATTAAGGCTTGGACTTCTGACTTCAATCCTTGAAAATACCATTCCTGCACCTTGACCCTGCGGTCCTTGCTTTACGTTGACTAAACAGAATGTGGATCAATGATACTCACCAGTTTGGAAATTGCCACCAACTAGACTATACAGATTCAAGAACGATTCACTATCGAGCCGCAAGGACTTCTTTCCGGTATAACGCTTTCATCAGGTTATTTAAGACGGTAATGGAGGATATGCCTTCTGTCGACCACAAAACCAAACGTGAACGTGAATTGCTGGCGAAACGTTGGACCAAATATTTCAATAAAAAAATTAATTTTGGGCGGGACGAAGTTCGCCGGGTAAGCTAGTTTACATTAAACCTTCGCCATTATATGCATTTCAAGTTTAGAAAAAAACTTTCATTACTAATTTACATGATATCGGCTAAAACACTTGAACTTATTGCCACAGAGAAATATTATTTTATCAGTTTTAACCCTAATCGATCCTAGGTTCAAGAAAAATGCTTTGACGTATGAAAAAGCCTTTCAGGGGGGAGATTCTGTAACCAGTTAGCGACAAGTTTCGAATCGATATCGCACCTGTTGACGTAAAAATATTTGATATACGTCAACACAACCAATACCGATTCGAAAAATGTCGCTAACTGGTTGCAGAATCTGCCCCCAGGCCTACAGAAATAATATCTTCCGATTCAGCTGGACCAAAATGGTTCAAACAAGTAAAAGTTTCTCTGTATTGTGGCCTCGATTTGACATATATACATCTTTCATTTGAATCAGTACTAAAAACTCTATTGGCTCCTACATTCGGGTTTTGAGAGGAGAGTCTCCCCCCTGAACCGTTTTTCCATATTTTTGGCCTATGTGTGCTTTTATTCGAAACCTTAATATTTTGGTAACGAGTATCGAGAGCATTGGATGCTTTTTAAATCGGTACCGAATATCGATCAATACTTATAAGTATTGACTGAGCACATCACTACTGCTCTCATCACGACTGTGACGTCAGCAAAAAAGCTGATTCTGTCAAATTCACTGAGAGCCGATTAGAGGTGTTGCCATCGGTGCCACCTTCTGTGTTCTCTCCACCGTTATGCTAGTTCTAGTGTAGTCAGATTTTCTGCAGGGAATCAACAAAAGCAACATACATAAATACATGCAACATTATATACATACTTACGGTGACCATATTTATGGCAGCCGACTACGGGACAAAAAATAATTAACAAAGGTACACAAGTATATACGTAAGGTATATTAAAATGTCATTTCGACAGAGCACATTTAAAACTCATTGTAAATTGGTTTGAGATCGTTAATATAAACAAAATTGTATACATATGTACACTTGTGATTACCTGATTAAGTCAATATTTTGATCGATTGTGGCTGTTTTTCTTTTGTTTATTTAATGTTTATTATTTTTCCATAAAAACCTAGCTCAATATATAACAAACAAGATATAAATCCACATTTCAAACTTTGTGCAAAAATTATAAAAAAATCTGCAAAGTTTCAGCTGGATTTTCAACTTTTTATTCAGATTTTTAAGATTTTTTTTGAGTATGTAGTTTGATAGCCCATTATTTTCCAGGGGTCCAAGTTTTAAATTGCTAAAGAATCGCGTTGATTTTTAATATTTTTTTTTTCTCTTGTAGACATTTGGTTAGGTGGTCGGTTGTTGAAAATGCTAAACTACGTTCTGATAAGAAGGAACATAGCAATATTTCAGCCTTTTTTGCGTTCATTGCATTTTCAATTAAGACTTAAAAAAGTCGCCTACTTTTTTCTAACTTTTTATGCTGCTACAGCTTTTTTGGTGCTTTTGCGAACGTGCGTTTTGCAATAGATGAGCTCTTCCTGATTTGGCTTTTAATGTCAAATTGCTAGGGATGCAAACGAAGCATCGATATTTTTGAAACATCGATAATATCGGTTCAAAATTCGATGTTTGCCATCGATGTTTACAATTTCCTAAAATCGCTAAATTGACGATACATCGATGCCAGTTTCAGCGATGTTTTAACATCGACTTTAGTGTGATTCAGACTTGAATTCAACTTACCCATTATGCTCCTAAAATTTTTTGACTGGCCATGAATTTTATTACTTATTCTTTTGGGGAAAATTCAGAAATTCCGTGTATACTCTTATCTTTGGATATTAAAAATGCGTACATAATGATTAAAAAAGGACCGGGTTCCCGTTGAAATTTCAACGAATTTGGGGCTTGGAACTTTAGGCTCAGCGAACTTACGACGGCATGCATTTTTATTATATTTATAGGAAGGGCAAAGGAATAGTAAATAAATACAGGGAAATACATCCATATGTAAGCATTTTTCTAATTGACTTACAGAGAGTATGAATTGAAAAGTATTAAATTTTCCTTTCAATTTGACTACAACCTAACAAATTTGGAAACATCGGAAACCATCGATATATCGTTGTTTTTCTGGCGATGTATTTTAGCATCGATGTTCATTTGTCCGATGCATCGAAACATCGATGTATCGATGTTACTCCCCAAAATTTGCATCCCTACCAATTGCAAACATTGCAATATACCTCGTAACCTCAAGTGTTTACAAAACCAGCCTTTGAACGCGGGATCCTTAGTCTAAGAATCAAAAAAAAAATGCGCGCACGCTTTGTTTGCATCGTATTTAAGTCATTTGCGTCCAAAGGATAAATAAATACCTTTTGAAAAAACTGCTGCAAAAAAACAAAGCTTGTAAAGATTTATTAAAAAAAATAATTCAAAATCAGTTAAAAGTGGGAAGTTAAAAAACGTCATTTTTTGCACAAAAAACGTCCGAACGTCAACAACATACAAAAGACGTCCAAATGACGTTAAAAACGTCAACCTGGCAACGGTGAACCCCATACACAACACAAATAGCTTGCAGCAAAGGGATATTTCGCTCTTAAGCGTAGTTTCCCAGTACGTATTGTCAACGTAAAATTTAATCAGAAAATTTTCAGGAAAATAGCCGAAAACGTACCCTTTTCACAACCACTTTCGGTACTTTTGTAGACCTAATCCGCGTTTCATTCACTTTTCTTCCCGTTTTTGGATTAATTTTCGGATTTTTTGCTGGCTGGGCTACTCTCGTAACAAGTGCAGCAGCTTCGCGCACGTGTATATATTACTTATTCTTTGGAACTTTACAATCACACTGTCAAAGAGCGAATCAACACGATTTTAGCGGCAGTCTTCTCGTGTTAGTGAGGTACCCATTCGCAATGCAAATCGAAGAAGAACTTTTGATGAGCGAAGTACTTAAGACTTACACCACTAGCGACGAAATTTTTAAAGCTATCGACAAATTTGTACAGAAAATGGTTTGAAATGGAGGAAGTGTGCGGATATTTGCAGTGGTTGGAAAAACGAAAGGAGCGATGTCTAGGATGAAGACAGAGGCAGAAAACGTCACGAGAAGGTACTGTATGATCCGTCGGTATTCCCTGGCGACTAGGAAGATGCCGCCACTAGATTTAAAACCCGTATTGGATGACGCTGCGTAGATAACAGAGTCCTGAAAAATTAAAATACATCTCTGGTTTTTTCTAGCATTTCGAGATTTTTTTTTATTGGTGACATATATATTTTAGTATTTCTAGCAATTTGCATGAAAACCCCATAAATAATCAAAGTAATCAGAAAAACGTATGTAACTTCGAAGTTAACGCTAAGAAAATTGATAACAGCCGGTTTCACCAGCAATTTCCATGTGAAATTCAAAAAATTAAAATCATTTATCACTTAAATTGCTTTCGTTAAATTGGCTTTAAAAAATATTTTCTTAGCGTCAACGCGCATTACCAGCGTTAACTTGGAAGGTTTAGAAAAAACCATTATCGAATATTTTCCCAACATTGACTCTGGGGATGGCTTCAGCTGGATAACAAACCCGTTTTTATGTGGCCCGAGAAGTAAACATACTGAGATGACCAATTAAGCTTTTGAAAACCTTCTGGACATCAGTGAAGACAGCACTTTGATTATTAAATACTACGAAGGGAGCCAAGATAGGTCTGGATGGAAGTGTATGCAGAAAACACTGCCTTAGCAAGATTATATTAAAAATACTAGTGATTTTTAGGCCCTTATTATGAGTTGCATTCGATTTTCGGTCTTCGCTGCTTATCGAAGATCGAACATCGAAAGTGAAATTATGAGCTATGCAACCGTGTCGAAATTTTCGTTGAGTATCGAATTTTCTGTCGAACAGAATTTCGCTTTCGATGTACACCATCGGCGAAGTCTTTGAAAATTGTGAAAAATTTATGATTTAGCATTTGTTTTTTACTTTATTGCGGCTAGACACTAATTTTAAACAATTTTTATTAATTTAATGCAGTTCTGACGTCGTGAATATTTAACACAAGCTCGAAAGGCTGGTTTTACTTGTGAAAGAAAATCCCAATACTCAGTTGGCACGATCTCTGATAACAAAATCGTAAGCTGTTGATAGTTTTAAAATATTTTTAATAGATTTGGCTCACAAACGCCTCTTTAGACAGTCGAAAGTTTTTAATAAATTTGTAGACAAATTTCTTAAATATATTTTATGTCAAAATATATTTGAAAGACTACACTTAAACCCTCCATTTTCCACTCCTGCCCGGTTTACCAAGCTCTCATACTCTGACGAATCGTTGAACCAGAACTCCGTTGTACTCATTTTTACCAGGTTTTTATAAACTCGCTTTCTTCTTTATTTCATTTTAATTTGAACAAATTTACATACATGTGTATAAGCACACTATTTAGTTTGCTCGATTTGTAAACAAAACTTCTCAGCGGTGAAAAATACATATACTATTGTAAACAACCTAAACGAGCGAAAATCATAATGAGCGTCATAATACCAAATGAAAATTCGTTCGAGCAGCACTTTCGACCACAGTCGAATGCAACTTATAATAGGGGCCTTACTATTACATTTCTATGTGAGACTGCATTTTCAACAAATGCTTACATAAACAAGTAAGTTTTAAGCAAAAAAAAAAACAAAACCGATTTCAATTCCCATCTAAGAATTTAAGATTATCGTTAATCTATTCATGATCCAATGATCGGATTTAAACCAAATTAGACCACCTGTCAGGTAACACCTTTCCTTTAAAAAAGAATTATGTTAATCGGTTAACGTTGTCCTAAGTTACTCGGTAACATACATAGAAAAAAATAATAAATAATATAAAAAATATTCCGACGAATTGATAACCTTATCCTTTTTGTGAAGTCGGTTAAAAACAAATACAAAAGCAAGCTTTCAGCGGCAAATGTTTTCAGGGTAAAATTGTCAAAGCTCCCAATAAACTTAAAGGAAATAATGAAATCATCAAAACAATTTCAGTCCTCACATTAAAGCTAAAGGAGCATAAAGTTTGCATTGTGTTTTCTTGTTTTCGTAGACATTTGAAGAGTAGGGGTGGCGCGAAATTTTTTTAGCACAACAAGGGTGCCGAGGTGAAAAAAGTTTGGGAACCCCTGCTATATACATACGTAAACAAAATTTGAAATTTTACGGTAAAATATAAACAAAAAAGACGATTTGGAGACGAAACCTTTGAAGAGCTAAATACTAGTGAAATTACTTTTAGAAATTTGAACCATAATCATTAACGTCTAATTTCTATTCATATTCATGAATACCAAGTTTTTCTATGCAAAATTATAACCTTAGAAATCATCTACATACATATGTGCTCATCGATTCGAATCTCAAGCGTCCAGATTTTAAAATAAAAACTGGTTCATAGGTATGTCATTTTTATGAGCCGTTAAGGCGCCAGAATACCGAATACGGGACATTAAAAGAAATACAGAACATTTGGCGTCCCGTATGAAATAAATAAATCACCAGGACAATAGATGAAACAAGTATTTTTTAGCAAAAAAAAAACCGATTTCAACTCTCATATAAAAAAAAATATATATATATATATATATATATATATATATCTCATGATCCACTGATCGGATCTCAACCAGATTAGTATGGGACCACCTCTGAAGCACTACCTTTCCGATGCAAAAATAAAATCGGTTGACGGGTCCAAAGTTATGCGGTAACATACATTAAAATAATATTCCGACGAACTGATAACATCCTCCTTTTTTGGAAGTCGGTTAAAAACAGGACTGTCCCGTATAATACAGGACGGATGGTCACCGTATACATACTGCGTATCTAGATAGCTATACGAGTATATACAAAAGATATTACATATCATATGCCCGGCTTTTTAATAAATATGACAACATAAATATATCGGACCGGGCATCAAAAGCTAGAATTTACATATATAGAAAAAAACTAAAAAAAAAAATACATAAAACAAATAATCAAACATAAATGTGTTTTTTATATATTGCGAAAACGCGGGCAGCATGATGTGGCAACGGAACGGTTCGAAAGGCGAAATTAGTTAACGACGAAGCGTAAACGGATGTATATAGCAACATATCAAATTTATTAGCTGCATTTTTTTGTAAGCAAGCGACAAAAGAACGCTCAACTCGGGTAAAATTTCCTTTTAGCTACTTAAGCAACCCTGCTGGTAGCTGGCAAAAAACATGTGATTATTTCTACGGGATTTAGGCACAAAAACAATGGAAGGTAGTAATTATACGAGGTATTTGCGTAATATATATACTTATTTAAAATATAAATCATGTATATACGAAAACAAAAATTTCCTTCTCCACTTTCCCATTAACAATTCACAATAGAGCTGTTCTTTCACTTAACAACACTACTCTTCAGGTCGCGTATTTTTTAACCGACCTGGCTGAACTCGGATAAATAGCCGAGTTTGTGTTGTTGCTTTGCGTGTATTTCGTCATTTAAGCGAGTGTTCTTTTGTAGCTCGGTTGAAAAAGAATGGACCTACTCACGGTGGAGAGAATACAGAAGGTGGCGCCGATGGCGATACCCCTAATCGGCTCTCAGTGAATTTGACAGAATCAGCCGATTTGCTGACGTCACAGTCGAGATGACAGCAGTAGTGATGTGCTGAGTCAATACTTTTCAAGTATCCAATACTCTCGATACTCGGTACCGAAACACTTAGGCTTCGAATAAAAGCGCACATAGGCCAAAAATATGGAAAAAACGGTTCAGAGGAGACTTGCCTATCAAAACCCGAATGTAGGAGCCAATAGAGCTTTTAATATTGATTCAAATGAAAGATGTATATATGTCGGTAAGAGGCCATAATACAGAGAAACTCTTACTTGTTTGAAGCATTTTTGTTCCAGCTGAATCGGACGATATCATTTTGGTAGGCAGACTCTCTAACCAGTTAGCGACATATTGTGTAACCAGTTAGTGACAATTTTGGAATCGGTATCGGCTTTGTTGACGTATGATATTAAATATTTTTACGACAACAAGTGCGCTATCGATCCGAAACTTGTCGCTAACTGATTACAAAATCACATCACTAGACAGCAGTTTTATTTGCCGCTCTCAGTTGTCAACTCTACGGTGACGTCACGCCAAAATTACTCTCACGAATTCTGCTGCAATCGGCGCAATCTTGTATGCTATCATTCTTGGGACCTCCTGTTAATACAAGAGAGAGAAGCAACGCTAACGTCACCGTCATAGGGTGGTGAGTTTTCGTTAACACGCAAATCCCATAAGGTAGATCGTGTCAGCGTCAACGTACATTTGCGCTACGTCGTTGACTAATTTCGTCTGAAAGCCGGAATTGCGCAATATAAGAGAGATAGGCTTTGTTTCTTTTCTTTTCTAGCGGAAAATTATCAGGAAGAAGAAGAATGAGAAAATTTAAAGAATTTCGCTCACAGAGAGCGAAATAACGAAAAAGTAAAGAAGTGCAAAACTAGCAGAAACTAGCAAGTAATCAGCTGGTCGGTGTATTTGACTATTGAAAATATTTGGCGCGAATTTTTGTTTATCCATTTTGACATCTGCTAGTTTCTGCTAGTAAAAATTTTACTAGCAGGAGAGCCAAAGGTAGAAGAGCGTAAGTACAAGAGTAGTTTCTGCTGGTTTTTTTGGGTTAAGAAACGCTTTCCAGCCGAAATTAGTGATAATTATCTGTTAAGAAACAAAGCTACTTACATCTTTCTTAAGAGTATATGCGCATGATGCCGCCAGATTTCTCACAAATATTTAGCTGGTGGACAGTGTTTCCAGGTCTTCGGCATGAGAAAACATCCCTCTTGGTCTGAAAAAACGTCATTTCCTACCCAAAAAAAAAGTCTTTTTCAAATGTATGCACACAGAATTGTTCTTATTGAACTTTTATTGTATACAAAGGTACATAAGTATATATGTAAGGCATATTAAAATGTCATTTAGACAGAGGACATTTAAAATTCATTGTAAACTGGTTTGAGTTCGTTAATATAAAAATCATTTTATACATACACTTGTGATCAGCTGATTAAGTCATCAATATTTTGATCGATTGTGGCTATTTTTCTTTAGTTTATTTAATGTTTATTATTTTTCTATGAAAACCTAGCTCATTATATAACAAACAAAATATAAATACACATTTCAAACTTTGTGCAAAAATTATAAAAAATCTACAAATTTTCAGCTAGATATTCAACTTTGTATTCGGATTTTGAAGAATTTTTTTGAGTATGCATTTTGATATCCCATTATGTTCCAGGGTAATAATGTGCAAGTTTTAAGTTGCTAAAGAATCGCGTTGAATTGTAATATTTTTTTTCTCTTGTAGACATTTGGTTAGGTGGTCGGTTGTCGAACGAAGAAGCTGCTGCACAAAACAAAGCTTGTTATGATTATTAAGAAAATAATTCAAAATCAGTTCTACTTACAAGATTTAGTAACAGATAAAAATAGAAGCTACAAAACGTCATTTTTTGCACAAAAAACGTCCGAACGTCAACAAGATACGAAAAACGTCCAAATGACGTTAAAATCGTCAACCTGGCAACGCTGCTGGTGGAGGCCATCATCAAGGACAGTGTTGTCACAAGTAGGCTTTTCCTACCAAATCTGGTAGGTTTTTTTTTCATTTGGTAGGTTGGTAGGCTAGATTCATGAACGAAAGACACAAGATCACGTAAGAACAAGAGAGTGAAAAAAGTCGATTTTTTTTAGCGGGTTCTACGCCATCTTGTTTCACTGGAAAACGAGCGAAAAGTAAACAAAGCAAAGAAAACAACGAAAACCAAAATTTGCCAAAATTATTGTCAGCCACTTTAAACGCACAATTTAGGTAAAATGATGCAACAAAATGCTTTAAAATGTGTTGTCATGTTGAATTAACTCTTCTTTACTTGAATAAAAGTGTAAAATAGTGGTGCTTGTGATGTAAACAAACGCTCAGCTGACGAACCCGCTTTCGCAAACTTTTTTCTCAAAACCAGTTACAAATACAACGTCGCGTTCTTACGTGATCTTGTATTTTTGGTTCATGGGCTAGATTGGATGTAAGTAGGCTCCGGGACAATAATAGTTATTTGCGAAAAATAGGAAATATGTATGTATCTACAAGTATTTAAGCAACCTTGTTTACTCGAATATTTCACCGGTGCATTCGTATAACGGCGACCGTAAACATGTAAGACCAAAGAACGTAGATAACAAGAAGGGAAACTAGTTATAATTGTAGCGAAAGTGAGCAACAGGGGTGTGCCTTCTTTTTTGCCCTAGTGCGTTTTTTGATTAGATGAAAAGAGAAGGCACGCCCCTGTTGCGCACTTTCGCCACAATTATAATGAGTTGTCCCTTCTTGTTATCTACGTTCTTTGGTAAGACTATGTTCAAACAGGCCAATTAGCGGAGGTAATTAAGCTTTAAATTGAGTTATTGAGTTTGGTGTTCACATATACGTCAGCTGCGCAATTAGCGATACGAAATCAGCTGCTGGATTACCTACAGTGATGTAAAAGTTGGTACAATCGTACCTTTATTTAGTTTGAAAGTGCATTCGGTACAGACACACAATTTTAGGTACATTTGGAACGTAGCCAAATAACTTCTCAGGAAAGCAGTTCTTATTTTTATTGACATTTCAATGCATTTTCTGTTGCGGGCAACTGGTCCAATACCTTCCCTCCTTATTGAAGGGGCATACAAATGATAAATAAAGGTGGTCAAAGTAACCCAACTGTAGTTGATTTGGCCCGATAGACGGAAAATATTTATTTTTAAACGTCAGATCGGAGAACTGGGAGGGAAGTGATTCACCTTTTCTACAACATAGTTTTGTCTCGCGCTGCTCGAAGAGATTCTTTTCATAGCCAAAGTTTGTCTAATGTGAATATAGAAGTTGATGTGGTGTCGAAGGGAATTTTTATCCTCCTATCTTCTTTATATAGAAATACATATTTACTTTTTAGGTACATCTATCTACTTTTAGATAAAGCTTTCCGTAAAGTAGGTACAATTTTATAATAAAATTTTACATCCCTGATGGAATATCAGCTGTAAAAAAGGACCAGAAAAAAACAGCTGATTGCTCTTTGTTCAATAAACATACCTCGAAGTCAAAATTAAACATAGCTAGCAGGGTTGCATAAAGAATCTGACACAAATTAATTGCCAATTAATTATTAATTGGCAATTAATAATTTGAATTTTTGTATGATAAACTGGGTAACAATTAAGGCTTAAATTGCCAATTAGGTACCTGTTTGAACATAGTCTAAATATACCTCATTCGTAAATTCAAACACATACCCTTATTTTTGCCAATAAACAATATAAGCACCCATATATATATACTTTTTGTGAGCACAAGTTAATTTAGATAAATTGAACTGAACTCAAAGTTGCGATAAACTCGAGAAAAAAATTTTAAAGTTTTGAATTTACATACTCTCATAGTAAAAATTAGTACATATTTTGTTCAAGTGAGCTACTGATAATCGATGCAGCTATGAAATGTTTATACAACTATTTAATTTTTTTCGGATTATGACACTCTCGCAGCAAATGTGCGATATGTATGTATGTAGATGTACCGAAGATCGATGCGCTGAAAATGGCTTGTCAATAAACTTACTGAAGTCCACCATTGCCCTTTTACCGAAAGAAGGGTGTTTAAGCGACTTATGAATTTCCCACATAAACAATAAACAGCGAACACCCGCACGCATTTATATTGCATTTGCCGTATAAACCAAGTGCAGCGAACACACACACGCACTTGTATTGCACTCCCGCCCAAAACCAAGTGCAGCGAACAAACACACGCACTTGTGTTTAAAAGCAATTCGCTCGTTCTTAATTGTGTATGCATTTTTTATGCAATTCTCAAATACCTCTTCGCTGGACTTAGTGAAGTGATAAGTCGCTGGCATTTCCAGCCATGGTCAACGCTAAACCAGCTTGGCTCATCACAATGCTCAACGCTCAACCAGCTTGGCTATCACATGGTGCTTTAAGCATCGCTCCCACTCCACCCCGGAGTAATTTTTGGTATGGTACTAAGCTACGGCTTACAAACCACACTGGGGCTCTGCATGAATTCATCCCTGAATAAATCCCAGCTCATTGCACAGAAGCCTACGGCAGCTAGAGCATGACTCCTCCAATGGAGTCCCCTTATATATACATGGTAAAAGGGTCACATCTTGCGCTACTAGGCATATGGAGTGCGTGGTTGGCTTGATGTGCACCTATACACCATACGGGCTCATTGAGCTCGATACATAACCACTCGCAGAGGTAATCCCTACCTCCTCTGCTACCCTAACTCGACGACAACTCTAAACCTGGTCTCCCGCTCTCCCTCAGCTAAACAAAGGGATGTCAACTTAGACAGAAAATTAGTAATCAGAAAAGGCGAAGTATTTGAGGGTAGCTCTGAACAAAAGGCTCAATTGGACAAGACCTGTCAGAGACCTCATGGTAAAACTACTTCGCAGTCAAAGCACAAGCAGAAATCGATTGCCGACAAAATGCGCAGTGCTTTTGGCAGTCATTGGTTTGAAAATTTTCATTGTGATTTTGGTCAGCGGCAAAAGTCGAGTAAAAGCAATAGCTTTGCTTTTGCAAGTTGTCGTCAGTCGCATTCGAGAAATGAGAAATTCCTAGCTGCCGCAAGCGGGCACCAACGGCAGTCAATTGATATTCTGTGTTCTCCAAATGAGAGCTGGAAAACTATCGGTGGCACTATCGATAGTATCGATGGTTTTTGACTATCGATAGTTCTCACTCATACATACATACATACGTAAAGATGCTGCTTGAAGCCAAAAATCGTTGATAAACTTTTGTTCCTTAACAGCGAAAATTTTTCAGTTTGGTGCTTGGTGCGTTTTTTGGTGCTTTTTTTAGTTTGAAGACACCAAATCTGAAAATTAAAAAAAAAATATCGAAGTTAAATTAATAGCAATCGTAAATATTTTAGCAAATTTACAAAAATTTTAACATAATCATGGCAAAATGACAATCGTAAGCGAGCATATGTTTGCCAAAAAATTTTTGTCTCACAAAAAATGTTTCCCACTATGCGCTCAAATAAAAACTCATTAAAAATGGAAATCAAATTTCGTTATGTTTCAGGTGTCAAGCAGTCGGAAAGAAAAGTTCTTTTTGTTCCTTTTGTTCACGAGATCATAAGAGACTACAGTGTAGATTTAAACTACCACATAGTTCATGAAACTTAAATTTTTGTGTTTGCTTTCGCTTGATAGGAATTGTAGAAAAAATTATTCAATACGAAGGAAAATTTAACATAGTATAAACGGTCAGAAAAAAATTATAAATTTTTCTTGAATCTAAGCGAAGCGGTAACGCTGGACACAGCTGTAAATTAAAAAATAACAACAAGAATGCTATCGTCGCTTGGACGAAAATACTTGAATTTTTAAACAAGTAATTTTTAGCAAAAAAAAAACCGACTTAAAAAAAAATATATATGTCTATATATTTCATGATCCAATGATCGGATCTAAACCAAATTAGTATGGGACCACCTCTGAGACACTACCTACCGGTTATTCAAATCGGTTGACGTGGTGCAAAGTTATGCGGTAACATACATAAAAAAAAAAAAAAAAATATTCCGACGAACTGATAACCTCCTCCTTTTTTGGAAGTCGGTTAAAAACAGAAAAAATCGACCGTCGAGCAAGGAACATTGATTTTTATTAATTTAAATCAGCATCACTACAAAAAAAATGGTATGCAAGTAAAGTCCATTAATTACTGCGATAAAAATTTTGTGTTTTTCTAAAAAAAACTTGATTATTCTTGGGTTTTAGTGCTTTTTCAAATTCAAAACTTGGCAACACTGGATAGAATACAAGATTGCGCCGATCGCAGCAGAATTCGTGAGAGTAATTTTGGCGTGACGTCATCGTAGAGTTGACAACTGAGAGCGGCGAGAATAAGCTGTTAAAATCAGTGTTACCAATTCAACCGCAGAAACTTCGATTTAGCCGGCAGCCGATTTGTTACCCGTTTTGCAGCCGATTTCGCTATTTACCGCATTTTATTAAAATTCAAATATATGTACATAAAAGTTTCCATTTTTTAAAATTTGGCGAAACTGGTAGCCTTATTTCGGAGAAAGTTTTCATATCGGACTGTGTTAAGTATATAAAATTGAAAGAATTTTTTCTAATCCGAAAAGTCCTAAAATACTGGGCCGATTTCAATGACTTTTATTTTATGTGAATATACAGTAACCCGATTGACTGGGACGCGACATTTTAGCAATTATTCTTTTATAAAAGTATAGCTGATTACTTACAAACACCATTTAAATCCAAATTTCATATTTTAAGCAAAATTTATGAAAATTCTGATTTTTTTAATTTAAAATTTACTACACTAAAAGTAAAGTACAAATTTAAGGTAGCTGGCACTTACCGTTGATTTTTGGAAATTTTTTGTTGACGGTGTTCCGCATTTTTTTCCATATAAAATATGTTAGAACATATTTTGTATGGAAAAAATTCGTAACACCGTTATAAAAAAATTACAAAAATCAATGGTAAGTCCTAGATACTTTAAATTTTCACCATATTATACTGAATTTTAATGGACTACAAGACTGCATACATAACATTTTATAAAGATGCTGATTAAAAAGTTAGAAATTTTGCAGAAATTTCATAATTTTTGCACAAAGTCTGAAATTGAGACTTATATGGTGTTATATGGCTAAAATTTAATAAAAACAATTATAAACATTAAATAAACTAAATAAAAATAGACAAAACTTGCTAAAATCTCGCGTCCCATTTTATATTTGGGTCACTGTATTTTTTCCAAAGAAGGACATAGCGGGGACTTTCTTTATAAAGTTTTTGTTATGAATGGCTTAAATTTAAGTGGGAAGTGTTATTCGCAACACTTGGAAAATAAGGCAGAGAATCGATGTGAAGCAAAACTCTCTGGGAAGACAATGCCTGTGAATAATTGTATCATGGTGCCAACATACTTTATTGTTGCTTATTATTGCTCTCAGACAGGCATGTGAGAGAGTGAGTAGGACATTAAAAACAGGAGTTTCGAATATATGGACATCAAAATACAATTAGATAGTTGAATAGTTAAAAACTTAAAAGACGACCGGCTTGTTCGATACAAATTAATGGCGTTTTCTTTTCTCGTAATAATGTTGGCCTGTTTTCTTCAGCCCTTTCATAGCTTCACGTGTTCATTTCTCAAAATATTGCCCTCCGACTGACCAAAATACTTTCTACTAATATAGCTACTTTTCTGGATGAAAAGTAAACTAGTGCAAATGTTACAATGTCAGGCAACATTTTTCAATAAAAAAGAAAACGCCATAAGTTTGTAATTGATCTCTTTTTTTATATTTAAGTATTACAAACATGACTTCTGATGTACGTATAACAAAGGCTTCTTTTGTTTAACAAAAATAATTTGTAATAAATTCGCCAGTCTCTGTTTTTGTGATTTATTTAACGAGTGATGTTAAGCTTAGCTACGTATAACCTTTATTAACCAAAAAAAAATTAATGATTTTACTAGTCTTTCTACTTGCGATTTCTTTAAATAACACATGTGAGTTTTAGTTGAAACATTTTAGCCGTTTTTTTTTTGCCAATATAGCCGGTCGGCCCAAAAAGTTCTGGCAACACTGGTTAAAATGTCCGATATTTGTAAACAAGTTTTAAGTTAGGTTAGGAAAATGTGCAGGTTATCACTTGCACAAGTTTTAACTGCGCACCTCATTATTTTAAACAAATTGACGGAAATATTAAAGTATTTATTAAAACTCACGAGATTCTTTACTTGCTGGTTGTACACACACAAAGATATTTACCAAGAACAGTAACCCAGCCAGCAAAATATCCGGAAACGTATCCGAAAATGGAAACAATTTCGTGTAAAAACCTGATGTTTCATCCATTTTCCGATTCCGTTTTCTCACGTTTTTCAGATCAATTCTCCCACTAAAGCATAGATGGGCACACCAATACAGTCTCATTTTGTCATGGTATTCGTGAATCGCGCTGAGTAACAGTTGCCACTTTTCTATATTGTACAAAAGTGCGTCGTTTTTTGCGCGTGTTAGAAAACGCTCTTACAAATTTATATTTAATTTGTATTATGAACATGAAACGAAAATAATAAAATATAATAAAAAAATAATGAAGAAATAATTTCAAATAATGAATTATGAAATTAATTTTTATAAGTACATATGTACGTGCATGAAAAGTTTTTTAATTTAATTTCATTAAACTAATGTTTTAAAAAATGATAGTTTATTCAACAACAAAATTCACGAATTTAAAATTTCTAAACTTTGTAAAAAACTCAGTATTCAATAAAGTATACTAAATATATTAAATTGCCGTATCGTACATACATATATACATAAAACCCATTACAAAAAACTTTAAATTGGTTTACACAGTTCGGCAGTTTGACTTTTTTACCATGACAAATAATGTCGCCTTATATTAAAAGTACGATTCCAAGTAGTCGTATTATCACATAACAAGCATTGGGCATTATTGGCTTTTCTTAAAACCGAAATTTGTAATTGGCACTCATACGCAGCCATTTTGGGCATTGTTACATATATAGGTGGCAACAACGCGCTGAAATTACGAATAAAAATATTCAGCGTGCTATCACTCTCATGAAAACTGAAAGCAGACTGAATTGAAATTCGCTGCGTCGTTTCTGTATACGTATAAGCGATGCGACGCAGACGCTACTCGCGAGTAGCGTTTTGCCCATCATTGCACTAAAGTGTTCTTCCGAAACGTATGTGCAGAAAAGTATCGAAAATGGTTGTAAAACGGATGCGCTTTCGGCTGTTTTCCTGAAATCTGTCTGATAAAATTTTTCGTTGAAAACGATTTCATTATGAACTTCACAGAAACTTTTTCATAGTTACAGGAAACCAAACAAAAAACAAATTTAAGATTCAGCAATTATTTCAATTTGAATAACTAATTTTAATGTGTTGCTTCTGACGGAATTCGAAAATGGGACCTCCTGAAAGCTAGCAAATAGTAGCACACTTCTCTGCACACTCAGCTACTGGCGAATATGTATACATGTTTTCAAATGCACAGTTTGAACAAATATTTTAAAATTATTGTTTTGAATTAAGATGATCATGAACCAAAAAGACAAGATCACGACAGCAGAAGAGTGGCCCGTTATAATCGCACTTATGAAAAAAGTAGGGCGATTTTGACATAAGCCGTTTGTTTACATTTTTTCGTTTGTTTACATTTTGGTGGTGGCTTCTTTACTGTTACAAAGCGAATTTTATGTGTGGCTTCTTAACTGTTACAAAGCGAATTTTATGTGATTTTGATTTATTTATTATTTAAAAATGAAGTGCGCCGTGATTTCTTGCAAAAATAATTACTACAACAATAAAGACGTGAGTTTTTTTGGTTTCCCGAAGGAGGAAAACTTACGTGAGCGGTGGGAGCAGTTTTGTGGTCAAAGCGTTAGCAAAAGTGCAAAAATTTGCAGCGCCCATTTTGTTCCAGAGGATTTTCAGAACTGCTTGAAGTTTCAAACGGGTTGGTTCATACGTTGCATAGTCACTCACGTATATTGTAAAGGTTGAGCGAAATTCCAGGATTTGCGAAATTTCCGATTCTGAAAAAAGGGGCTCTTCCGACCAATAATCAGCCTGTTGCTGAAGGCACGCATAGCGCTGGAAAGCTCAGCATTTCGGACTTGTTGGAGGCTGCCAAAATAATTGCAGAAGCTGAGGAGCAGGAAAATATAGCCGAGACTGCGATGATTCCTTTGGTGGAGGTGGCAGCCGATAACAAGGAGCAGGGAAATGAGAATCAGCCTGTTGCACAAGTCACCCATAGTGGTGGATTACCGCAAGCAAAAAAACCCGGCATTTCGGACTTGTTGGAGGCTGCCAAAACAATTGCAGAAGCTGAGCAGGAAAATGTACCTGTGACTGCGAGAATTCCTTTGGCGGAGGTGACAGCCGAAAACCAACAAAGTCCAAGTGGTACAAGGCTATTGGAACAAAAACTGTTAGTCAAAAACTGTTAAGTTAAATATACATAGTTTTAGTTCAAACGACGGTTATCATATTGTGCAGAGATTTACTTAAACGTGAGGCACAACGAAAGCAAAAGTTTTTTCTAGAAAAAATGTGAGTATTTAAAGAAGGGCGCTATTATTATTAGTTTATTATTATTTTGTTATTGATCCAGTGAAGCGATGGAGTGTGAAATTCATCGATTGCGAAAGAACTCCAAAAAGCGATTGGAAGACAACACGAAATTGCAGCACAAAGTGTAATAACAATGTGGTAGTGGTTATAAAATGTGTTTAATAATATTTCCAATTTCCTTCCTTAGTGAGTTACTAACACGCGAAAATTTGGCACTTCTGGCGAGTGAAAAGGAATGCAAAAAAATTATGACTACCCTACAGGAACGCATAAGAAGCGCTGAATTCGAACAGAAGAACATTGAAGAGAAGCTCCGAACAATTTTCACTCCCGGCCAAATAAAAAAAACTAAAGCGTGGAAATAAACTTATGAGATGGGCTGAAGAGGACATATCGCACTCAATAACGTTATACTCAACAAGCGCAAAAGTATATAAATTGCTGAAAAAGAAGGGGTTTCCGCTTCCTGCAGTGCGTACTCTTCAACATTGGGCTAAGAAGGTAATCATAAATACCGGCATAATCGAGCCGGTCACAAAAATTTTATCCGCTGCTGTTCAGCTCGATGAGGTGCAGAAGTTGTGTGTACTGAGCTTCGATGAGATGAAGATTCGTAAAGCATATTGCTACGATAAATCTTCTGACACCACGTATGGACCAGTAGATTACGTACAAGTAGCTATGCTAAGAGGTATATATGTTCTTACTTATAATAGTATTTAACATAACATATCAATAAATAAGGGTAATTATTTTTACAGGTCTCATGTCGAAATGGAAACAGCCGGTGTTCTATGATTTCGACTGTAGGATGACAAAAGAAATACTCTACAGCATCATAAGCTCGGTGAAGACATGTGGGTACCATGTAGCCGCTGTTGTAAGCGATTTAGGCGGAACAAACCGAGCGCTATTTAATGACCTCGATGTAAGCACCGATACTCCATGGTCAGTAAAATTGAATCTCCTAATACGTACTCTACTTAATTTTATAGTGTAAAATTTTTTCTTAATTTTAGGTTTGTCTACGATGATAGGCGTATATTTGTGTTTGCGGATCCACCACATCTCATCAAGCTTCTTCGTAACCACTTCTTGGATAGTGGTTTTATGGTAAACGGCAAGGAGGTGAAGAAGGATACCATCGTTGAGTTGCTCTCGTGTACTTCCTCAGAGTTATCAATAACTCACAAAGTTAACAGCAGCCACCTCAACGTTTTTGGACCCCAGCGACAAAAGGTGAAAATGGCAACAAAGCTTTTTTCGCACACCGTTGCGCAAGCAATTACGCGTGCTGCAAGCTTAGGCTACCTCGGAGGTCACAATTGGGAGGAGTGTCATAAAGAATTCAAATTGGTAACTAGTGCTTTAACATCACATTTTTCACATTTATGCGATGTAATCCTCCTTTTCAGGTAAATGACTGGTTTGACGTCATGAACGTAAGGGTACCGTATCCTGACACTAGAAAACGTACTCATGCGTATGGATTAGCCTTGGATATTCAGGACGAAATCCTACAGCAAATGACGCAACTCATGACCGAAATGCGTGTAGTTGGGAAATTAAACATCATGCCTTTTCAGAAAGGTACTAATTTAAAAAACCATAATTTAATCAAATTAAAACTTTTTGTTGTTTTTATAGGAATTATTCAATCTAATTTGGCGTTAAAGTTGCTATACGAGGATATACAAAGTCGGTTTAATCTTAAGTACATCCTAACGTATAGGTTGAATCAGGATGTACTTGAGAATTTTTTTGGCGTAATGCGCTCGAAAGGAGGCATGAATGACCATCCCGATCGCCAACAATTCAAGTACCGCCTGCGCTCCTACATCCTGGGATTCAACGAGGGCGTGCTTTCAGACAGCGCGAATGTGTCAATCGACGACACTCCAGATATTGAGTTAGAAAGTAACTCGCTCACAGGTAATGCGAAGATAATTTGTATTATGAATATTATCACCACTTCATATATAAATATACATATAATTCTTTACTTAGGCATTATTTTCAATAAAGTTTTATTGAAATCAGACGAAGGCAACGAAGAAAATAGCGCGCAAGAGGAGCAAGAAGTGGAAGGTCTGGAAAACGACGGGCTCGAAAATCTCGCGAGGTATATCTGTCATAAACTGCATAGCTCAGTGCCAGATTTGAGAGCAGAAAATGCCGATGACAGCTATACCTGGGTGAACCACCTTACGGAAGGTGGTTTATCAAAGCCCACAGAAGAGTTGATGGCGCATATGCACCAACTGCAGAGCGTGTTTGACGAAATCAACGGAAACGGATTAAAGATAATGCCAAACTTCGTGGAAGAACACATCAGAAGCACAAATCATATAAGCTGCGATATGAGGGTGAAGAGATTATTTTTCCGTACACGCATGTTCGTCAGAATGCGAACTTTGAATAAGCAAATTTCTAACAGTGCAAAATCACGAAAACGAAAGTTTCGAAAAATAATCACATAAAGTAAGTTTTAAAGTGTACATATTTATATATATATGATGCATGTTGTAATCTTTCATCTAATAATTTCACAAGCCCAAAAGCTGGACTCTAATGTGCCTAATTTTTAATTTTCGGCTAGTCGTCGAACCAAGCAACCAATTTTGAGAACAATTTCTCGTAAGCCCCTCAAAAGTAACGAGCAAAAACTACGCACTTCAACAATACTCCTCAAAAATTCTTTGGCGAATATGCATGCTGTTACAACACAACCAACAAGGGTAATAAACTATGTATATTTGCCAATTTCTCAATAATCTAGATATCATTTTTAATAATACTAAAGTTTCGGTTTGTATACTTTCAATATTTTCCCAAATGTCTGAGGTTTTTTTGAGAAAAGTGAAATGCAGCTAACATTTCTATACCTTACCGCAGATACAAACATACATATATATGTACATATATAAAATAAAAATAATAGAAATATTTCTGTAATAATTTCAGGTGAGAACTATCTGATGAAGATAAAAATCATGATCACGGCGATGGTTATGAATCCTCTGATTTGGACGTTGACGACAATGAGATTGAGAACTTGCTCAACGAGAATTTACCTGATGACTTACAAGGAACCGAAGAAACCGAAATATGAAGATCTTTTTAAAACTGTACTGGAAGGTTTGTAGCAAATCGCTTTCACTAGACGAATCTTTAAAATGATGTTCTTGTTGCGAATTTTCAGAGAAAGAACGTAACCATTTTGAAGTTTTGCCAGAGGGTTGGGTTCAGGTGACTCACAACAGCGGCATGTCACTATTTCTGCATAAACAAACGCGTGTCGTTACAGCGTCGATACCCTATTTTCTTGGTCATGGCAGTGTCCGAGTAAATTGCTTCTAGTTTTTAACGTTTCTTTGGCAAGTGTGTATTTGAGTTAACATCTTCGACGAATGCCATATCAGAAAATGGCGAAGTGATACAAGTGACACAGTTACTACAGTGCCTTTGTCATTACTTTTCAAAAGTGCAGCATCAACACCACTGCGATTCCAGAGAACTTGGCTGCTAATGTTGCGACTTTGAAGAGCCTAGCACCGCCTGCAAAGATCGTCACTGTCACTGAAAATACGCAAAGAGTCGTTGACGCCAGAGCAATTAAATAAATATTGCACCAAATTGTTCAAATTCAAGGTAATACGCATTTTTCGTTTTCGCTCGTGGAAAGCTCAACGGAAATTCACAAAGAATCGTAAACACATTAAAAACTTGCAACGTCACACACTTCCCGATAGAACGAAATTGATTAAGTTTCCAATATTGGCACCAAGCGGCGATGCGAATGCGAATTCTCGCGGCAGCAGTGGATTATGGACCCGAATGGCAAGAGTTATGTGTTTATTGCATGAGTATGTGCAGCATGCGCTGAAGGAACAGCCCACATACGAATTCAAAGAGCTGGAAAATGCTAAGACTCCCTACTCGGCCACGACGTCTATCAATGATTTGAAATATGGCATCAGTATAATCAATGGACACATTTTTGTAAGCACAAATAAACACTAGTTGTAAATGTATCGAAATATCTAAATGCAATACGCATGTTGTATTTTTAAAGATTATACGTACATAATAAATACAATTTTATACATAATAAATACAATTTGTCACATTCAGCAATCACTTCAATTTTCTTTATTTTCGCTTTTGGCAACGTATATACACTTATGGTAAAGTATAATTTAGCACGACAACATCATTTATAAGCACTTCTTTATTAATTTTCAACAGAATTTGCATAATAAAAATGATTATTAAAGCGTTCAACAATCACGCGGCTTTCTTCGTTTTCATTTCGTTGTTTACTTCTCAGAACAAAATGGCGTCGAGATTTCAACAGCTGAAAATAACTTTTTTCTTTCTTTCCTTAAGGCGTGATCTTGTGTCTTTCGTTCATGTAAGATGATGACATTTTTCGGATACGAAAAATGAACAAATATGAAAATCGTTTTCTGAACATTTCCGGAAACGAAAAATGTACGAAAACTGTACTTTCTACAAAAAGTACGTTTCTCTGCTGGCTGGGTAGTAACCGGCCGTCTTCACATGTCTGAAAATCTCGCTTGCGTTCTGCTTTTTTCTCTCGCAAGCGAGATAGAGTTTTATTGACTGGGCATTTGATAGCATACTTTTTCATTTGTAAAATGTCGCCAAACAAGAAGACTCTTGCTGACTCTTGAAAGTTTGAAAAGATTAGAAAATCTGCATAAGGACAGAAAAAGACGCAAAAAACGGTTTTGGGCGAATCCTTACATGAAAATAAGGGAAATTAGTTTGGAACCTCGGCTTCTAAAAGATGTCTCATAGGAATGTGAAACAGATTTTCAGAATTTTAGTAGAATGGACATTGACAAATTTGAGGAAGCAGAATACTATAGAAATATACATATGTGTGAGGTATTGCAGGCTATTGTTGACGCACTGCACCACCAGTATATGAGAGTAAGCTTTAATAGTATGTACTTACTTTTCTTTTCAATTAATTTTATTTCCCTCTGCAGGCACCTAAAACAGAAAATGAATAACGCTCCATTGTTAATGAATTTGACAGACTTTGGCAATTTCCACATACTTTGGGTGCCATTGATGGAAAACACATTCGAATAAAGGCACCACCGTATTCAGGCTCAGACTTCTTTAACTATAAAGGATTCTTCATCATCGTATTATTGGCAATAGTGGATGCACATAGTCGTTTTACTTATATAGATGTTGCTGGAAACGGGAGAGCTTCTGATGTTATGGTTTTCAAACACAGTTAGTTATATGAAGCACTAGCAACTGGAAAACTGAACATTCCGGCAGATGAGCCTTTAAAGGGCCAAGCACCAAAACGCCCTATTACTTCATTGGCGACGATATTTTTGGTTAGAATAAAAATTTAATGAAAGCATACAATCGTAATTCAGACCTTTCCCTTTCCCAAATGGCATTTAACTATCGATTGAGCAGAGCACGCATGACGGTAGAGATGGCATTCGGCGGACTTGTTTCACGATTTAGAATTTTCCATCGTCCCATGCTGCGTGCTGCACAATTATCTTTCAAAAACTCTAAATGACCCCTTGAGTCCTGAACAACTGAATATTCCAACATCTATAGGAAGCCTGCCGGCACAAGAACAAAATGTTTACAGGCATGCGAGTAAAATGAGAGAAAATGTGCGAAATTACTGCGTAACCGTAAAATAAACAGACAAGCTGCAATTTAAAGAAAAAAACTTCTTTTAAAAAAAAAATCACTAATACGTATAGCTAAATATGTACTTATGTACATACTAAGACGTGTTACACTTAAAACTGCAAATTGAAAAACTTACTTTCTTTCATATTTTATTTAGCAAACACAAATATCTCGTCCATAGTTTATATATTTAAAGAATCGTAAAAACAATAACACAAAACATTTCAATTATTCAATGGTTGACGTTGAAATATTCTTATTTTAGATTTTATTCGTCTCATCATCGTTTGCACGGTTGAGTTTGGTACCAATTTTGTTTCTCGGGAATATTTATATTTAAAATCTACAATGTGTTCGGCCGACCGGAGATATTTGTGTAACTTTATCTTTATTATTGCCCAATACCTTTCGATTGGCCTTAATTCTGGACAATTTGGTGGGTTCATGTCTTGGTCTATGAAATTGATGCTTTAGCGTTGGTACCAACTTCTTGCAACTGACGAATAGTGACAGGTGGCCAAGTCTGGCCACAATATCGTAGAACCTCGATGAGTTCTTATAAAGGGTAAAAGCCTTTTTTCAAACACTCATTCAAGTAAATTTCGGAGTTTTTTGTACCTGTTGTCACAAACGGCGTACTGCGCTTACCACATTGACAAATCGCTTGCCATACCATACATTTCTGTGCATATTTTTCACTTTTGATTGTTTTAAATTTTTCTGCTACTTTACACCTTTCAACTGCAGAATAAAACTCTTTGCCGGGAAGAGATCGAAAATCCTTTTTAATGTAAGTTTCGTCGTCCATTATAATGCAAGCGCGTTCATTGTTCAATAAGTGCTTGTACAATTTTCAACTTCTCGAAATCGCTATTTTTTGTTGCTTATTTTCTCTACGAGGAACAATATATTTTCTATAAGACATCATGCCATGTCTTCTTTTGATTCTTAAAATCCGTACGGCATTAGTACCATATTTTTTTGCCAAATCACGTAGCGATAGATTAGGGTTTTTTCTCAAACTCCTTATCATATTGTTCTCCAAATTCATATCGCTCCTACAGGTATTTTTCCCGGTTCCCTTTTTTCTGGCGACAGTATTTACTCTTAAAGGGCGAATAACTGTTCTTCGAACGGTCGCGTAACCTCATTTTGCTTCTTTTGCTATAGATTTGTCTGTAGCTGCTTTATTACTCAAATAAATTTTCATTACGTTTTCTCGCACTTTCTCTTGTGGCGACGACATATTCAATTCGATGCACTGAACAAAACAAAAACTGTTAGTGAATAAAATTTATACCACAGCAAATTCAAATGTAAAAAAGCTAAGCCTACTAGACAGTTTACTATACAAAATATTTGAGCTGGAAATTTTTAAATTTTAAGTGTAACACACCTTAAAATCAGATTATTTAATTTAATTTCGAAAACAAAAAAAAATCACTATTACTTATAACTAAGAAAATCTTCGCACATGTAAAATGGCATAAAAACGCAAAAATTCAAAAATACTTATTACTTCTTACTTCTTACTACATATACATATCTATTGACTACAACTAAACATTTCGTCGAAGGTGATGTCGGCGTCATAAATTGCATTTTGCAGTATGTTAGTTGTCGCAATTCCGTGAGGAGCATATTCATTATAAACGGGGGGATCCAAGTAACCTTTATTTTCATTCCTAATTTTTGCCAAAAAATAGTTTCAGTGGCATCAACAAGCGAGAACTGCCTTAGCTGAGACGCAATTAAGGCCCGTCCACACAGAACTTTGGCGTTGCGTTGGCGTTGGCGTCGCTTCAACAGCTGACTATGAATACATGCATTTAAATGCAGCCGTCCACATAGCTAAAATTCGACAACGCTCACTCCAACACAAAGCAAAAAGATGGCCAACTCTCAACTTTTCGCGTGCGTTGCTTGTCAGCTGTTGTAAATAAATAAAATTATGTGAAATATTTTTCCTTTTTAATCAAGTGCGGGCACAAAATATCGTTTTTAATGCAGTTATTGTTATGAAATATTAATTTATCTGTCATTAGTATGTTAATTTAGTGGCCCAAGCATTCGCTGTCAAGCGTTCATTGTAGCAAGCATACTTTTGACGTGCGTACTGTCAAACCAACGCCAACGCCAAAGCCAAAGCGAAAGTTCTATGTAGACCGGCCTTTTTTTTGCCGAAGGATGTGTAGACATCATCACTTTCGTTGCCACTTACAGAGATAACAATAGCACTGATAGCATCGTCGTATTTTGCATCATTTTGCGACTTGCGGGAAAACGTCTCCGAAGGACCATTGGCTCTGGTGTTGTCGCTAATACCGATGAAACGCCCAGATCATCTTGTACTTCAACAGTTTCCTGAATGAGGAAATACATTTAATGAGTGTGATATACTAAAAACTATTTAACTAACACACAGTTTCTAAGTTACTGGAGGTTTTACGCAGCATAACTACAGAGTTGAGGAAACTCATCTCATAAAAGTAGAAAAGGGGCGGTTCGTAAATGTGCTCACTGGATGACTTCTTGCTGCTATCAATTTTTTTCTTCTCCACAACGTAAGAATCTCGCAGATGTTTAATTTTTTTTCTTTATTTCACCGACATCTTTTTTAAATTCTTTCGCCAATTTAGCCCATGCATTTTATTTTAATCTGTCCGTTTATAGGTTGCACTTTTGAAATTCCAAAGACATTCGCATTGTTTATAAATATTTATTAATTTAAAAACTTCCTGAGGGCGCCGCTCCATTTTATGACTTATACCAAAAATGGCTGCTTCTAAATTTGTATTTACCTCCAAAATAAACGATGTTGCTACTCTGAAGAATTCTGCGAAATGAGAAGATAGCTGTCAAACAACAAAAATGACAGTGTTATTGTGGCATGTTAACATTTTTATTTTTAATATTTTTATTGAGCTTTGTACCACGATTGTTTATTAGGAA
>NW_023458557.1:42973187-42981227 GCF_013731165.1 Rhagoletis pomonella
GAGGACTTGGTCATACCGAAACATGAATACCCTATACAATTTGTAGTTTTCCATACTGAATATAATATTTTTTTCATAACGCCTACTTGTAAGCAGCGTATGACTTTTTTCTCGAAAGGCCATTTTTGAATAAAAAATATTGCAATAAAATTGTATCGTAGTTTCCAATATATAAAAGTTTTTTTTACATAATCAATACACTACACGGGATGTAGGGTGTATCAAATTAACAATATTTCACACACGTTCTCTGAAAATGTCACAACATATTTTCTACCGTCTAGAAACGAGAAATGCTAAAAATTCGCTTAAGTGGTAGAGACTAAATATTTTATTCACAACTGTCTTAGGAACTATCTGTAATAAATAAAATATCTTATTGAAGAAATGGCTAAAAAGTATACACTTGTTACAGCTATATGTTCAATTTTGAGTTAATGCGTTTTGTTTATTGATGCGTTTTAGACTAAAGCTTTTCAAGAGCGTGTGTACATACTTAAGTGTGCGTTGTTTATTGTTCTTTTGGTTGTCTTGCTTGATTTTGTTTTTCACTTTCAGAGCACGAGTAACGTAACATTTATTGTGCTCTTATTTGCTTCAGTGTACTAATTAGAAAGATAGTATGATTTAAGCTTAGATTCTAAATTAAGGTTCAGACTTTAACAATGAACAGCTTAAAAAGACTGCAAACGACTTTATATTGCAATCATTTTCTGATTGCAATAAAATGATTGCATTCAAGTAATTAAAGAATGCCGATGACTTTTTAGTCATGACTTACAAAAATGAATAAGTACTAACTTTTTTTAGTCCCAGTCATGACTAACAAACAATTATTGCTATCATTTGACCCCCAATCAAATGAATGCAAAAGTCAATAAGTATTGCATTACTTAACACCTCTGTAGCATATGCAGATGATATAGTGGTGGCGGTATCAGGTCTCTTCCCCTCAACGATTAGTGAAATCCTAGAGGGAGCTTTGCTCCGGCTAAACACCCGGGCTACAAAAAGTGGGCTGGGTGTCAACCCTAGCAAGACGGAACTGATTCTGTTCACCAATAAAACAAAAATACCACAATTCAGGCAAGAATATTCAGTAGGAACTGGGGGTTGAAGCCAAAGCTTGTCCTCTAGATGTACACGGCTATCATACGACCAATACTAACGTATGCGGCGTTAGTTTTGTGGCCAGCACTAGATAAACAATACAACGTCACGAAATTAGGCAGTATACAAAGAGCAGATTGTTCAGGTGCTACAGGGGCAATTAAGTCGTGTCCATCTGATGCGATCAACTAACCATAGAACTCCATATCTGCGAAACTGCTGCATCTGTGGCAGTCAGACTCAAAGAGTCAGGCTGCTGGAGGGCGCTGAAGCACGGTCATAGTGGTATTCTTGACAAGCTTATCGAATCAGGGAAACAATCAGATTATATACCTCCTACGACAGATTTCAGGAAAAGCTTTCAGGTGAAGTTTCCTTCAACACGGGATTGGAGTAGGGGCAGGATAGTCGAGTAGAATTCCACTGAAATCTATACTGACGGGTCCACAATGAACTGCGGTGTGGGTGCGGGGATGTTCTCTGGAACGCTGAATGTCTCTCCCTCGTTTCGACTACCTGGCTTTGCTAGCATCTTCCAAGCGGAAGTACTGGGCATCGAAAGGGCCTGTAAATCACTAGAGACGAACTGTGTAGGTGTACGAAAAGCATAAATTTTTTCAGATAGCCAAGCGGCACTTCTGGCACTTGCCTCACCGTTAACAAAATCCAAAACAGTCAGAGATTGCAAATGTGCGTTAAGCTCGGCGGCCGAAATAATAGACATCACTCTCATCTGGGTTCCCAGCCATAGGAACATACACGGAAATGAGAGGGCTGCCGAGTTGGCTAAGGCCGGAGCATCTTTGGATGAATCCGAAGCAGAAACTATAAATTGTCCACTCGGACCCATCAAAAGGGAACTGCATCTGCAATTCACACGTATGGCTGAAACACGTTGGGACAACCTTCAAACCTGCAAAACTGCGAGGTACATATGGCCGCACTATGACAAGCCAAAGACAGAAGAACTCAAGGGGTCGAGGAAAGATATAGTCAAATTAATAGCCACGATAACGGGACATTGGCCCATTGGTGAACATGCAGCTAGAATGGGCCTTCCGTACAACCCTCGGTGCCGTAGCTGAAATCTTGTGGGAAGTAAGGAAACTGTCCTTCACTACCCTGCAGTGAAACCCCAAACTAGTCAGGAAAAATACTAGTTTACAACTAGAATTTCCTGACTGAAACCGAACTAGTTCGAAAATTACCAGACTTGTACCAAGTACAAACTATTTATTCATGCCCTGTTTTGACTTCGACAGTTTAATACAATAAAGTAAACAAAATATTACAACTTTTAATTGGGTATATTGTAAACCGTTAAATGGAGTACGTATTCAATTATACAAGATCTGTTAAATAATGATTAATATTCATAATGATTATTAATTAAAGCATGTTTCTTTGGATAACCGTTTAATGAGTAATAATTAATTACGTAAAAAAACGTTAATTAATTCATTAATTTTAATTACATCATAATTTTGTTATTTTTGATCATTTTAAATTATTTTTGACTTGTTTTAATTACACGATTATAATAATTTGATTAATTTCTATTATTAATAATCAAGAAAAACTATTGACAAAAGCTAAGAATATTTAATAACTGCTTAAATTATTCATTTGTTTCATTCTTATCCAAATCTCAAATTTTAAACATTAATTATTACTTTTGTAAAATTTGAAAAAGAAAAGACTGGAATGTGCCAAGTTAATGAATTTAATTTATTTTAATGAAAACTTTTATTTTTATTTTACTTCACTCAAAGTCTTCATTTTATTTTTAACTAAAATGTTTTCTTTTGCATATTCAATATTATTAAAAAATGATAAAAATATAGTATTTATTGTACCTAAAACCTTTTACTTTTAATAACCCTTAATGAAAAATGTGTAATATATTAAAGTGTACTTAATCAAAACTGTTTTATTGTATATTCATGAATTCATTTTATTTTTTGACTCCCAAAGTAGTCGTTTTGGTCCTAATTGGACTAGTATTTTTCTGTCTATTTTGAACTAGTATGAGACTGGTATATTTCTGACCGAAATCTGACAATTGCCATCTCGTAGGACATCCCCATGTTAAAAATACCAGTTGATTGCATGGAAAAAAGATAGTTGGCTGACTAGTTGGGCATGCGCTTCATACTAGTTGTGAGGTAGTTTACAATTAGTACACTTGACTACACGGTACATATGCACATATGTATGAACTCATTTGTTGCAAGTGGCTTTGATATTCGTAGCATGGTTTTAGGCATAGGTTTAGTATTCTGTTAATAAAAAAAGGCGAAAATTTAAGAAATACTGAAATCATTTTAACTGGGTCCGTTGACAGCTGATGAACATATGAGAATATATGTATATAAGCAGGGGCGCACCCAGGAATATATTTTAGGGGGGGTTTTATATTTCTGAAGATATATCACCGGAAAATATTGAAAATTTTCTTCAGATAATACGCTCTTTAAAATATATTTATGCAAGTTTTATGTACAGTATGTAATAAATAAATAAACGTTTTAAAATCCATAAACTGCACTTTATTTACATAAGATTAACAGAACTCAAACACTTTTAACCGACTTTAAAAAAAGGGGAGGTTATCAATTCGCCGGAATACGTAACTTTGGACCACGTGAACCGATTTCAGTAATCATTTTTTTGTAGAAAGACGGTACCTCAAGGTTCGTCCCGTAATTTGGTTTAGAGATCCGATGATTGGATCATGAAGAAATTAACGGTACCCCTGAATTTGAATATAAGAATTGAAGCCCGTTGTGTTCTTTCCTTAAAAACTACTTGTTTAATAAAAAGTGCTATAAACTCAAGATGCGCTCAACTTTCAAAAGTACCTAAGAAAAAATTTTAAATAAGACTCAGTAAAAATAAATTTATTGATTCCATGAATTTTTGCACTTTTATGTTCCTTTTTTCGATTTCTGGTTTCTGGCTTTCATAGAAATGGTGATTTTTCACGATTTCTAATTTTTTTTTAATATTTCGAATACCGAAAAAATTAACTGAACTCTCAAGAAAAACCAAAAATTCATATAAAACGACGGACGAGAAATGAAAAAGAAATTTTCTTCTACCAAAATTTCTTAAATCAGTTTGCAGCTCTCAAGAAAAAAATGCTCGTATATTCATTTCCTCATGAAAATTTACAGCAAAAGCAAAGCGCTTTTTCAAGCAACAGAAATTATAATAAATATTTCTTATAATTTCCTTGAGAGCTGGATTCTTAGCTTTAAGATACAGTTTGTATTTGAGGTTATTAGCTTTAGGGGGGGTTTGAACCCCAAAACCCACCCCTTGTGTGCGCTAATGTATATAAGTATTGGTATGGATGATATAATACAAGATTGCACAAAGAGAAAACGAGAGTAAGAGGAAATACCGAACAAATGAATTTAGCTTCCCGTTTTGCAAATAAAAGATGGTATGTTATATGCAGGGAACGGATATTTAGGACCTAAAAACCTATAAAAAAGGCAAAATAAAATAACGAAATAGGCTGGAAAAGGCAAAATAAAATAGCGAAAAAGGCAGGAAAGGGCAAGAAGGTGTTGCAAAAAAGGCAAAACAAAATAGCAAAAAAAGCAGGAAAAGGCAAAAAAAAAGCAAAATAAGGCACCTAAAAGATAGAAAATACGAAGAACAATCAAAAAATACATTTATATTACAAGTAAAAAGAGAAAAACTATGAACTAGTTTCATTATATGAAAAATTTGTACTTTGAATCTTTGACTATTTTTCCTTTCGGGTTTCTAACTCATAAAACTTTAATCTGTATAATTGTAGTAACATTGAACCACAAGATGCATTTTGAAGTTTTCTGGCAGCATTTTCATTCGATTTTCGCGAAGAAAAGCCTTGAATGTACTAAATGTGCGCTCGACGTAAGTTGATACAAGTGGAGCCCAATTTAAATATGGAACGTTTGAAACGTTCATATTATCAGGAATAAGGGCGTTTTCCTCGCCCTTTATAATTCTATCAACACCCTTATTGTCTCCAAGCCTTCGTTAGCTGAGAAAACGGCTTTGAATTTTTCCAACACCAATTTGGCAAGAAGTCTCTGCGCTTCTATAAGCCGCATGGGCAATGTGTATATTTTTTAATATTAAAAAAAAAATGTAAATGCTATAATCTCTTTTTTAAAGGTAGAAAAGGCAAAAAAGGCAAATATCTTAAAAAAGGAAAAAAAGAGGCAAATATCTTAAAAAATGCAAAAAAAGGCAACATCAAATGTGTATATATGGAGTCAGGGAAAGCTAAATCGTGGACATTCTTAATCGAATATACTATATCTCTTTTGCAGAAAAAAGGCAATTTCCATAAAATCCGTTCCCTGGTTATATGTATGCATGACTGTAACGTAAACCTACCACACAGATTACATTCCTAAAAGAAAAGCTAAATTCAGAAATATATACATAGAGAAATGCTCAAACTACAAGCTCAAAAACAATAATTGATGCGGTGTTTTCAATATATTTTAGTGCTCTTGAGTTACAAGTATATACAAGTATCATATTTTATCAATCATACCTATAATTTCATGTATTAAAAAAATTAAAAATTAAAATGAATAAAAAAATTAAATTCGCAAAATTAATAAAATTGAGTAAAATTTATGTTTAATTTCTAACCTAACCTGCATGTATATGTATGCAATTGAATCGCCTAATAATAAGTTTACATATAAATAGATTATCCTCATTTTCGATCTTAACTCCTTTATCTGTAATTAGGAAACGAGACTAGCCATACAAAATTATTATTATAAAATAATCTCAGATTAAACCGATAACTTTTTGGTGTCCATTAGTTTTATCGATTATACTTGCGAAGAAGAGGAGGAATGTCAAATGGAGAAGCAAACAAAAATTGACGCAAGGAAAAGAGGTTTGTAAAGGTATTTGTAATAAAATATTAAGTTAAAAAATATTTAAATTGCTTAATATGTGTAGCAGGAAAAAGAGACCACGGTGGCACAGAGAAGAAACTTAACTTTTCCTCGAGTTGTCATGGACATTATATTTATATGTAAACGTGCTTTTATGCTTAGCCATACGCATATGTTTACACATCAAATTTTTTGAGATCCTAGTACTCACGCCTTTTTTTTACATTTTTGGAAGCCTGTAGATCCTCCACCCACCGCTGTAAGGAAAAACAGCACATGACCTTTTTTTCTTCCCATCATATCATCTTCAAAATCCAATAGGTCAAAATGACGCTCGAGTAAATCCCGATTTGGCATAGTGGACTCCCCTACTATTAATGTCTTACGCAGACTATCGTCACTTATACCATTCAAAACGTATATTATTATCGAAGTGTCTGCGATATTTTCCCTGCGGCCTATTGTCAACATCTTGTAGTAAAACTCAATTAACTTCTCACCTTTATTAAAAATAATAAAGAAGAGACAAAGTTACATACACATCAGCGTCTCTTGTGTTATTTTAGTTCTTTTGTTGTGAATTTCTCTTCCTTCTTGCACAAGACCACGGGTGCCGTTTCCAATTTCTTTTCCGGTCCAAAAAATGGACCAAATGGTAAAAAATGGACCAATTTCTATAACATTGGGAAATGGAGTGGTTTGTTGCTCTTTATCAAGAAAATATGGCAATTCAGTTTTTATTACTTTTTTACATATTGCGTACAAAGTGCATTACAATCGTATATTAAATATTTTTTAAAGTAACTTTTATAATATTTACCTATAAGGATAAATTGAATATACATACATAATATAATATTATTAATAAAGAAACAAAGAACACACTTTCAGGTACACACATGTACTTACAAGTTTTCAAAACTAATGCTGGATTTCCACTAGGCATTAAATGGCAAAAATGGGAAATGCCAAAGTAGAGCATTAACAAATAATCGTGTCATTACATTAAAAAAATAATCATTAAGTTCATTTCCACCTAAAATTTTTTTAAATGGCATAAATACATGAATTGAAAGGAACATTTAAATTGACATTAAATTGAAACCGCGGAAATTTTTTAAGCGTGCTTTGATAGATGATTAGCGATGCCCTATTTGAAGATCAGTCGCTTATTCAAACTTTTAGCAGGTGTTGCCAAAATTCATCAATTAAATAGAAAAAATTAAAAACTATTGCATGAAGTGAAAGGGTGATAATAACCTAACAAAAGCATTGTGAAATGGGCCATTTGAAAAAGCATTGGACCAATGGACCAAACGAAAAATAATGGACCAAATCTGGTCCATTTGGACTAAAACGGCAACCGTGCACAAGACGTCAAAATTATTGTCTGCATACGTCAAATCATTGTCCAATTTACTGTCTTGAAAATAATCAAGACATTGATTGAGACAATTGCAAGTATGCATGTATTAGTAAAAAGTGTGCATGTCTTGCTATTGTCATGACAGTGTTATCCGGTGCATACTCTTCCATTGGAACAATTTTGACAACTAATACGTATATCTTCATTTACCACGTTTATACGTAAGCTATTTGCAAATAAAAATAATTTGCAAATACCTAACTCACTGTCTATTCGATGGCGAAAATTTTTTATTTAAATAATATTGCCTGATTATAAAAAGGTAATAACATGACCATCGAAAAAGAAAACAAAGTTAAAAATGGCAACGTCTTGATTATAAAAAAGCAATAAGATGACCATCTAAAAAGAAAATTTTATTTGCAAAGAAAAAACTAACTCAGCGTTTATACGGCAAAGTTTACCATTTTGCAAATTGTTATTTGCAAAAAATACGTTCGTATAAACGTAGTAATTGTCATGACAGTATTGTCCGGTGTAAACCGTGAGTAAGTAAAATAAATAGACAAAGATGTGATATGATATCAAGAACAGAGGTGGGCACGACCCCAAACAACCTTACAAGAACAGTGATAGTCATTTGAT
>NW_023458557.1:42981237-42986701 GCF_013731165.1 Rhagoletis pomonella
GCTGTCAAATCGACGAAGAGAGGGTTAGCGGTCCGCGAATGGCGCGATCTTTATTTTCTTAATCGTGATATGATTATCAAGTAGTGATGACAATATGTACATACGTACGAACCGCGATTCAATAATTACAGGTTAGATAATTAATGACAGCCGCGGTTTGGCGCTCCCTTCCAAAAGGTTGCATTTACGAAGGGCATTCTATCATTCTTGGGAAATATGTATGTGGTTTGTTGATGCTCTCTAAACACAAACGCGTGAAAGGCAAACGGTCTAGCAATGCGTGGTATTGTTGATCAACTTAATACTTTATTTAAACGTAAGGGTTGCTCACAGTTCGAGTGTGTTACCTTGTTAAAGTTACCACCTTTTAACTTTAGAAGTAAACTGTGAATACCCTAAAATAAAATTAACTAATATTAATGCAATACTTTTAAACATGAAAAATGTAAACAAACTTTGAACATGAAATCCGTTCTTTTCATTATATATGCTTTTTTTTACATTTGTTTATAAGTAAACTTAAGTGTATATAAGTAATATTAAGGTTGCTGAATTCAAAATTATCTGGAAAATGCGTATTTTTCTTACATACGAATTCTTATGTCAAGTGATTTTAGCTAAGAAATGAGTAAAATTAACATACATAAGCTAAAAAAGTAGTTCTTAACTAGAATGTCCAGATTTGGCGATTTCGCGCCAATTTGGAGATTTTTTTTGGATATTTGCGCGTAAGAATTTAGGAAATCGCCATTGGCGATTTTTGGCGATTTTTTCCCTTCAAATAAATTTTTTCCAATTATAAAAATACATATACAAAACATAGTTTTCCACGATAATTTTACAGAAGAGCCTAATGAACTGCCTGATACACTTGACTTATGAAGCATATTAAAAGACTGTCAAAACTGTTTACATAATCACCCTAATCGAAGAACTTTTGAAACGATTACCTAGTCAATTAAATACTTTTAAAAAAGCTTTGATTTTGTCACCAAAAAAGTGTGTGAATCACAAGAGGGCAAGTTTCAGGGACCTGCGCATTCACTATTTGACTTTGAATGGTCAAAAGCAGCAGAGACTGAAAATTTAAATCTTTTAACTTTCCCATGGTATAACTTTTCTCAGAACCATTCCATCTGACCCTGAAGGATTTTGGATAATTGCTTGCGGAGTTAAAACCGCAGCAGGTATTAAAATGTTTGGAAATATAAATAAATTCATATTATTCGAAATAGGATAAAGTTGGAAAGCCTTAATTCAATAGTTCGAATAAAGTGTTATATGAAGGCTAATAGTTTCTGCTGCAAAATGTTTCTAATATCAAACAGTATGTTATCATGGTTGAAGCTCAATATATGACAACAATAGAAATGTAAATCATTCAGACACTATAGGTGATTTTGAAGAAATTGTGGAAATAGCTGACCTCGCCTTATTATAAGCTTTCATTTAATTTTTAGCACCGAGCTCTTAAAAGCGGATTGTGCGATTAATCAATTAATATCTATGAGTTATAATAAATTTAATAATTGCGCAGTCCTATTGCAAAATGTGTTTAAACAAATATTTTTAAAAAGTATGCGTATTTTTAAAGAAAATTGTTTGTACATCACTATTACATAAGTGATTTGTGTTGTTTATTATTACCTTCTGAAGGTATTATATTCGTTTTTGGATTTAAAAATTATATTATAACAAGATCTCATTTTTAAAACAATTTTTTTTAAACAATCTGGACACACTGTTCTTAACTGATTTTTGTTCAGCTAAAAATTACGTCATGTGTAGGGACCGATTAAGAAAGTCCACGATTTAGCTTTCCCTGATTCTAAATATATATACTCATTTGATGTTGCCTTTTTTAAGATATTTACCTTTTTTGCCTTTTCTACCTTTAATTGCAAAAGGCAAGGAAAAAGGCCTTATTCCTGGTAATATGAAAATTTTAAACGTTCCATATTTAAATTGGTCGCTACTTGTATCAACCCACGTCGAGCGCACGTTTAGTATATTTAAGGCTTTTCTTCACAAAAATCTAATGAAAATGCTGCCAGAAAACTTCAAAATGCATATTGTGGTTCAATGTTACTACAACTATAGAGATTAAAAGTTTTGTGAGTTAAAAACTCGAAAGGAGAAAATAGTAAAAGATTCAAAGTACAAATTTTTCATATAATGAAACTAGTTCATAGTTTTTCTCTTTTTACTTAAACATAAACATTTCTAAAATAAATGTATTTTTTGATAATTTTTCGGGTTTTGTCTTTTTTAGTGCCTTCTTTTGCCTTTTTTGCGTATTCTAGTGCCTTTTCCTGCCTATTTTGCTATTTTATTTTGCCTTTTCTAGCCTATTTCGTTATTTTATTTTGCCTTTTTTATAGGTTTTTAGGTCCTAAAAATCCGTTCGCTGATCATGCGCTACTAATTTTTCTTAATATAATTTTAATCTAATACTTCTTCGATTTACGATTATTTCAATCCTAATTCAAACTATTTTGAAACTGCGATTAAAGTAATCGTAATCGTAGACGCACCTAATAACACATGTAATTTCATCACCCAGCTCAAATTTAGATAAAGGTTTTGATTCGCAAATGCACATACAGTCACTCCCAGAAGTATTCGTAAATTAGTTTTTTCACAATATTCAAAATGTTTTCCATCATAAATCTTTTTTTCGCTAATTTCATTTAAAATATAGCTCATTCTATACCACAAACCATATAAATCATTCTTGCAAAACTTTGTAAAAAATTTATAAAATTGAATCAAACTTAATAAAATTTTCATAAAAATTTCAAACGTTTTATTCGGAATTTTTAGAAAAATTTTCGGTATGCAGTTTTATAGCCCGTTCCGTTAGTACAATAAAGTGCAAGTTTCAAGGAGCTAAAAATTACTGTTGATTTTTTTGAATTTTTTTTTGTCGAGGGTGTTATATAAAAATAGATTTTGTTCATGCCTTATATGGAAACAAATGGCCAACACCCTCGACAAAAAAAATTCTTAATAAAAAGTTTGAAATTTTGATGAACATTTTTTTATGTTTGATTCATTTTTATGGATATTATTCAAAGTTTGCAAGAATCATTTATATGGTTTTTGTTATAGAATGAGCTATATTTTAAATGAAAATTAAGGAAAAAGATTTATAATGGAAAACATTTTAAATATTGTGAAAAAACTAAATTACGAATACTTCTGTGAGTGACTGTATGTATGTACTTATGTACATATACAGCGGAGCAACACATGCGGTTTTACCGAGAGATTGGGTTAATTCCCACATTTCACTCGTAACTGGTATCAGTTGCAAGCATTTGGTCACAGTCATATGATTGTGACAAATAATAGCTCTGATCCAATAATTTTCGTGTAAAATCCTGTAAAAATGTCACACATGTAGAAATTTCACGAGCTAATGGCTTCTTTTAATTTACTTCATTGCCATGTTAATATTCTTAGATTACATATCCTTGGTGTTGCCACCTTATTACTATTACTGCCTAATAATATAATAACACTGGGTTTACACTTTATTTCAATTGATCGGGCCACAAAACTGCATACTCAAAATGTGTATTTCTAGGAAATCTGAAAGCTCGACATTTTTACGAAAGTTTTTTTTTATGTTGCGTTAAGATTGAACCTTGGATTTATACGGGCTTTATTAAAGTATAAACTGCATTTTTATAAACAAATAATTAAAATTAAATAATTTTAAAACAAATGGCCAATCTTGTCAATATGTGCGTGTCGTAAAGTTTTGATAAGCACTTGAAATACTATTGTAATTTCAAGTTTTAGTACTGAATTGCAAGAAGATATCTCTTTTATCTATTCATAATAACTTAAAAGAATTTGTTTGTTATGTTAAAAGTGTGAAATATGTAAATGTACCTACATAAACTTTCTCATGAATACCATCAAACCATTGGTCTTGAAGGGAATCTATGTATGCATGTACTAAGAAAATATATGAGCAAATTAAAAAGTCGATACAATTTACAGTCGAAAAGTACAGTTTTTGTATAGATTTGGTACTCAAGGAACAATTTTATTTCCAAACACTGATCCGAGGTATTCAATTTCGTTGTATACGAATTTACATTTCTTGAGTTTTATCTGAAGGCCGTGTGTCGCTAGCTTCTCTAGTAAATAAATTACAGTGATCAGTCATGCTTTTACTACCAATTATAATATCGTCCATATAAACTATTATTTTGTTTCTTTCTATAAAGTTCTTCAAAATTTTCATGATAAATCTTTGAAAAATAGCTGGTCCATTCTTAAGTCCAAAAGGCATTCTTACTGGCCATTTGGTATTACAAACGAGATACACATATTTAATAGATTCTTAGGCCATTTTAATTTGATAAAACCCTGATTAGAGGTCTAAAAGTGTAAATATTTTGTTCTCACCAAGGTATTCCAAGCAATCTTCTATCAACAGAAGTGGATAATTGTCTCTTACAATTGATTTATTTAGGATCCTATAGTGTATGCACATTCTGGATTCTCCTGATTTTTTCTTCGTAAGGATAATAGGCGATGCCTAAGGGGAATCGCTGCACCTAATGATTCTTTTCTTTAGTAAATCTTCTATTATGCGATTAACTTCATTTTTTTCAGCGATTGATAAACGTCTTGGTGAGCAGAATATTGGAGTGAGTGAAGTGAAGGTGCTGGCCCAATGCGGGCTTGCTTTGCATGATTTGCTTACTTTGGTTTGGTTTGATTTACTTTGAAAACTTGCTTGGCTAAATGGCGGCTTGGAAAGCTGTCGTAATGACTTTTGATTTTTAAATTTTTACAAAACAAAACAAAATGTTGTACAAAAGCGCAGAGCAAATTTTGAAATTTTTTTTAATTGTATTAAAATTGCGTAAATTAAGAAGTAAGTTACGCTCAAAGAGGAGATTTTGGGTGCGCAAGTTGTAATTGGATCGACAAAAGCACGGACTGTTTGAATATGCATTAAATAAATTTGCAGACGATGAAGAGCAGTTCAAAAAGTCTTTGAGGATGTCTCTCTCCTGGTTCAATGTGCTTCATGAGTTGCTGAAGAATTCATTGAAAGAATTCTCCATCAGGACTCCGATATCCTTTCGTTGTAGACTATTTGTAACACTTTTGTAAATAAATTCCATAAAAATGCATATCGTTTTCTACATTAATTTTGAATGTTTGCAATGGTTGCAGATATCTTGCTCATGGTGACACCAGTCAATTTCAAACACTTGTGCACAGAATGGGACCAACAACCTTCAGGCGAATAACACTTGAAACATGCGATATAATACACGGTGGAGAGAATACAGAGGTGGCGCCGATGACGATACCGCTACTCGGCTCTCAGTGATTTTGACAGAATCAGCTGTTTTGGTGACGTCATAGTAGAGAAGACAGCAGTAGTAATGTGCTGAGTCAATACTTTTAAGTACCCAATACTCTCGATACTCGG
>NW_023458557.1:42991701-43018219 GCF_013731165.1 Rhagoletis pomonella
CCGAGTATCGAGAGTATTGGGTACTTAAAAGTATTGACTCAGCACATCACTACTGCTGTCTTCTCTACTATGACGTCACCAAAACAGCTGATTCTGTCAAAATCACTGAGAGCCGAGTAGCGGTATCGTCATCGGCGCCACCTCTGTATTCTCTCCACCGTGCATATTTCCCTCTATTCTCTCTTCTCTTTTTATAAGCTTTTATTTAACTTGGTCATCCCGCGCAAATCGTGGAAATTTCCAATCGATTTTAAACTAACTTCCCGACAAGTTAGAGACTTGAAATTTTCAGCATAGTTCCAATCACGATGACAATGCAATTTAAAATATAAATGAATTCCCTATATGGTCCAGGGGTCTTGATTCAAAGTCGGCAAAAATTAGTAAAATTTATGGCTAACAGAGCGTAATTTGCCAAAGAACGTAAAACCAGAGCAAAGCCATTTATGGCAAATTCTAGATATCAACCTAGTCTAGATATGAACCTCGTTGTAGGCATCATATCAAGGAGATAAAATTAGCGGAAGTGGACGACACGCCATTTCTTTAAATGAAATTAACTGCTGCTATATGTATGTATGTTTATACAAAACGTAAGCAAACAACATTTTGCTTGCATAGTCTTCTGTTCTCTTTCATTGCAAGTTGAATTATTTTAATATCTATTGCAAAATTTTGTACATAAAATAAAATAAAACTATTTAATATACAACGCTTTTATAAATGGACTAAAAATTAGAAAATAAAGTAATGTAAAAAAAAATATTTTTTTAAAAATAAGCTTTTATTTAACATGTTTAATCAAAGGAATAAAATAAAGTAGTGAAACAAAAGATTTAGCAAGAAAATTTTGTCAAAACTGCCCTAAAATGAATAAAATAAAATAAGTTAAGGTCTCGTTAAAGTTACTAAAAGCCATTTAGTGAAAGGAGTTATTCAAACTCTAATGAAAACAAGTAAGAAAGTCTAAGTTCGGGCGGAGTCGAACATTATTAAATATATGTTTTCCACCTTTCCGAAAGCTACCGCTACACGATAAGCCGGGGTGTATAAATTTTAAGTAAATTAGCGTCCTTAAATTTCGAAATATTGCAGTTTCAAGCATTTCTTAAATATACCGTTATATGAAAAGCGGTCGTAATTTTAGTCCGATTTCAATAATTTTCAACGCTTTGCTTTTATGTGGCAAGCACAATAACCATACCAAGATTGGTTCAAATTGCTAGAACGGTTAGCGAGATACATATATGTGATCATAAGTGGGCGGTGCCACGCCCATTTTCCAAAATTGTATCATAAGCGTATTTCTTGGTAAAAAATTGTTGAAACCATCAAGCAAGTGGCAAGTCGTCAGCCTAATCCCCAACTAGATGTTCTTCTAAAATTTCCGTCATCTTGCCTTGGATTTGGACAATCGGACCGACACGTAAACATCCCCAAACCATTACTAACGAGCCACCATGTTTTACTGTGTACTTGGGGTTTAATTCTTGCAATGGCACACGTCTTACATATGGTCTTCCATCAATACCGAACACATTAAATTTTGACTCATCGCTCCAAGCAATTAGTTTTCAATAATCTAAGCCTTTGTTAAAATGTTGTTTCGCAAAGGATAATCTTCTTAAAATATTTTGTTTTTGAAACATTGGGCTTACGTCTGGCGATACGGCCATTCAAACAATTTTCCTGCAGTCGTCGACGTACGATATTTGTCTACCATAATTGCATTCTAATTGGGCCCTAATTTCCCTGGGGGTTAAAAAAGGCTCTGCCTTACTCAATCTGACCAATTTTCTATCGTCTAAACCAGTTGTCTTCCTAGGCTTATTGAGCGGTAGATTATCGAAAGTTCCATTTTTTTTTGTAGTGCTGAATAGCATTGACAACCTTTCCTCTGGAAAAGCCCAATACCGGTGTTACTTTCGCTACTGTCTTACATTTTTGGAAACACTGCCATATGATTCGGAAGGAGTAGAGCTCCTGTTCTTACCCATTTTGGAAATTTTTAATCAATTGCTGAGGATATACGAAAATAAATGAGCGGGGGTTAAATATTTTAGCAAATTTACGGCAATTAAGTAAGATAACTTAATTATGTGAGCACTTACGTTTTGACTTTCGGCGAAACAAATGCTCTTTTACAATAAAAGAAGATAAAAACTACACCTTTTCCAACAGTATTTCAGAAAAACACAAATGTATTTCAGAAAAGGCCAAATGTATTTCAGAAAACCTCAAATGTATTTCAGAAAAGCTCAAATGTATTTCAGAAAAACGCAAATGAATTTCAGAAAACCTCAAATGTATTTCAGAAAAGCGCAAATGTAATTCAGAAAAACACAAATGTATTTCAGAAAAACGCAATTGTATTTCAGGAAAGGCCAAATGTATTTCAGAAAACCTCAAATGTATTTCAGAAAAACGCAAATGTATTTCAGAAAAATAATTTTAGAATACAGCTATGCTTTTCTGAAATACATTTGTGCTTTTCTGAAATACATTTGCCCTTTTCTGAAATACATTTGCGTTTTTCTGAAATACATTTGAGGTTTTCTGAAATACATTTGACCTTTTCTGAAATACATTTGCGTTTTTCTGAAATACATTTGAGGTTTTCTGAAATACATTTGGCCTTTTCTGAAATACAATTGCGTTTTTCTGAAATACATTTGTGTTTTTCTGAAATACATTTGCGCTTTTCTGAAATACATTTGTGTTTTTCTGAAATACTGTTGGAAAAGGTGTAGAACTTATTCCCCTCCGTATTTTTTGGCACACTACGCAGTTACTTCATGCATACATTAAGGGCAGGTCAACTGAAACTGCCCTCCATGAAGTCGTGGGCACCATAGAAAAACCACCCCATTACAAGCAGTACACTTTGGCGGCATTCCTCGACATAGAGGGGGCCTTTAATAACATAACAGTCGAAGCAATTGTTCGATCTCTTGTGAAGGTGGAAATATCTGACCACATATGCGAGTGTGTCGAACATATGCTCAGAAACAGATTCATAATTTCAACCATTGGTTCAGTAACGCTATCCCGTTATGCAAATAGAGACACTCCCCAAGGGGGAGTTCTGTCTCCGCTACTATGGGTGGTGGTACTAAATGACATACTACTGGATCTCAACCAGAGGTGTTAAGTAGTGCAATACTTATTGACTTTTGCATTCATTTGATTGGGGGTCAACTGATTGCAATAATTTTTTGTTAGTCATGACTGGGACTAAAAAAAGTTAGTGCTTATTCATTTTTGTTAGTCATGACTAAAAAGTCATCGGCATTCTTTAATTACTTGAATGCAATCATTTTATTGCAATCAGAAAATGATTGCAATATAAAGTCGTTTGCAGTCTTTTTAAGCTGTTCATTGTTAAAGTCTGAACCTTAATTTAGAATCTAAGCTTAAATCATACTATCTTTCTAATTAGTACACAAAAGCAAATAAGAGCACAATAAATGTTACGTTACTCGTGCTCTGAAAGTGAAAAACAAAAATAAGCAAGACAACCAAAAGAACAATAAACAACGCACACTTAAGTATGTATACACGTTCTTGAAAAGCTTTAGTCTAAAACGCATCAATAAACAAAACGCATTAACTCAAAATTGAACATATTGCTATAACAAGTGTATACTTTTTAGCCATGTCTTCAATAAGATATTTTATTTATTACAGATAGTTCCTAAGACAGTTGTGAATAAAATATATAGTCTCTACCACTTACGCGAATTTTTAGCATTTCTCGTTTCTAGACGGTAGGAAATTTCGAGTTGTGACATTTTCAGAGAGGCACCCTGAAATTGTGCATATGGAAACTGTGCATACGAAATAATGCATATGAAAAAAACCGAAATAATGCATATATGCACAGTTTCGGTTGAAAACCGCAATAATGCATATTAGAAAAACCGAAATTATGCATATGCACTCTTTCGTTTGAAAACCGAAATAATGCATATGAAAACAAGTAAGAAAGTCTAAGTTCGGGCGGAGCCGAACATTAAATACCCGGCGCAATTATTAAATATATGTTTTCCACCTTTCCGAAAACTACCGCTACACGATAAGCCGGGGTGTATAAATTTTAAGTAAATTAGCGTCCTTAAATTTCGAAATATTGCAGTTTCAAGCATTTCTGAAATATACCGTTATATAAAGCGGTCGTAATTTTAGTCCGATTTCAATAATTTTCAACGCTTTGCTTTTATGTGGCAAGCACAATAACCATACCGAGTTTGGTTCAAATTGCTAGAACGGTTAGCGAGATACATATATGTGATCATAAGTGGGCGGTGCCACGCCCATTTTCCAAAATTGTACCATAAGCGTATTTCTTGGTAAAAAATTGTTGCAACCATCAATTTTGAATAAATTAGCTTTAATATTTACTGATTTATCGAGGATTTCGTATTTTTCTAAATTACCGTTATATGGGATGTGGGCGTGGTTATTGTCCGATTTTAAAAATTTTCGGCCATTAAATATGTTGTAGCAGGATCAAGAACTGTGCCAAGTTTGGAAGAAATTGGTGCAGCGGTTACCAAGATATACGCATGTAACCATAAGTAGGCGTTGCTACGCCCATTTGCCAAAATTTTTTAATATTCTTATTTTTCGTCTAAAACTCATTGTAAATATCAATTTTGAGTGAATTATCTTCAGTAGTTACTAAAATATCGCACTTTTCGTATTTCTGAAAATTACCGTTATATGGGAGGTAGGCGTGGTTATTGTCCGATTTCGCCCATTTTCAATACCATCCGTCCCATGCCCAAAAGAAGTCCACGTACCAAGTTTCGTTAAGATATCTCAATTTTTACTCGAGCTATCGTGTGCACAGACGGACGGACGGACGGACGGACGGACGGACGGACGGACGGACGGACGGACAGACAGTCACCGCTTAATCGATTTCTCTTTTCATTCTGATCATTTATGTATACATTTGTCTATATCTATCTCGATTCGTTTTGCCTGTTACAAACAACCGTTATGTGAACAAAGTTATAATACCCTTGTGCACAAGTGCGCTCGGGTATAAAAATCAAATGTAATTAAATTAGGATACTCAAGATCTAACTTTTCAATGTAACCAATATAATGATTAGCAAGACTGATTGGAGAAAATAGTAGAAAACATTACTAAAAAATTTACATTTGTAAAAAACCAAATGTAATTCAATTACGATATTGAATATGTAACTTTTAAATGTTACCAATATAATTATTAGCAAGACTGATTGTAAAAAATAGTAGAAAACATTACTAACAAATTGAAATTTATAAAAAACCAAATATAATTCAGTTCAAGATATTTAACATGTAATTTTTAAATGCACCAAATATATTTTTTAATAGATTAGTTTATATGCATTATATCAATTACATCATTACTATTTGTATATTTCTTCATATAGTCCCTTTGAATAAAGGATTTGTTTGAATTCCATTAATTTTGTTTAATATATACTGGAATTTCAATGCAACCATGTTTATTTTGAATATTTGGGAATATTTCGTCAGTAGACTCGAATAAAGGCGCGCTAGTGTTTCGACGGCGAAAAAAGACGCATACACAAATTTTACGAAAAAAGGCGCTTAAGTAAAACTTCGGCGAAGAAAGACGCGTAACCTAGTTGACGGCGAAGAAAGACGCGTAATCATAGATTTATACTTGGCGAAGGACTGCCACTTCAGCACTATTCCCCAAAAACTATTAACGGAATGTACATACTATTACACCCGCAAACATAGTTGACTGCGAAAATAAGTTTACGCGTCCTTCTTCGCCGTCAAATATTTTAATGCGCCTTTCTTCGCCGTCACCTATGTTAAGAGTCTTTCTTCGCTGAAATTTTTTGCTGCGCCTTTTTTCGCGGTCAACTTATGAGCTCGCGCCTTTATTCGTGTTTAGTGACGATTTGTCAATACGATTTTTCTTTGGTCAGAATTTTATGTGAATATTCATTTATTTCATTTTAATATCTATATGGCATGTTTATTATACCATAAAAAAGTTAATTCATTGTCTATTGTGTAAATCAGTGGAATCCGCTTCATATATTTAATTAAATTAAAAAAAAAAAACATTTCAACACTACCACACTACTTTTCCCACTACCTTTTCAGAACAGGGGATAAAATGGTAACCCGCTTTCTCTTTCCTTCTCAAATGCAACCTTACAAGGCAGTCGATTGACACAAATGTCAATATTTATCCAACCTTGTATTATTGAATCATGGGCGCAATCTTGTATTCTATCATTCTTGGATATAATATGGGATTTGTTGGCAGATCTCTACCTGAGCATACCAAACGAAGCAGAGTGGATTCGTATTGCAAACGAATTTGAAGTTTTACGGAAAATGCCTAACTGTATTGGTGTCATGCATGGCAAACATATTAATATAACTTACCCCACGAATTCTGGTTCCATGTACTATAATTATAAGGGAAATTATAGTATTGTTCTTTTAGCAATATGCGACGCCAACTACATATTTACGTGCGTCGATATTGGTGGTTATGGTCAAAGCGACGGTGGTATATTTCATTTTTCGAAGCTAACAGAGGCTATCGAAAACAAACACCTCAAATTTCCTCCAGATTGTCCTTTACCAGGGGAGTCAGGGCCATTTCCACATTATTTAGTTGGCGGTAGAAATATACAGACTGAACAGGAATATTTCAACAAAAGACTTTCGCGTGCGAGGAGGATTATCGAAAATACTTTTGGGATCCTGACTGCAAAATGGAGAATTCTTCGTACCACTCTTTGTATAGCTCCTAAAAACGCAGAAGAAAATGTTTAAGGCTTGCATTGTTTTACATAATTTCGTAAAATTATCTTCTCCCAATTGTCTACCCAGTGATTACATTGATAGGTACGAATTTGATTACCATCAATAACCCGAGTCTCATTGACTAGATGCATCGCAAACCATGATAAAAAAAAATAGGAAGGTAGAACCGCTGAGAGGAATTTTTCAAATTCTTGACGTTTGCAAGCAATTTAATTTTAATATTTTACACACAAAATCACGCACACATTCACATTTTTAATCTCAAACAACAACTTTGAACAATTCCTTTTTTTACTCTCAATTTTATATGATTTTAAATTTTGGCAAACTTCAAAAAAAAAAAAATCATGAGAGATGAATTGAGAGAACGGTTTTACCTTACTATGTTTTTATCATGGCGCAAACAGTTACGTTTTAAGAGCCACTCTTAAGCGATATTTGTTTAATAATAAAATTTAATTCTTGTTCAGTTAAAATTTTTTTTTTTTAACGAATACAGAAAAAATACATACTTAATACCAGGGAGGGGCATATGTACTTACTTAAATACTCTTGTAAATATTTAATGTATCACTTTATACCAGTTTCCCACGGCGTCCTGAATTACTTTGTTCGCTCCCCCAATTTAATTATTTGAGAGGTGCTAAATACTAAAGTACTAAGGTATTTATTTAGTTTCTAAATCTTCGTTTTTTATTTTTTAAATATTGATAATATAATGAACTGCATTGGGATTTTCGTGACTTTTCTAAATTTTTTATGATATTCATTTTATTTTTTCGAGACTTCGGAATTCCCCGTGTTCTCACCCCTTCTAAAATGCGGGAAATATTTTTTACTGAGAAATTCAAAAAAATAAGTCCTACCAAATCGGGGATGCTCTATATTTTGCTGGTATTACCCACTTCCGGTTTTGAATAGAAGTGAGTTTAACTGATTTGTAAATTTGTTTTTAATTAGACACATATGTTTTACTACAGATTCGGCTTCTGGGGAAACTTTTTGGAACTTTTTTACGGAAGTGCCTTTTTCCACCTCTCAACGACTTTCGAACTTCAACTCTTCCTTGACTTCTAAAATGGGCGAAAATGTTTTTATTGAAAAAAAAATATATGAATCACCAAGTTCGGGGATACTCCATCTTTTGGTACTATTACGGACTTCCGGTTTCGACCGGTAGTGGGTTAAATAAACCGAAAGTACTTATTTTTAAATGGGATATATATACATGTTTTACCTCTGATTCGGATTCTGCGGGTAAAAATACGTAGCTCTTTTTGGAATAGACTTCCGGTTAAAGGAATGGACTGTTTAACCCTTTTCCGGTGGAAACACGACCAAAAGATAGAGTATCTCCAACTCGGTAGTTCATATTTTTTCGGTTTTTAGTACAAAATATTTTTCTCCATTTTAAAAGGGGTGGACGGGTGGTCTAGGACACCCGGTATAATGCACATAATTATACCTATTTATTAGGTTATAACCTTTTATGGGATTTTGTATAAGAAGATATATTCATTGCATTGTACATTAGCCGTTAAACGACCGGAACTCAAGCATAGCGAGTACAGAAGTGGCCAAACGAAGGCGGCTATTATATGCTTATAAATATATGAATAAAATAAATTTATATACTTGTGCGTGGTATTTCGCTAAGTAGAAGTAACTAAATATTTTGTACTTAATATTTGGTGCGTTTAATTTAAAGTAAACACATTTATATGATGAATTTAGCTCACGAGAAGTAAATAAGTAAATACTATCATATTCCATATTTTCTTTCACTTCAGTACATATCGATGATCCTCTGCAATAACGACACAACTCAAAACGCATGGAAAAAACCCTTTCTACTAAACAGTGACGCATGTATCTAATCCATGTCTAATCCGCACTAAATCTTTATGACTGCTTTATATAGATTTAGTTAGGATTAGTTAGACAAAGATTAGAGACATGCGTCACTGTTAAGTTTAAGTTAAGTTTTTTCTTTGAGTTCTGAGTTGTGTCGTTATAGCACAGGACCATCGATATCTAGTACCTCGCTATTTACTACACTACTAATAACTAAATAGTTTTGTTATTGTATTTTCAAAGAACTAAATACATTTTAGCTCATCATCTATCTATGAAACTTCTACACACTGATATAAAAACCATGCTGGATAATGCAGATTTGGCAACTTAATTTAAGTCTCGACATAGAAAAATTCTGAGAATATGAAACTCATTTATTTATATGTATCAGGAAAATTCATTTAATTATTTTAACTATCTCTAAACGCAAACATTCGCCCCTTTAATTCTATAGCATTTATTAACAATGTCCAATTGCATAAATTGAACATTTTTATTGCTTTCTTGCAATGTACTTTTTTTATGTACAACAGTACCCATTTTATAAACTGTGATCTTGACACCATTGTATTTTGTATTTTTGCATGAACATACTACTACTACTACTGACTCGGGACATCCAATTTAAAGTGCAATTGCTCAGCTTGTGGTATTTTCACAAAAATATCCCTAATAGCTCCCAAAATGTTGTCATGAACGTATTTTTATTTAAGTTTCAATACAACTTTATGATTATGTAAGACATTGCTTAATCTTTTAATAAGCTTTAAACAAAGAAACTGGGAGTAAAAACTTTTTCATTTTGATGTTTGTATCGAAGGTTTTTATTTTTTTAAACTTTGTTGAAAATTATGGAAAAAGGTCGATAAATCAATGAATAGCTTCTAAACCAATAATTAGGTTGAAAAATATTGTGGGCATAGATTATGGAAAATTTGATAAGCTTCACTTATATAAAAAAAAACATATTTAAGATTGAATAACTATATCCAAAAAATACTGCTATTGAGTGCAATTTTCAGATCTCTACAAACTGAAACTTGTCTATATCTCAATTGTTGTTCAGCTTTCTTATATTCCAATTTTTTATTTTTTTCAGCGGAAAAGTTTACATTAGCAGGTCTGAATTTTTTTTTTCTATAATCTTCTGTAATAGATGCCGCGGGTAGCTTATACAAACATACAAAAAATTCCTTTAGCAAACACTAAGGTTACGGCTTTATGCGCCGAATGAAACAGTTTTTTGGCCTTATTCGTAAAAAATAAAGTAGGTTTAAAAAGCTTTCTAAATTGATGTTTTAATATATTTTTCCATTTGTAAAAGTTTTGTAATGAACCTTATGAATAAAGCTATTATGTATCCTTTATTTAAAATAATTTTTGAAGTGAAACTTCTTTAGCGGCGGTTGGTTGGTTGGGAGTAAATTGGCAAATTCAGCGGAAATTGCACACGGATATGGTTGGGACGGAAATTATGCAACGGAAATGGTGCAACGGAAATGATTGTGGCTGAAACAAGTACTTATTGTGTATATGCAACGGAAATGATGCAACAGAAATGATGCAACGGAAATGGTGCAACGGAAATGGTGCAACGTAAATGGTTAGGGCTGAAACAAGTGCTTCTTATGTGTATGCATATGGTATAAATTTAACAAAAATTTGCTAACAAAAGGTTAAAGAATAACACTTAGGAAAATACCAATACAAGAATGAAAGTAAAGGTGACTACGTACATAAATGAAGAATAGGATAAAGGCAAAGGTAAAAATAACAACAAAAACACAGATGCGTAAAGATAAAGGTAAAAATGACGACCAAGGTAAATCTAAACACTTTACTTATATATATAACAACAAATGTGAAGGGGAATATGTAGCTGAAAAAAATTATGAACATAGAAGTAAAGACAAAGAGGAGGATGAGGATACCGATAAAAGCAAAGATGAAGATAGCGGAAGAAAGATTAAAATAGAGGTAATTAAAGAGGAAAGGATATAGAGAGAGACACAGAGACTCAATCTGGGAACTATTTTTGGATTTTAGAGATTTTCGGGATTCTCGAGACCTATCGATAAAATAATCGATATTTTTATCGGTTTTGTTATCGATTTTGTTATCAATATTAACCGATTTTGTTATCGATATTCATCGATTTTGATATCGATAATTATCGATTTTGTTATCGATATTTATCGACTTTGGTAGCGATATTTATCGATTTTTTTATCGATATTTATCGATTTTGTTATCGATAATTATCGATTTTGTTATCGATATTTACCGATTTTGTAAGCGATATTTATCGATTTTGTTATCGATATTTATCCGATTTTGTTATCGATATTTATCGATTTTAATATCGATATTTATACGATTTTGTTATCGATATTTATCGATTCTTTTATTGATATTTATCGATTTTGTTATCGATATTTATCGATTTTGTTATCGATATCTATCGATTTTGTTATCGATATTTATCGAATTTGTTATCGATATTTATCGATTTTGTTATCGATATAAATCGATTTTGTTATCGATATTTATCGATTTTTTTATCGATATTTATCGATCTTGTTATTTATCGATTTTTTTATAGATATTTTTATCGATTTTCTAATCGATTTAGCTACCAATGGTATTATCGATGTTGCTATTTAAATTTTTATGGAATTTGTCATCGATTTTGGTATCGGTATTTTGATGCACGTTATAATCGATTTTGTTATCGATAGAGTATAATGCTAAAAATGAAGACAAAGGAAAAACAGAATAACATGAATGTTATTAAAACGAACAGTGGTAGAGGTAGAGATTACATTGATAGAAAAAAAGTGAAAAAATATAACCCTAAGCAAAAGCAGATGTATGTATGTATAGATATATAAGTAACGTAAGTTTCACTTCTACAGTGTGGCCCAGGCGCACTTACTTTTTTTTTATCATATTCACTCATTCGTTTCCAGTTTGTTATATAAAACACACTTTTCTCAAGCGATGTAATAGAATAACATTCTATTTAAACATATATTGTGGGCTTACATCTGTAATTGTCACAAAAACTTCTTTCTTATATTCAAAAACATCTGTGGCTTGAATGTCAGCTCTGATACTACAAACTTTAAAATCCAGTAGTAAATTTTAATAGGAAGCAATAAATAAGGATATGCTTGATATAATCGATGACAGTTAAGTCTAAGGGCCGCTTGTTCAATGTCTGATTAACACAAATCGGAGGTAGAAGCTCCGGTTAGATACAAAAACTGCTTTATCGATCACATGTTATGTGCATGACGTCGAAATCGTCGACAATTCTGTACTGGTGATAACCAGACATTGAACAACCGGCCCTAAGGTGAATTTTTATATCAGAAACTAAATTTTCTAAAAACTATAATATAGGGTATTGAATATAAACCGTCCTTATGTATGTACATATAAACAAATTTACTCAAAACTAAGTGTATGAGTTTAGTGCTTGGCTTAAACTCATTTCGTTCAATTTCTTGAGAAAAGTGGATTTTTAATAACAAGGTGTGAACAAATTAGTGAATACGAAATAACGAAATTAATTTTAAATAGCACAATTTTATAACGTCTACAAATATTGTGAAGTGCACAGCACACGTTTATTACTTTGACTACTTTTTCTGGGCTGTAGTGCAAAGTTCCAAGTAGGCAACGAAATCGATTTTTCAACACTCCTATGGTACGTTCTACAATATTACGAGCCGCTGAATGTGCCAGATTAAATTTGTACTGCTGCGAGTTGAACTGTGGATATCGATATGGCGTCAGCAAAAATGGTTCAATGCCATATCCACAGTCTCCTAAAAACCGATAGGTGCGGTCGCCTGTTCGATACTGGTTTTGAATGTATTGTCGGGCACTGCTAATATTCCAAACAAAGGAGTCGTGGCTTGCCCCAGCATACCGGGAATCATCCGCCCGTATCTGCATATTATGATCACAAATCTTAAATTGAGTGACTTAAAACAAATGGGTTAAATTAGGTATCTCATTATACTTACTATCATTGTATTCATGCTGAAATATCCTTTTCTATTGTAGTACAAATGTTCATAAAGATGAGGCTTTATTATTTTAACATGAGTGCCGTCAATGCAGCCAGTAATACCTGGAATTTTGTACTTTTCATACAAATGCTGCATACATTGATGCTTTTCACGTTCATCCATTGCCATTTGTATCCATTCCTGGCAAATTGTGCGCTCAAGAATATTTAAAACATGGGCTAGCACTTTCGACACCGTACTTCTCCCTAAGCTTACGTTGAAACCATTTCCTACTGCTGTCTGGTATGAGCCTTCCGCTAGAAAACGTAGCGTTGTTGCAAGCTGAAGCATGGGAGACAGAGAACTCCTAAGCAAGTGCGGTTCTACAACGCCCATAACCATACCAAATGCATCTTTATTTAAACGGAACTGGCTAATGAATCTAAAATAAGACTAATATATGCATAAATATGTGCACTTTTACAAAAATTACGCTTGCGACAGAGAATTAGCTTACAGTTGTTCCGGTATCTCCAGCGGATTACTATGATCTCTCAAAATTTTGGGTTTCACTTTTTCAGCACGGTTTATTCTCATTAACAAATACACGGCCACAGCGTAACTCATTTTTTACCACTTATCAAATATTGATGTATTTAAACAGCAAATAATACCAATTTCCTTTTACTTACACAAGTTAAAAACAAATTTTTCATCCAACTCAACTGAACAGCTGATTCGAACATGGGTTTTGTTTATCTTCGAAAAAGCGAAATCCAATCAGATTCTGCGACACCATTTTAAATCAGAATCGATTTGGAAATCTGACAGAAAAGCAGTTCTGTCTTGGTTTCCAGAACAACCCTGAATGACTTGAAAAATAAAAAATGACCCCTGCAAAACTCGAATGACCAAAACTAGAACACATTCACACAAATTTTCGATTGTCACTAATACATAAATAGTACATGTGAGAATTCGCTTTGAAAAAATCTTAGAATGAAACAACATCTTATAATTTTTGAACTGTTTTATAGTTAATATCTTATTCACTCGCACACGTTGTATGCATAGGGATGTAGTTTTAGGTTTAACGTGGGTACCTTCCGCAATCTAATGCAGTCCAAGCTCCACGGAGCCCCTAAAGCTCAATGGATCAATTTAATGCGAAGATCAGCGCCCCGAAATGCAAGCATCTCGGTACCATTTGGCAGGGCGGAATGGACACACTAACCACCTTGGTAGGGTTCGAGGCCTATCTAAACCTCTGCCGTGCTATGGGTCCGGCACCCGGTTGCAATGCAACTCCCCATCGAGCCAACACGACTCTCCCCGCATTCGGGTTTAAACCACAGCCACCACGATACTCCCCGTAGGGCCAAGCCGCACGAGCAGATTGTAGCAAGCTCCAAGGGCAACAGCTCCCCGTGGTACCAGAATTAAGTCTCCGGTCAGACCTCGTGGCCGAAGCCACTCCCAGTTGAGTTACCATACTACTCTGGACTGGTAGCCATCACCAACACCACCTATCTACTCGACTCGTCTTCGCCTTCTAAAAACTTCACGTGCGAAATTCCTCAAGTTCGTTACCGTCAAATGTGTGGAGTACCGAAGTCGTACCGTCCATCCGTCCATTTTACCCCCATGCTGTCAAGATTCCTCAAGTCCGAGTATCTCGGGCATTCGCAAAGCACGTGCTCGACATCCTCAAGCTCCGCTCCACACTCACACCCCTCGGAGTGTGCTTGTGCAAAAAAGTATTAAGAGGACCATGCCCCGTTAGTAGAAAATCCAAACTCAAGCAATGCCCGAAGTCCGGATTCTCTCCCATAAACCCTACACTCGGAATGAAGCGGTATGTAACACGACCATTGGAACTACCATCCCAACGGTACTACCACATACCATGCACTCTGTCATCCAACAACTGTTTGAACTCAAGATAGCCTCTCTCCAAGTCACCGTCCGAAACCCACCCAGTCAACGGCAACATGTTCATGCCTCTTCTCATCCTGAAGGTCACAGCTCTCGCTATAACCACCAGGTCAAGAGGAGGCATTCCCATCAATATCTGAAGCGCATCCATAGAGAAAGTGCGACACACCGGAAGACAACCCACAACAATACCGTCTGACAGGATAGGACCTTCTGGCGACCTGCTACCTTCATAACTGTTTCGTACCAAATAGCGGACCCAAAAGTGGCACAAGCCACGAATAGGCCCCAATAGGTGGCACGAACAGCACGCCGGCCGAGGCCCCATTCACATCTCAGGATGCGACGTACCTTTCCCACAACACCAACAAGGCGCTCCTTAAGGCACACTAGGTGGGGAGCAAAGCTCATGCGTTCCCCGATGGTCAGCCCCAAATACCTGACTTGCGTCACATATCTAAGACTGACCCCGTTGACGCGAACCACCGGTGTACGTCCCAACGATAGCTTCCCCTTGAGTAACATTGTTACCGTCTTGCCAACCGAAGTGTCGACCCCCATACCTTGCCCCCACCTACCGCCGATCTCAAGCAGCCGTTCTCCCTGCCTTTCTATATCTGACCTGGAATTTACTTCCGCCAAGACGAGAAGGTCATCGGCGTACGCAATAAAGCCACAAACTGGCTCGAGCTCCCACAGCAGGGAATCCATCATAAGGTTCCAAATAAATGGACCACTGATGGACCCCTGCGGACAGCCACGAGCCACATCGACCTCAACAGTCCCCGCAACACCAACCATGGTAGCTCTGCGATCGGAGAAATAACTCCGCCAGAGAGCCATCTCTGCACACCCCAGCTGTTCCAAACGCTCAATGACTCTGTCCCAACGTAGGTAGTCAAAAGCCGCCTTAAGGTCAACAAATATGCCAAGGACATACTTGTTGACACTCCCCCGTACTACACTCTGAACATTCAGGCAAGCATCCTCTACACTACGTCCTTTCCTGAAGCCATACTGTCTATCCGACATGCTACCCCGCGTTAACTCCTGAAGCCGCTCAACCATGATCAGTTCCAGCACTTTTCCGAGTACTGGAAGGAGGTTGATACCCCGATAAGATGCAGGATCACTCCTGATCTTATCAGGCGACTTCAGGAGGGGAACAACCCTGGAAATTTTCCACTCACGTGGAAAATAACCCTCCCAAATGCATTTATCATAGAGAGCCTCCAAATATTCCGGAATGAACTTCCACAAGCATTTGCACATCTCTCCGTTCAAACAGTAAATACCCGGTGACTTTCTAGACCTAACCAGGCCAAACGCATAACCCAACTCCCCAGCATCTAGTGGGGGGACATGCACCTCTTGTGCTTGAGGAACCTGCACCTCCGTCCTAGGAAAGAACGTTCCTAACAGAGCCCCTGCACACTCCCCCCACGATGATAACATAGTGTCACCAACGCGAAGAGAGGTGATTTCCTACTCAGACGACCCCGACAGATCTTGTAGACCTGTCCCCAAGGATCGTCCCTATTTTCCCCTACAAATCTCCGGCAGTCCTCCTCTTTCGTCCTGACTAGCAGATCTTTGTATTCCCTCATCTCACTCCTATATTGACTCGTAAGCTGGGACAGATTATCCCCCTCGCTATGCCTACATCTTTGAAACAAACGTCTCGATCGACGGACAGCCTTCATCTTGTCATTGAGCGCTCGCGACCACCACTTCACCCGCCTAAGATTAGGCGGCACCCATTTACGCAGCGTGCGATCATTTACCTTCCAAACGATTTCGTTAAAACAAGCAATTTGCTCATCCGAGGTCATCTCCTCAAAATCGCTCAGAGGCACTTCCCGCATAGCCACTTTGGCTAGGAAACCGTATTGGTCCCAGTCAACCCCACTGGTACGCCACCTTCTCGCATGACACACAGAATCCCTGCCAGTAGGCATATGGGGCAAGATCACAATCTCAATAAGATTGTGGTCACTTATACCCCATCCACCCCTAACTCTCCAGTCGAAACTGAAGTCCCTACTGCCTGCCGCATTCGTCAACGTAACATCTATGTCGCTAGCACCCATTGGACCGTCGAATGTAAACCACTCGCTCGGGATATTAAGAATGTCCACCTCGTTTACTGCCACCCATTCTGCTAACGACTCCCCCCGCTGCCAGCTTCGATATCCCGACATATCGCGGGATGTCTTGCTGAATCATGCGGATGAGGAGGCGTTCGCGTCCAGACCGATGACAACAGGTCTGCTGCTTGCCAAAAGTAGCACCGTGTCAAGGTAGACGGGGTTCCAATGACTCACCAAACCTACAATAGATGCTGTTGACGAGCAGCCTCCCGAACCTACCCTCTACACTAACAACTACCCCTAGCTCAGACGAGTCTACCAACACGCACTCTAAGAGCGGGTTATTCACCACAACTGCAGCATTGGCCCCACGGTCGGTGAAAACCCTGAAGCCACCAGGGAGACCTCATACCACACCCTGCGTGGCATAAGGTTCCTGGAGCAGAGCTATGCTGCAGTCCTCCTCTACCATCAATGCGCCTACATCACACATCACTGAATAAGCCCCCTGACAATTAAGTTTCAGGACCTTATCCATCTTACTGTCTGGCAAGCGCACGGGCAACAATTGCACCATAAATCGGGCAAGCGCCTGTCATCATAAGATGATCAGCCGGCTTTCCCCTGAAGGCGCAGTTGCAACAATGCATTGCATTATCGCAATTCGCCATACGATGCCCTTCCTGCCCGCACCTCAAACAGACCTTCTTTTTCGCCTTACATTTAGCCACACGGTGATCGAAGCACATGCACCGGAAGCAAGCGGGCGCAAACAAGGCCGGCCGTACTCGGAACGAAAACCACTTGATGTATCAACGGCCTGCATCAAGGAGAGCGGACATTAACTTGTCCGTACCCTCCAAACCACATTTGTTACTCCATCCGGAGTCTTCTTCTAAGGACGGCTGATCATCCTTACGTCCTTCCCAAGGCATCCAGGGCTGAACTCCTGAAGGTTCAACCGGTACAACTCCCCCATGAATTCATCGGGGGTTATCTCGGTGTGAACCGACTGAACCACAACCCTGGTTCCTTGATTCCTGATGTTGACATCGAGCTCCACCCCAGAGAAGCGAGTATTCTTCGCAATCCTCTCCCGCTCCGCGACAGAAGGTGTACGAATAATCGCACCGCCTCCCTTTAGAGGCTTAATTTCATGCACCCTCACACCTAATGAGGGCCCCACCTCATCCACCACCTTCTTCACGACCTCTTTAGAGGACTGACCCGACTTTCCCTGTACAATCAGCGAATATGTCTCCACCGGTTTTGGAGCCACCGATGCAGGCATCGAGGGCACCAGTGCCTCCGGTGTCGACTTCGGTGGGGCTCCCAACAGTGGAACCACAGCTGGCTGAGCAAAGACCCCATTTCTTCCCCGACTGAGGACATTAACCTTGCCGTTAAGATGGGCATTCTCGGCAATAGCCGTCATTAGGAGCTCCTCGTACTGCGAGGAAGTCTCCAACAGCCTCTTCGCGGACAACAGGTCAATTCCTTCTAACCCAAAAACGGCCTCGCTAAATTTAGCGGAGATCGCTTTTAACTTCCTCACCGATACCGAGGATCTAGCCATCGTATCGGCCCCAACCACCTTACCTGGCTTTAATGCAGCCCCCTTAACGTCCGCATCAGCACGAGTGCTGGTACCAGTAACCGTGCTCGCCTGAACGTTCTTCTCCGATTCCGCGCTCGCGCTCGCGCCAACGCCCAAAGGCGACCCACTTGCACTCCCGCTTGCTCCACCTGACGCACCAAAAACGGGTACTACCCCCGAAATAACAATCGTTCTCGGACGACCACGACCACGACTTCCCGCATCAGACCCGGTACCCGAAGCCTATTCGTTCTTCTCGACAACATCTGTCCGACGAAGATGCCGCGGTGGCGATTTCACCACCGCCTTTCCCGTAACAGCACTCTCTTCCCCCGACGTGGACGTTTCGCGAACCGACGACTCTTCAGCGCCCACACTAGCCACTTTGCGGTTCTTCCTCCGCGAAGGCATTCCGCCCTTCAGCCTCTCCAACGGGTAGCTGTACCGCACACTCACGCACCCAAGCACCGACTATACTCTAACAAACGCCCTTAGAGTAAACTGAAAATGGAGCCCCGGTTTCGGTAGGACTCAAAGTAGAGCCCGCGCTATAACGCCGGCGACTCAACGAGCGGCTAGTCCCAAACTGATTTCCAACTGGATCCCGGACCCCACGAACTAGTTACCAACTGGGCCCAAAGTGGATACCAACTGGTCCACCTAAACCCCAAGTGGTCCACAAGCAGCGTTGCCACAGACACATGTTTTGTCCTACCAAAATTTCCTACCATAACCAACCAAAACCTACCAAACATTTTTTTCAGTTTTAACATTTTGTTTCAATGTCAAATTTATCACAGCGCACGGCAGTGTGCGCTAGTGACGAAAGCAGCCACAGTAGCATGCTGAAATGACTCGCTTATATGTATATACACGAGATTTGGAAGTTTTTATCCAGACGTCCAATCGACATGTGTGAGGTATCGTTGGAAAGTTCTTGCAGAGTCTGTCCAGAAAATGTATTCAAACTTTATAAACGACTAACCGGATTCTTAAAAATTTGGCTAAAGTCTTGCAAAACAAAAAACGTTTTTTTGCTTTTGCCGGTTAAGGGGGGTATGTGGGTACACCCAACATATCTAGTGTTGTTCTATAGGTTAATACCATTCAAACGATACCTTATATATTGAGTTCCGGCTACTAGTTGGAATGATATAGAGCTAAGTGTGTTTTGGTTCGTGTCTCCACTACAAGATGCTTTGGTATGTATGTGGCGTCTGTACGTACCATCATTTAATTTTTTTTCAAACTTTCAGGAATTAAAGTCCACAAAAAACTAAGAAGGTTTTGTTCCAGGATGTTTCGATTCGTATGCCTTTGTGAGCGTGGCTGCTGCCTGAAATTCGAAAAAAAGGCAATTTTTTAAACTACCACTGAGGCCGCACTACTCATTCCATGCCATTGATGTGGATATCAGAAGGGTCTTGAAACGAGCTATCTAACGCTGTCTTTTGCGTTTATAAAATATAAATGTGTCATAACGTTATCGCCCGAAAACTAAAAATCGGGCTTCTGAAAATATAGACTTCGGAAATTTTCGCAAAAACTGGTCAGTCGATTTTATTCTTAGTTTCCTCAAGTCTAGCCCAAAACTTTAGCTTTCATTTGGTATATAGCTCATATCTGGGAAAACTCTTGTTGTGGAGATATGGCGATTCAAATAGAAAAAATGTCGCTCCAAAAATGGTCAAATCGTTAAAAATTAAAATATTCGTCGAATTTGGTTACTTTAAGTTATTAACGTAATATACCCAATTATCAGAAAAAACTTTCCAATCCCCGATTGCCACCTAAACCGAAATTCCCTGCAAGTCGGGGAATTTCCCGCGGGTTGACTTCCCTGCATACGATACATAATTTGTAGGCTGTGTACATATGTCGCTTTCTGACTTTTATAGAAATCTTTTTATTTTTGCTGGTTTCTTTGTTTTCATGTACATATGTAAGTATGTATATATATTTCATATTACGCCTTTAGTGTGGGCTATCACTTCGTACATATCCTGAAAACCCCAAATTGTAACATTTTTCCCCCATTTTAATTGTATATATGTAAACAGTGTGCAACTATACCCGCATTTAACCTACCTGGGAAGACGCATACATTCTTACCAACACTTGTACATACATATGCATGAATGCATTTAGTTCACTTTACGTGCCACTACTAATTATGTATAAATAGCCACTGAGCCAAAACGCATGAGCAAAAAGGTCGAGTGCAGCACCTTACTCGTGATAGAAGTGAAACATCTTAAAAAAAACACATGTGTGCAGCGCAGACAATGAGACAAATACAATTGCTTATTGTATCTAATGTTGGTACCAAGTAGCTACGTTTTTTACGCTTTTCACATTTACAGCCAGTTTCACGAATGCAATTTAAGTGAAAAATTATTTTAATTTTTTGAATCTTATATGGAAATTGACAAAAAATCATTTTCCATTTAAATTTCTGGCGAAACAAGCTGTTAATCTTTTTTACACTTTTAATTATTTTTTTTGGATACGAAGGATATGATCATTCTTTGTCGCTTTATTCTGTATTCGAAAAAATATATGTTTCAATGGAATTGAATTCAATATTAAATATTTGAATAAATCATTTAGATTTAGATAGCTCTTTTAGCAATTTATTTAAGAAAAATAAAGCATTTCAACTTTTGTTTGGATCTTCGTTCATTTAAAATTTGCTATCCCAAAATAATTGATATCAAATAAAACACCTCTTGGGTAAAATTTTCGAGTGACGAAAGCCGAACTAGAAATAGCAAATTTATGATATCAATTTCGTGTCGAAAATTATACGCATTTTTTAAACTGCCTTGGAAACTGACGGGAAATATTTTTATTTATTGAATGTTGCAAAGTTCTCTTAGATACACAAAATAAAAAAATCAGAACTTTGGCAACGATTTGTATGATTAAAACTATTTTCCGTCAGTTTCCAGGCAGTTAAAACAATTCGTACAATTCTGGTCACGAATACATATTTTAATTTACTGAACAACAATTATTTAAACTTTATTAACGTTCTACTCAGTAAAAATAAAATTGCAGATTTTTTTGGGTGTACCTTGCAAAAAATCGCGACTACTCCATGCATGCACGCAAAGAGTACTCCCTAAAGGTCAACGAGTACTCTAAAATTAACCGCAGTTCATATAACATATGTGGTCCAATTAACATTGTGATGTCCTAGGGCAGGACCATATACTCCAGCTCTGCATTACATCAAAATAGCACAAAACTACTCCAAGGGATTACTCCATGTAATACCTCGCTCTTGGCAATACAGCCCAATAAATATCCTGTAGGGATTACGATCGTTAAAACACTAGCAATGATCCTGTAACAATAAGCTAGGGTGGAGACACAGCATTATAGAGGAGCACTTTGTAAGTACTCCCCTGAAAAAATCGTTGGACCATGTAGTCTATTTGTGGTATATTGGAGTACCTACAAAAGTTTTAATTGGAGCACAATTTTATATGAATTGTGGTTAATTTTGGAGTACTCCTTTACTCTTTATAGGTATGCATGCATGAAGCAGTCGCGATTTTTGCAGGGTTTATATCGTTGTGCATACGTCGCTTTCTTTCTTGTTTCTCCCTTTCACTATGCTGCATCGTCTTTTCAATTTTAAAAATTTCTCACAACTTTATTGCGCAACAAAACTTCCATCAGATTACTCGAGAGCAAAATAAAACGTACATATGTACATATGTATGTGAGCCAAACGGAGCCACTCGGCTTTCACGTACAAGTCGTGTGTATCAAGCTACCCAACTTTTGCGACGCTAGCAGCCAGCCAGTTTGCGTTTGTACTTAGGAATGCAAATTTTGAAAAGTAACACCGATACATCGATGTTTCGATACATCGAAGAAATCAAAATCGATGCTAAAATACATCGACAGAAAAACAATTTTACATTTGTTAATTTGTTAATGAATGCAGTTAGAGTAATGCATAACAATATGCGTGCATTTTCCTGTATTTAATTAATAACTTTCTTATACCCTTCCACTAATAATTACTTACACATATGTAGAATAAAAATTCGTACCATCGTAAGGTCTCTGGGTCTTAAACTTACAAATTCTAAGAGCCTGAAATTTGACACCAAATAATTAATAATATAAGAATAAACGGTCAGTTAAATTTCTTTTCAGAAAAATTATGGGTACGTTGGATCAAAAGCAAGTCTGTATCACCCTAAATTCGATGTTTAAAACATCGTTGAAACTGACAACGATGTATCGTAAATTTTGCGATATTAGACAATTTTATACATCGATGGAAAACATCGTATTTTGAAACAATGTTATCGATGTTTCCAAAACATCGATGCATCGTTTGCATCCCTATTTGTACTTCATGCAGTGAGTAGCTCATACGAAAGTGGTTTTGTTGAGTACACACATATACTGAGACAAAAATGTTGCGCTTGTATTGGAAGCTCTGCCAGCCAAGCAAAACCTGCGTAACCAAAACTCAAACACACCCTGTGGGGAAAATCTCTAGTTCTGAACTGGGGCGCTTCTAGTACATTTAGACCCAGTACTGGTTCGCGATAAATCTCTTTTGCATGCAAGCAACTGGCAAATTTAACATGGCGATGTCCTAGGAAGTGTCAATTGCCCCCCGCTGCATCCCTTTTTCGATAGTTCCGAACTAGTCCTAAATTCTATAGTTCCGAACCAGTTCTAAAATCGACAGACGAAAGAAAAAATATCATGATTTTTCAATCTTTTCGGTTCTTCCGTGTGCGATTTTACATTATTTTCAAAGAAACGTTTTTTCAATTTGAAATTAAATTTGTTGAAATGTACGTTTACATACCTTGCTGTAGCTGACTTTGCAGAGATGCTCGCTGTTATTGGTTAAAATCCATACGGCCCCAAGATGTTAATATGTTAACACAAAGCTTTGTTTTGTATTACCAAACTATGAAATAGCATCTGCGAAGCACAGAATAGAAGCGTATTTGAACGAAAAAGCCGCCGAACGCATATCTATGTAAAGTAAACCAGCCCCCCGCTGCATCCCTTATTCGATAGTTCCGAAATAGTTCTAAATTCGACAAATAGGATCTAGTTCGTTCTGCATCCCTTTTTCTATAGTTCCGAACCATTTCTAAACTCGTCACTTTAGATATAGATTTGTAGTGAAAAAAAACTGAAAAAATTAGTTTCTTAAAAGTACCACTTTTCGCCGATTTTGGTCTGGTGGGGATCTAGTTCCTATGGGACTAGTTCCTTTTCGGCGATAAAGACCTAGTACGGAACTAGAAATGTGATTCACTAGTCCGCGGTTTCCCTGCAGGGCATTTACAAGTTTTTTGGTGCTACCAATACACCCGCACACTTATCTCTCTATCTTGTATGTAGGAGCAACCAGTCTAGCTAGTTAAACATATCTTGCCTTTCGTTTTTGCTTCAGTGGCAAAATAAATGAAAAATGACAAATGTCATCCTATGTCGTACAAATCAAAACATACCAAAAGAAAAACATAGTCGCCCTGGTGCTAAACGTCAAATGTAAATTAATTTTTAATTTGTTTACGCGCGTGGGAGTTTTCCTTAAACTTTTAAGAGGATAATTGCGGATTTCAGCTAGTGTTTGTGTAGCAACAACGAAAAGGGTGCAGCCGTTTGCAAATTGAAGAAATAAAAAACAAGCGGTAAGTTAACATCTAGCAGAAACCATATTTCATCTTATTTTCACACTTTTAAATACTAAAATTACAATGAATAAAAAAACCTTTTCTAATTTGATGAGTTGCGAAAGAAAAGAGTGGTGTTCAAGTGTGGCAAAATTTGCAAAAACATACGGCATCAGTGAAGATGTGGTAATTGACAGCGCGGTTGTACAAGAAGACTGCTCTGATGCATGGAAGTCCTGGAAAATGATGGTGCATTAGAGTTCGATAATTCTAATAAAGCTGTCCATTTGAAGTTGTGGGCTATAAGAAACAGAGTATCCCACAACTCTGTCAGTGATCTCCTTCAAACTCTTAGAAAAATAGGAGTTGAAGATTTGCCACTGTCGGCAAAAAGTCTTTTTGGCACAAGTAGAAAAAAAGTTATTGTGCAGTCGATTCCAAGTGGAGAATTTTTATACAGAGGAATCCAACACCATTTTGAAACCAGTCCTTTCCCCTTTCTCCAAGAAAAAGAAGAAATTAATCTCGACATAGGAATTGACGGCCTTAGATTGTTCAAAAATTCAAATAAAGTATTATGGCCGATCCTTGGAGCAATCGTTGGCTTTCCAAATGAACCTCCGTTTACAATTGCTTGCTTTGCTGGAACGGAAAAACCTTGGAACGTCAACGATTTCTTGAAGGATTTTTGTGATGAAGTACTTTTATTAAAGAGCTATGGACTTCAAGTGGGTTTATCACCAATTAAGAAAAATTTTAATATTCGTTTATTTTGTTGTGATTCACCTGCACGCGCATTTATTACAGGTGTACAATCACATAACGGAAAAAATAGCTGCTCAAAATGTGATCAAGTTGGAAGCTATATTAACAGAAGAGTTTGCTTTTCAAAAACAGTTCATAATTTACGATCGGATTTAAGTTTTAAAATTAGAGCTGAACCAGCGCATCATAATTCCGCATTTAAAACTTGTGAAAGTGTTTTAGAAAAAGCAGATTTCAAGATGGTGTCGCAGTTTCCATTAGATTCTATGCATCTTGTTGACCTCGGTGTGTCCAAAAAATTGCTCCACTTGTTGCTGAAAAATGGTAACGTCACTGAAATGAATGCTAAAATTAATTTTTTGTCGAAATACGTTCCCTCGGAATTCGGTCGAGTGTGTAGGGATTTAAATGAAATCAGAAATTGGAAGTCAACCGAATTTAGACAATTTTTGTTATATCTTGGAATTTTTGTGTTAAAAGATTCAGTAAGAAGCGACATTTATTTTCATTTCCTTCTATTGCATGCAGGTATACGATTGATTTCTTCTAAAAAGTCGTTAAGATCTGAGGCTAATATCGCCCAAGAAATTTTACAAGAATTTGTTAAAATGTTTGGTGATATATACGGCGACCATTTAGTCAGTTATAATGTTCATGGGTTGCTGCATTTAACTGATTGCGCTAAGAACTTTGGGCCTATAGACAGTTTTTCGGCTTATAAGTTTGAAAATCACATGCAGTATTTGAAGAAACTAATTAAAAAACCCAATAAAATTTTGCAGCAATTATACCTGAGGCAAGAAGAAGAAAATAATGTAAATGTTAGCAGTAATAAAAAATCCACAATTGGTTCATTCAATATTGATTTTAAATACGAAAAAGATTCTTATTGTTAATATTTTTATTGAGCTTTGTACCACGATTGTTTATTAGGAAAAATTGAAAAAGCAACAAAGTCTAAGCGGTAGAAGTTATAGCACTATTTCGGAGATCACCACATCTCCTGATCAGACTTCTTTTTCTAGACTTCAGCAGGGATCGAACCTGCGAATTCGATGTTCAAAGTCAGAAGCATTAACCACTGAGCTATGTACATCCCGTAAACTCTTGTTGCTAATTCATTTTCCTTATTCAACCAACTACTATCAAGTGCAGCTGATTTACCGCTATTTAAACTCGACAGCGTGGTTGTTGTTGTTAATTCTATACATCCATTTGCTTATTTGCTTTTTTGTATAGTTTCAGGCAGGCTCTTCCTAAACTCTGTATTTGTCAATGTTATTGTGGCTTGTTAACATTTTATTTTTAATATTTTTATTGAGCTTTGCACCACGATTGTTTATTAGGAAAAATTGAAAAAGCAACAAAGTCTAAGCGGTAGAAGTTATATCACTATTTCGGAGATCACCACATCTCCTCATCAGACTTCTTTTTCTAGACTTCAGCAGGGATCGAACCTGCGAATTCGATGTTCAAAGTCAGAAGCGTAAACCACTGAGCTATGTACATCCCGTAAACTCTTGTTGCTAATTCATTTTCCTTATTCAACCAACTACTATCAAGTAAAGCTGATTTGCCGCTATTTAAACTCGACAGCGTGGTTGTTGTTGTTAATTCTATACATCCATTTGCTTATTTGCTTTTTTGTATAGTTCCAGGCAGGCTCTTCCTAAACAACTTACTCCCATTTAGAAAATAGAATTACGATTTCAATATATTTTTACACTAGCAATTACCCGGCGTGCTTCGCTGCGCCTTAAATGTATTTTTGTG
>NW_023458557.1:43018319-43020130 GCF_013731165.1 Rhagoletis pomonella
AAAAAAGATAACTTTGAGATTAACGATAAGCTAAAGGGCTGCGAGAAATGATATTTGACTTTATATTTTGCGTTAACTGATTCATTATCTAATAATATGCAACAAACCTTTTTGCTGAACCCAAATTTTTAACAAGAATTTCTCTTATTCGACTAGTGTGCTGTGGGTCACTTGGCGGTCGATGCGCGGGCTCTTACAATTAAAATAAAAGACTAATATTTTGCAAGCTTGTTCATGACACAATATATTTTCACTATTACCAAGGGATTTGAGAACAATTAGATTTTCGACCCGCCCTAATGTACATACATACTTACCTAGCATATAAGCTCTTATGCATTGAGTGCAAAAGAGTGTATTTTAGTACAAAACGAAATTAAGTTTTATTTTCCTCAATATTTCTTCCTTAGCACCAATAAAATAGTGTTTTATGTAATACATATATGTATGTACATACATGTGTATGTAATGTTGCATAACAAGCCCATTAATTCAATTATTAAATTAACTGATTTTATGAATTAATACAATTATTTGTAATTTTTTATGGAATCGGCATCGGCATCGGCTGATTCTTTCCCCATAAGCCGATTAATCGGCATCGGCAGCTGCACCTGAAAAAAAATTGGAATCGGTGGGACTCTAGTTGTAAAGCTCATACAGCTCATCGTTTCATCGCCAAAGCGTAAAGACCCGTAAATCTTCCGTTGTCATTGTCCATGCTTGTGCGCCATATGCCACATGAATTGGCTACTCAGTCCAAAGTAGCACTTGTAGGCAAGAGTGATTGGCTGACTTCCAAAATGTATATATGCAATGTATGTATACAGTTTGACTGCGGTGTGCATACAACGTAGTTATGCTTAGTTAGAATACACGGAAAAAATATGCTAAGTAAACTTTTATATTATGGAACACTTCTTATGCATGCACTTTTTCGCACTCTCATTCATTCTCTCCCGCGCCAAATATTTTGTTATTGGTTATCGACCGTTCACTTTGTGTTTCTCTCTCACATAGCAAGGCATCAACTTTTTTAGTGATGCCGTAAATACCTGTACGATGCGCTGTAACTACCGGCTTAGTACATTTTGGAATATAATGCTTAGTTAAAAAAAATACTGTTACAATACGGAACATGAAAGCTCAAACAGTCAACGACGTAACGTAGACGTAGGTTGACGTAGACACGATCTACCTTATGGGATTCGTGTGTTAAAGAAAACTCACCACCGCATGGCGGTGACGTTCCCATTGTTTTTCTCTCTCTCTATCAACAGTAAATTTGATATGCTGCTACGTACGTCAACCTACGTTTACGCTACGTCGTCGACTAACTGCACTTTAATGCTTACGACGTAGGTATACATTGCAAATGACATTATGGAAGTCAGCCATTCTGCTTTGGATTTCCATGCTGACATTGATATCGATGTTAATGCTGGTTGCCAAGTAAACAAAGTTCTCTACTTTCTCGAAATTATAACTGTCAACAGTGACATGGGTGCCAAGGCGAGAATGTGCTGACTTTTTGTTTGATGAAAGGAGATACTTCATCTGGTCCTCGTTTACCACCAGACCCATTCGCTGTGCTTCCTTATCCAACTTGGCAAAGGCAGAATAGACTTCGCGGTTTTTGTTACCGATGATGTCGATGTCATCGGCATAAACCAGCAATTGCACCCTATAGTTAGGGCTGCCAGATATCTCTGTTGCCAAACCGGGACACTTTAGGGAGGGCCACTCGCTCCCTTCCCTTTCATTTCGACGTGCGAAAGGATGCAGTGAAATTTTATTTTGACAGACAAAAA
>NW_023458557.1:43020230-43020649 GCF_013731165.1 Rhagoletis pomonella
ATGTATATATGTCGGTTCGATGCCATAATACAGAGAAACCCTTACTTATTTGAAGCATTTTTGTTCCAGCTGAATCGGACGATATCATTTTTGTAGGCCTGGTACAGATTCTGTAACCAGATAACGACAATTTTCGAATCGGTATCGTTTTTGTCGACGTTTGATATCAAATATTTCTAAGTCAACAAGTGCGATATCGATCCGAAACTTGTCGCTAACTGGCTACAGAATCTCACCCCTGAAAGGCTTCTTCATCCGTCAAAGTATTTTTCTTGAACCTTGGATCGACTAAGGTTAAAACTGATAAAATAATATTTTTCTGTGGCGATAAGTTCAAGTGTTTTAGCCGATATCATATAAATTAGTAATGAAAGTTTTTTCTAAACCTGAAATGCATATAATGGCGAGGGTTTAATGTA
>NW_023458557.1:43020749-43025841 GCF_013731165.1 Rhagoletis pomonella
CGGCTAAAACACTTGAACTTATCGCCACAGAAAAATATTATTTTTCTGTGGCGATAAGTTCAAGTGTTTTAGCCGATATCATATAAATTAGTAATGAAAGTTTTTTCTAAACCTGAAATGCATATAATGGCGAGGGTTTAATGTAAATAATCGGTATCGGATACCGAAATCTTTTTTAAGTATTGGGTACCGAGTATTGGGGACGATTCAGCACATCACTAGTCGCACTCATTCTCGCCGCTCTCAGTTGTCAACTCAACGATGACGTCACGCTAAAATTACTCTCACGAATTCTGCTGCAATCGGCGCAACCTTGTATTCTATCATTCTTGACGTAGACACGATCTACCTTATGGGATTCGTGTGTTAAAGCAAACTCACCACCGCGTGACGTTCCCATTGTTTTTCTCTCTCTCTATCAACAATAAATTTGATATGCTGCTACGTACATACGTCAACCTACGTTTACGCTACATCGTCGACTAACTGCACTCTAAGTCTCTGCCCATGCCTGATCAAGAATGATAACAAGAAGGGACAACTCGTTATAATTGTAGCGAAAGTGAGCAACAGGGGCGTGCCTTCTCTTTTGCCCTAGTGCGATTTTTGATTAGATGAAAAGAGAAGGCACGCCCCTGTTGCGCACTTTCGCCACAATTATAACGAGTTGTCCCTTCTTGTTATCTACGTTCTTTGGTATTGTCAAGTTTTGAATTTGAAAAAGCACCAAATTTTTATTGGTATATTTTATGGACTTTATATACATACATAATTTTATTGTAACAATTGATTCCGATTCAAATTAATAAAAATCAATGTTTCTTGCACGACGGTCGATTTCTTCTGGCATGATTGAAGGTGCTGCCACATATTTTGTTGTCGCTTATGTCACTGTGCCATGATTTTGTTAAAATTTTTGTAAAGTTGCTTACCACACTTACGATTGCTATAAATTTTGCTTCCATTTTTTTAAGATTTTCTAATTTCTTGTCTTCAAACTAAAAACAAAAGCACCAAAAACGCACCAAGCACCAAACTCAAAAATTTTCACGTTTTGAATACCCACTAAATTTGGCGCGAAAAGCATCAAGTTGGCAACAGTGAATGTAAATAAAAGTATTTTATGACGTCAGCGATAGGGTGGATGCTGTCAAATCGACGAAGAGAGGGTTAGCGGTCCGCGAATGGCGCGACCTTTATTTTCTTAATCGTGATATGATATCAAGTAGTGACGACAATATGTACATACGTACGAACCGCGATTCAATAATTACAGGTTAGATAATTAATGACAGCCGCGGTTTGACGCTCCCTTCCAAAAGGTTGCATTTACGAAGGGCAGAAAAAGGGAAAGAATGAAAACCTTTAGCACAAAAAGGTAGTAGAAAAGTACGAAAAAGAGGGAATTAGTAGTGAAATCCCTTATGTAAATTCTAATGCATTTGCAGGAAATTTGGCATTTTATAAATATTGAACGATGGGGGCAGATTCTGTAACCAGTTAGCGACAATTTTCGAATCGGTATCAGTTTTGTTGACGTATGATATGAAATATTTGTACGTCAACAAGTGCGATATCGATCCGAAACTTGTCGCTAACTGGTTACAGAATCTCCCACCTGAAATGCTTCTTCATCCGTCAAAGCATTTTTCTTGAACCTTGGATCGACTAAGGCTAAAACTGATAAAATAATATTTCTCTGTTGGGATAGGTTCAAGTGTTTTAGCCGATATCATATAAATAAGTAATGAAGGTTTTTTCTTAACTTGAAATGCATATAATGGCGCAGGCTTAATGTAAAGAATCGGTGTCGGGCACCGAAAAGGAAGTATTGGGTACCGAAATCTTTTTTCAGTATTGGGTACCGCGGTATTGGGCTCTCGCTTGCTTTCAACTGTCATTTTTGTTTTTAATATTTTTATTGAGCTTTGTACCACGATTGTTTATTAGGAAAAATTGAAAAAGCAACAAAGTCTAAGCGGTAGAAGTTATAGCACTATTTCGGAGATCACCACATCTCCTCATCAGACTTCTTTTTTCTAGACTTCAGCAGGGATCGAACCTGCGAATTCGATGTTCAAAGTCAGAAGTGTTAACCACTGAGCTATGTACATCCCGTAAACTCTTGTTGCTAATTCATTTTCCTTATTCAACCATAGCCATAACCGGTATCAACGCATTGAATCAGCGCAATTGCGCCATGCAGTCTCTTTTCGCATGGTGCTTCATCATGCTTCTTTTGGCGCCATTCTGGCTTCTTTTCGCGCCATTCTCTCTTATTTTCCCACCATTCTGTCTTCTTTTCGCGCCATTCCCTCTTATTTTCCCGCCATTCTGTCTTCTTTTCGCGCCCTTCTGTCTTATTTTAACAGAACATCATCGGCTAACATCGCGCATCCCTAGTTTGTGCAGCAACGAGAATAGACGGATGGTTATTGAGCGCTCATAAGTGGGACGTTTTGGCTATATATACCAGGTTTTATGAAGTTTTTGAAAGGAAATATTAAGAAAAGATTTTCAACTTGCAGTCCGGTAAAGTAATGCACAAAATACATAATTTCTTTACATTGCCAAAGCAATGGATAAGTTGAAAAACATAACCACCGCATCGTGGTTGTGAAAATATCGGCATGCCGTGAAAAAATTTTAAGAAAAACACTCACAGCTGGGAAAAGAAGGTAGCTGAGCATAACATCACATTGAGTTTTTAAAAATGCAATGCAAATCGGATATTATTCAAGCGAGTGTGCTAAGCTCCCAGACGTTTGTGCGAGTAGTAGAAGATGGTGTTTTAGAAACGACGAATGTGCTAAAAATGTTGACTTCCTTGCTGCCCAACTCAGGTAAGTTAATGTTCTTGTATTGTTCTTCTTTTGCCAAAAGTGTATAACATTTCTTGTGCATATAACTCCGGCTCCGGTATCCACAGAATTTTTGCACTTAACTCCTTTCGAGTAGGCGGCCTTCGGCCGCGCTTTGGGATTATAATCCATACTAAGTAAAATTCTCCTTTCTGTGTTGCCGGAGAAGAAGGGCAGACACCTCTTCTGTTGTCAAGGGTATATAAAATGTCCAGTGCAAGCGAAAAAACGCAAGTGAAAATTGTGATTTTGGAAACCTGAAATATATATACAATTTTTCTTGAATTTCTTTTTTTGTATGATGCAATTAAAATATTTCATTATTGGCATGACAAAAACCAATAATTTATGTCCATATTCAGTAATTCGAAAGCTTTATTAGTATAATCCGGTTCAACCTTAGGGCCAGTTTAATTTTGGATTAAGTAAACTGAGTTTAAATTGAACAGCTGGCTGACATTTGATTGGCTGATCTTAGTTAAAACCAGCCAGATCGGCCGTTTAAAGTTAGTTTAAACCACGGCCGTGCACTGAAAAACTGGGCCTTAGTAGATCAGAAATCAGTTTGCTTTAGATTTTCGATCCCGCCACTTACACTAACTTATGCACTTGTATGTATATACTTATTTATTATTAAAATATTTAGTCCGATAGAGTACACCACGATCACCGAAGGAATTGTCAGCATACCATTACTTGGAAGCGAAATCTTTCAAAATCAATTTGGTTTGAAAACGCAACAACATCCCATTATACCGTTATTACAAAATCAACCGGTAAACATAAATGACGTGGCCCACAAAATTGTCGGTATTTTCAATCATCATGATCAGCAGTAGGTTACCTGTAATATTCCTTAATAATATTTTTCATTCAAATTCCTCATTTCTTACAGAAGAAAGGAGCACAGACGTTGCCCAATTCAAAGACTATTTGGACTGGCTTGCTATCATTAAGCAAAGCAAATCTCGCGGAGTAATTTTAACTCTTCCACAACATCCTTGTTCACAAGCATACTACTAATTGAAGCTATAGAACACTGCCTTACGTTTTATATTCAAAATTTCTTGGCGTTTCAATACAACAAAATAATAATAAAATAATAAAAAATGTCATCTAATAAGAAGAGTGACGTGTGGTTGCACTTCTCGGAGGAGAAGGATAAGAAGGTTAAGTGTAAGTTGTGTGGTCAGCAGTTGTCGGTGTCAAATAAATCGAATTGCGGCCTTATTCGTCACATGAACAGACGACACCAGTTCCAGAGAATCTCTAGACAGGCGCAACCTGTAGAAGAAGTACTTCTTGACATCGAAGGCAGTGAGCTCAACAACAACATCAGTGAAGTCAACAACAACATCAGTGAAGTCAACAACAACACCAGTGCAGTCAACAACCATAACCCCCATCAGCTCAACAATAGCACAGTAACACCGCAGGTCCCTGCTCAGATCCGACCACGGGCATTAAACGCATCGCAGCCACAAGTAACAAACTTTTTATATAAACCTCTTCCAATAAAGAAGCAGCGCGAAATCGATCAACAGGTATTAAAAATGATAGTCCGTGAATATCATCCTTTCAGTGTAGTAGAAGACATAGAATTTAAGAAGTTGGTGTTTCTCTTGAATTCCAATTACAAGCTTCCAAGCCGAAAAACCATTTCTTCCTCATTGATTCCTGCCACATACAACGAAACAGTAGAAATTGTTAAAAGCGGTTAGAGAGAGCTTATGCCATATGCTTAACTATGGACGGGTGGACTTCTCGTGCTCAAGACAGTTTTTTCAGCGTTACCGCTCATTATGTTGTAGAAGAAGAAAAAAGAACATTTCTTGCGTCGGACTTACTAGCTTGTAGTGCTTATGCGGAAAGGCACACTGGCGAAAACATTACAAAAAAAAATGATTGAAATTTTTAATGAGTGGGGAATTTATAACAAAATTACTGTTGTGGTAACTGACAATGCTGCGAATATGAAAGCAGCGGTGCGCGGGGGAGGCTGGCGCCATTGGGGTTGCTTTGCACATTCCTTAAATCTAGTTGCACAAGCAGGATTAAAGGAAATAGAACCTGTTTTATGTAAAGTTAAATCAATTGTTAGGTTTTTTCAAAGAGTAGTCATGCTCATTCAAAACTTAAAGCTACGTTAGAATCAATGCACCAACCAGTTTTAAAGCTCATCAACGATGTACCTACACGGTGGAATTCCACTTATGAGATGCTAAAACGAT
>NW_023458557.1:43025941-43029076 GCF_013731165.1 Rhagoletis pomonella
CCTGTTGCGCTTGCTTCTGCCTTCGACCGTGCTCAGGGGTAATAACCCTTACTAAGTAGAATTCTCCTTTCTGTGTTGCCGGAGAAGAAGGGCGGAAGCCCCTCTTCTATTGTAAAAGGTATAGAACATTTCTCGTGCATGTCACTCCGGCTACGCCATCCACAGTATGAGTGCATTCCAAACCATCAAAATACAAAAGCATCAGTCTCTTTTATTTCTAACCCTCATCAGATTGTGATGCCAAATGTGCGCAACCATGTTTAGATGCTAATTTTCAACTAGGTTGCGAAAGTTAGACTTTTTCTCCTAGTGCGGTTTAGAAATAAGAGACTGATGCTTTGTATTTTGACGTTTTTGGAATGCAGCCTAATTTTGTGTAGAACCCACATCGAAATTTGCAAAAAAGTGCATAGTGCAAACCGAATTTATTAATAAGCTAGTGGTCGGAAATTTGAAACATTAATTTTAAATAAAAGTTTAATCCCTTGATTACACGTGTATGTTAAAGTTTTTGGATGCGGGTTACGCGTTTGGACACAATAACCGAAAATCATTGTACAAATAACTAAACCGGACCCAAGTTTCTCGATAAGGGGCAACAACGATTCTTGTTTGTTCGTTTATATAAAGGAGTGGATAAAAATATCCGTATATGTGAAAGGCATATTTATCTCTTTAAATGAACACCACTAATATTTCCTGCAAACACAAATCAATTTACATCTTTTATCTCGCCTCCGTCACAGAATTGTTTTCGTACAAAATTACGCAAAAAAGCTTACTCGCTCGTTTTTAGGCATGCCATTGTTACGAATTTCGAAAGTTCGAAAATACGATTCGGATTGCAGCATACTATTTCTACGATTTGTAGCAAAATCCAAATACGAAAGAGTTGCAGAATAGGGATGTAAATCATTGTTTCGCGATTTTTTGTTGCATATTCGGGTAAACTATGGTGAACATCTAGATATTAATATGCGTTCATTTCGTGCATTTATTTATATGATTTTAGTACTAATAAAGTTGAGCTGGATGAAATAGTTTACGAATAACTTTTGAACGGTTTAAAGAAATTTGTTTCAGCCTTCGGATTCTTAATACTGGCAGTAATACGCGTCGTTCGATTCCTTTGCATCATTTTTCGGTGGGGACCATGAACTGCACTATAACCTTTGTTGTAGTAGTGAAGATAATTGAATATCAAATTGCTTAAATAACATTAGTAACTACATTGCGAGAGCAATCAATTCAGACAAAGAAGGCCTGCCCAAACAACCCCACCAAATTTCATGATATAATCCATATACGTTCACTGAAATCGCGAATGATTCCGGATTGGAAAGCTAATAAAATTATAGTTTAAAAAACTAAAACCTCCCTATTATAATTGCCATTCGTATTGTCATCAAGTATGTAACTTGACAATAGAAATCGCTGCATCTTTTAGGCGCATCAATATTACATTGTTACATCACGAGCTAATAAAAGGAAGGTAAAAAGGTGTACGCACGCGGCGATTCTGCGTTCAACTTTTGCTTTCAACTCAGGCAGGGTTGCACGAAAAAAAAGTTGAATGGCTAAATGTTGGCTGGCGACCAACTTTGTTGAAAGGCCGTTAAACCAAAAGTAGAATGCAAAGTTGAACAATGCTATCGTCTTTTCATGCCGAATATTTTGATATTTTTAGCCATTAAATTTTTTTTCGTGGAAACAAATGCAGTTGGGCTCCAAATCTCAAAAAAAAAAAAAAAAAAAATATTGGAATCGATAGAGATGATTGAGCTGAGTATAACGGTATACTTCTTTTTTTGGGCAAACAACAACAAAAATTATCAAAGGTTAAAGTTCAAAATTAGCAATTTTGAAATCAAGATTTCTTAAAAACGGATGGATGGATCTTGAAAAGTTTGATCTTATTTAATAGGAAATTTGATTCCCTTTAATTTGGTATACGTACTTTATATATGTGTTGTATAGTTCTTACAAAAATTGAATTAATGTAAAATAATTATAAAAAAACACCTTTTGCAGAGAACAACTTTCTGCGTAGGCGGCCTTCGGCCGCTCTTAGGGATTATAACCCTCACAACGTAGCATTCTCTTTCTGTGTTGCGAAGAAAAGGCACTGAACACCTATTGCAGAGAACACCTTTCTGCGTAGGCGGCCTGCGGCCGCACTTAGGGATTATAACCCTCACAACGTAGAATTCTCTTTCTGTGTTGCGAAGAAAAGGCACTGAACACCTTTTGCAGAGAACACCTTTCGGCGTAGGCGGCCTGTGGCCGCACTTAGAGATTATAACCCTCACAACGTAGAATTATTTTTGTGTTGTGAAGAAAAGGCACTGAACACCTTTTGCAGAGAACACCTTTCTGCGTAGGCGACGTCGGCCGCACTTAGGGTTTGTAAGCTTTTTTTAATAATTATTTTACATTAATTCAATTTTTGTAAGAACTATACAACATATATATAAAGTACGTAAAGCAAATTAAAGGGAATCAAATTTGCTATTAAATGAGATCAAAATTTTCAAAATCCATTCATACGTTTTTGAGAAATCTTGATTTCAAATTGCTTATTTTGAACTTTAACCTTTGATAATTCTTGTTGTTGTTGTTTGCCCCAACAAAGAAGTATACCGTTATACTCAGCTCAATCATCTCTATCGATTCCAATATTTTTTTTTTAAATTTGAGATTTGAAGCCCAACTGCATTTATGGCCTCTTGCCATATTAATGAATAATTGAGGGACTTATTGGTACATATGTATATCAAACCTGCTGCCAAAGCTGCTCCAGCTTTTCGAGTTATCATTGCCATAGGGAAATTCCAAGGGGTTATAAGCGCAGCTACGCCCAATGGTTGTTTTAATACAATTAATTCTCGATCCTTGGTTGAACTTGGGATAATCTCTCCATAAATTCGTCGAGCCTCTTCACCAAACCACTCAATAAAAGCGTTACCGTAAGCAACTTCTCCACGGGCTTCATTTAGTGGCTTTCCCGATTCAGCAGTCATAATTGAAGATATCTCATCAGCGTTTTCCTCAATCAAACAATACCATTTCTGCAATGTATAATTTAACATAATACTGAACATTTAATTAATGTTAACTCCTACAACCTTCAATAAA
>NW_023458557.1:43029176-43056580 GCF_013731165.1 Rhagoletis pomonella
ATAATAATAATAAATGAACAAAATGAGAGGAAATTACATACATTCTTTTCTATCTTGTCCATCCGGGCCTCTAGGTCACACTGCTTACTAAAAATATGATGCAACATCTCCATTACATCTGTAACAATGGAAGAATAGATAAGTTCAAATATTCCAACAAATGGTTTTCATTTTACCTTTATTAGGATTCGACACCGGCGGAGAAGAATCGGTTAACGGAGTACACTTAATTAATATTTATCTTAATCACAATTTACCTTGATGAGAAGCAAAGTTGAAATGGGAGGAAAGCTTCACCTTCTTCCTTGCTCCCATTGATGTGGAGGCCACCGGTTCAGAATCCCCGAAAATAATGGAATTTATTTCCGCTTTGTCCATGTCCTTAATGGGAATTTCATGTAAATTATTGAAAACAAAAAAAAAATTATTAGTAGTATAAGACTTAGAATTTTAATATAAAGCAATTTAATCAGCCTTATTATGAATTTCATGTGAACAAATATTCCCAAAAATTATAAAGCAAAACAAAAACAATTTTTCCCAATTTGTTTTTGTTTTGCCTGTTAAACGTTTTATTCACATGGAGTTGGCGATAAGGCTGAATGAAACATAACTAGTTCGAAAAGTCGTGAAAGAGGTGGTGAAGAAGGGGAATTAAGATAAATTTATTTTCAAATGGAACACAAAAATATTTGTACTTAATAATACTTTTGGAAATTTTTGTTTTTTCGTTACACAGTCCACTTGCAAGTAAAATACCAAAAGAAGAAAAAGATTCAAAGGGTTCATTAAAGTAATTACTTAATTCTTTAAAACTGTATCCAATTACTATCTCTTCTCCCGATTCCAAACGCGACTCTATAACTTTAAAAGGTCCTGTGATTTCGCTAAAACAAAACGAGTCTTTCTCTTTCTTAGGATTAATCGAAAATTGTCCAATTTTTAATTGCTTTTGTTCTAAACTTTTTCTTTCCTCGAGTCTTAAAAATAGTTGCTGTAATATATTAGTGGGACTTTTTATAATTTTTTTCATACGTTGCATAAAATTTTCAAATTTATAGGCGGAGAAAGAATCTAATGGTCCGAATTCTTTAGCACAATCAGGTAAATGAAGAAGGCCATGAATATTAAAACTTATCAAATGATCACCATATATATTTCCAAACGAACTAACAAAATCTTGTAATAATCCTTTTACTACATTGGTTTCTGTTTTGTAGGACCTTTCACGAGAGAGAATGCGTATACTGGCATGCAATAAAATAAAATGATAAAATAAATCGTCATCAATGCTATTTTTTAATACGAATATTCCCGAATACAACAAAAATTGCCTGTACTCTGTGGACTTCCAATTCCCGATATCATCTAAATTTCTACACACCCTTCCGAACTCAGATGGTACCCAATGAGAAACGAAATTAAATTTTTCATTCATTTGGGTAATATTTCCTTTTTTGAGTAACAAATTTAACAGTTTTTTAGCCACACCTAAGTCGACAAGGTGCATAGGATCCAAGGGGAATTGAGAAACCATTCCAAAATTTGTTGCTTCAAGTATATTTTGTTGTTGTAAAAATTTAAAATTATGGTGAGCTTTATCTACTCTATTTTTAAAAGATATGTCTGTTCTTAGGTCACTCGTGTGTCTAGAAAAACACACTCTCTTATTTACATAGCTGCCGATTTGACTGCATTTAGGGCAGCCATTTTTCCCATTGTGACCTTGAACACTAGTTATAAAAGCACGCGCCGGGGAATCGCATGTAAAAATACGGATATTAAATTTTTTTAATGTGGTGTTAAACATACCAACTTTCAAGCCATTTTCTCTCAAATAAGCTACTTCTTCACAAAATTCTTTCATAAAATGATTTACGTTATCTGGCTTTTGTTTTCCTGAGAAGCAGGCAATCGTGAAAGGATTTTCGTTCGGAAGTCCAACAATTGAACCCAAAATTGGCTACAAAACTTTGTTGGAACTCTTAAACAATTTTAAACCATCTATTCCGACGTCTATTAAAACTTCACTTTTTTCATTTAAAAACGTAAACGAATCGGACGCAAAGTACTTTTGTATGCCAATATACATAAACTCTCCTCCAGCAATTGACTGAATATGTGCTTTATTTTTATTAGTTTGGAGAAGAGTTTTCGCACACAAGGTAAGATCATTAACACGAATTTTTTTAAGTACACAAAGCAATTTGGTCAATGCCGCCTGTGAAATATTATTTTCAATTGCCCACAATTTTATTTCCTTACACTTTTCTTCTGTTGGTATAATTTCTATTTCATTTTCCGACCGGCAATCGGAGTCAGAAAATGAAATATCCGCGCTAGTATTTTGCGCATTCGCAGTGGCACTGCACTCGCCCCAATCCGAATCGGCAAATTGGGGCAGCCTTTTATATTTTTCTGCACATCACACTCAAATTATTATAAAAAGTACTCCTCTTCATTTTTATTTGTAAAATACAGTACTTACTGGCAAATATTAAGCTTCGCAAAACGAAAATGCTGCACACAAAAACTGGACTGGACCTGCACAATAAAAGACACAATAAATATACATAGTTTTATAACAATTTTTATCGCTATTTTTACTTACTTGAAAGTTTGGAACAAACGCACACAAAGCTGATTTTCCACGCTGAATGCAAAATGCAATTTTAATAAAAATGGCCGAACTCCGAGCCGCAGAATTCACAAATTTTTAATTGCAACTGCACAATAAAAGATGCATTAAATATACACGGTTTTAAAACAACTTTTATCGCAATTTTTACTTACTTCTATTTGGAACGAAGGCACACAAAGCTTTTATATATACTTAATTATATGGGGTATAGTCATTGCGCTGGGTATGCAGTTACAGTTGCATGGCTATACTCAATCCCGACTCTTGCGTCCTCGTTCGCGCACTCTGGGCAACGTGAGCAACCCATGTGCGAGATGCGGTAACCAATCCGAGTGGAGCCTTGGGTCACGGCAGAAAGAGAGGGAGCTTCGGTGGGGCCACTCTGACTTATTCGGTTTAAGGGCTCACTGAAGTCTGCAGCGTCTGTTCACCAGTAGGTGCGGCTGCAAGCGGGTGTCTGCTTGGAGCAAGCGGCTCGCTATATAAACGTGTATTTGGTTGCGAAACCACCCCCGTCCCAGCAATGGGTTGTGCGCTGGGCTTGGGACCCGCCACGTAAAAACCACTTCCAGTGAAGAAGCAAGGCAAAGCCTCGGATGAGACCCCCCCTTATGATGACGACCACGGAAAATGTTTAAAGGACTACGATTTGAGGGCATGCACCTGGAATGTCCGGACCCTTAATGGGGAAGGTGGCTCTGCCCGGCTGGTTGATGTCCTCGTAAGGACAAAAGCTGACATCACCGCCATCCAAGAAATGCGTTGGACGGGGCAAGGCAAAGAATGTCTGGGGCCTTGCGACGTCTACTACAGCTGCCATGTAAAAGAGCGCAAATTCGGAGTTGGATTTGTGGTGGGAGAGAGACTCCGTCGCCGAGTACTGTCGTTCACCTCGGTGGACGAGCGTCTAGCCACAATCCGCATCAAAGCGAGATTCTTCAACATCTCGCTCATCTGCGCCCATGCCCCGACGGAAGAGAAGGATGAGGCATCCAAGGATCTCTTCTATGAGCGCTTGGAGCGCACGTACGATATCAAAATCGTGCTTGGCGACTTCAATGCCAGGGTGGGCAAAGAAGGGATCTTTGGAACCACCGTCGGAAAATTCAGCCTCCACGACGAAACGTCCGACAACGGATTGAGGCTGATCGACTTCGCCGGGGCCCGAAACATGGTAGTATGCAGTACTAGGTTCAAGCATAAAAAGATCCATCAAGCTACCTGGCTGTCTCCGGATCGAAAAACGAGAAACCAAATCGATCATGTTGTGATAGACGGAAGGCACGCTTCCAGTGGTTTAGACGTACGCACACTCCGAGGCCCAAACATCGACTCGGACCACTATCTTGTTGCAGCCAAGATACGCACCCGCCTCTGTGCAGCAAAAAATGTGCGCCCAAATATGCAAGGAAAGCTTAACGTCGAAAAGCTGCAATCACAACAGACAGCCAGCGCTTTCGCTACTCGACTCTTCCACCTGCTCTCAGAGAGCACTCTTCAACAAACCGACATATGCGAGCAGTGGACCCACATTTCCCGCTCATTAAGTACCGCCGCCGAAGAAGTAGTCGGATTTCAGCGAGCCCGAAAGAACAACTGGTACGATGAGGAGTGTCAGGAAGCTGCAGAGAAAAAAGATGCCTTTTTTTTTTTTTGCAGTACACGTGGGACCGCTATAGGGATCTGAAGAGGGAAGCGAGACGTATTTGCCGCAACAAGAAGAGAGAGGCAGAAATACGTGAGTGCGAAGAGCTTGAAATGCTGGCCGACAGGAGGAATGCCCGAAAATTTTACCAGAGAGTTAGGCGACTTACGGAAGGTTTAAAGACCGGGGCGCACTCCTGTAAGAACAATAATGGCGACCTAGTAACTGATGTCCAGAGCGTACTTAAATTATGGAGGGAACACTTTTCCGCCCTACTAAATGGCAGCAGCACAGAAAGTTGTGGAGAAGAAGAACCCGAGCCCGCAGTCGATGATGACGGAGTCGACGTTCCACCGCCTGACTATGACGAGGTACGTATAGCAATAACGCGGCTGAAAAACAACAAAGCCGCTGGAGCTGACAGCCTGCCAGCTGATCTATTCAAGTACGGCGGCGAGGAGGTGATAAGGTGCATGCATCAACTCTTGTGCAGAATATGGTCAGATGAACGCATGCCCGACGACTGGAATTTAAGTGTGCTCTGCCCAATCCACAAGAAAGGTAACCCCGCCATTCGCGCCAACTACCGCGGGATCAGCGTTCTAAGCATAGGTTACAAGGTCTTATCGAGCGTATTGTGTGAAAGACTGAAGCCCACCGTCAATGAACTGATTGGGCCTTATCAGTGTGGCTTTAGACCTGGCAAATCCACCATAGACCAGGTATTCACAATACGCCAAATCTTGGAAAAGACCCGCGAGAAAAGGATCGACACTCACCACCTATTTGTCGACTTTAAAGCCGCTTTTGACAACACTAAAAGGAGTTGCCTATACGCCGCTATGTCTGAATTTGGCATCCCCTCAAAACTCATACGGCTGTGTAAAATGACGTTGAGCAATACCACCAGCTCCGTCAGAATTGGAAAAGACCTCTCCGAGCCGTTCGCCACAAAACGGGGTTTCAGACAGGGCGACTCCCTTTCATGTGACTTCTTTAATCTGATGTTGGAGAAGATAATAAGAGCTGCAGAACTGAACCGCTCAGGAACAATTTACTACAAGAGCGTGCAATTGCTGGCTTATGATGATGTCGATCATCGGTAACAAAAACCGCGAAGTCTGTTCTGCCTTTTCCAAGTTGGATAGGGAAGCAAAGCGCATGGGTCTGGTGGTAAACGAGGACCACATTCGCGCCTTGGCACCCACGTCACTGTTGACAGTTACAATTTCGAGAAAGTAGAGAATTTCGTTTACTTGGGAACCAGCATTAACACCGATAATAATGTCAGCATTGAAATCCAACGTAGAATCACTCTTGCCAACAAGTGCTACTTTGGACTGAGTAGGCAATTCAGGAGTAAAGTCCTCTCTCGACGTACGAAAACCACGCTCTATAAGTCACTCATCATGCCCGTGCTGGTATATGGCGCAGAAGCATGGACAATGACAACATCCGATGAGGCGGCTCTTGGGGTGTTTGAGAGAAAGATTTTGCGGAAGATTTACGGTCCTTTACGCGTTGGCGACGGCGAGTACCGCAGACGATGGAACGATGAGCTGTATGAGCTTTACAACGATATGGACATAGTGCAGCGAATTAAAATACAGCGGCTCCGCTGGCTTGGTCATGTCGTTCGAATGGACACCGACGCTCCAGCTCTGAGAGTATTCAACTCGGAACCCGCTGGTGGTAGCAGAGGAAGAGGGAGGCCCCCACTGCGATGGAAAGATCAGGTGGAGAAGGACTTGGCTTCACTTGGCCAATTGGCGTCAGTTGGCACAGAGGAGAAACGACTGGCGTGCTTTGCTGAACTCGGCCAAAATCGCTTAGGCGGTTACAGCGCCAAAAAAAGAAAAGAAAGAAAGAATTATATTTTCCACCGCTGAAATAAATGTACATAGGTATATTAAAATGACTGAACGCCAAGCCGCACAATTCACAAATTAATTGCAACTCACGATTGCTGTCATGATTCAATAATACAAGGTTAGATAATTATTGACAGCTGCGGTTTGACACTCCCTTACAAAAGGTTGCATTTACGAAGGACGGAGAAAAGGGGAGGAATGTAATCTCTTGGTGCGAAAATGGTAGTAGAAAAATACGCAATGTAGGCAATTAGTAGTGAAATTCCTTTTGGCTGCGTTTCTTTATACATTCCGGATAATCCCATTTCACAGCCGGAATAAACAGAATGCGTTTGAAATATACGTCAAAATATCATCAGGAACGTTCTAAAGAATAAATAAACAAAAAAGTTTATTCCAAACGTTCAGAATGAATAAAGAAATGCAGCCTTTGTAAATTCTAATGTATTTGCAGGAAATCTGGCATTTTAAACGAAATGTTGAACGTAGTACTGATGTATCTATGTGAATTACGTAATTTATGTGCTATTTAGCTGTATAAAAATTGCAAAATAACTCAAAATTAAAATAAGACTACTATGAGATTGATGTAAACATCCAATTTAAAAACAGTTTATGTTTTCATCAGTTAAATATGCTTCATATGCATATCTGTGTTCGTATGGAAAAGTAGCTTATGTCGAAAGGCTGACTTTAATATAAATCGGCATTTGCAGTATACGATTGCGAATGACTCGCTGGCGCTGAGCCGTTGAACAACTTTTGGCAAATAAACGTGCAAGAAATAGTTCCGATACTAGAAAGTCAATATTCTTATTAAGGCTCATCAAAAAATTCCTTGTCGTTTAAAGAATAAAAGGAATGCCGCATTATACTAAAGCCAACCTTTCGACATAAGCTACTTTTCCATACGAACACAGATATACAAATAAACATCCCAGTGGGAATTAGGAGCACGTAATAATACCTTATTAGCAACTTACTCTTCACCTGGCAGTCATTACCATTTCCCTGCCGAACGTCCCTTACTTTTGCAAAGGCATGGCCGCCTTATGTAAGCAGGAATTAAGAATGTACATTTGGTATCAGACATACTTCTGAGCCGCTTTACAAAGTAAGTTACGTGTAATGCAGAGCAGTCGCTCGGAGTAGTTCGGCGCTTGGAAATAACTTCGGCTGCACGTTACTTTGCAACTGACAACGTAATTTGTCGTCGGAGGTGTTCATTTTGCGCTTTACAAGTAGATGACATTGGCCATGATGACAATGAACATGAATGAAAACATGGGTTACCTCGTAAGGTGCTTACCTATTTTCCCAGTGGGATATTGCACAAACGCTCATACTTCTATTCCACACCAAAGCTACACTGTCCCTGCAAAAATCGTTGGACCATGTAGTCTATTTGTGGTATATTGGAGTACTTACAAAAGTGCTCCTCTGTCATGCTGTAGCGGACCAACTCGTGTCTCTGCGCCAGCTTATTGTTTGTTACCACGGTGCAGCGAACAAAGGTGGCGCCGTCAGTGGTACCGCTACTTTGGTTTTGCCGATTTTGACAGTTGTGGTAACTTGTAAATAAACCTTTGTTTACAAATCAGCGAAAGAGAAATTTGAATATAAGTGAAAAATCAGTTTAAATTGTGTTAATTTGCCATTTGTGAGTGATTTTTGAGTTGAAGACTGCGTAAAAACTAATAAAATGAAGTGCTATGTGTTAAATTGCGACAGTGGTCAAGATGCAAGATGCGTAGATGCAAATGTAGCACTGGGACGAATCGCTGCATTTTGTGTACATGGGGTACGGCAAAACCGTTCCCGAAATGTTTCTTTATTATTATATTAACAGCATTTCCTCACAATGATTTTGCTTCTGCTCCAAGCAGGCTCCATTAGCAAGTTAACTAATCAATCCCGCTGAGATGCTGCCGCAGTTTTCTGTAGCAGCCTTAATTGCAAAGCAAGGAAGTGCACTAAAACGTTTGCTGAAGCAGCCTCAATTGCAACGCAATGGAGTGCACTAAAATGTTCACTGTTCTCTAATAGATTAGGTGAAAAATGCAATAGTTTCACATTTAGCAAAATTAAAACACGTTTTTCGCTGTAAAGTGAACTGCTTTGGCAGTTTCAACTCGTTCTTCTTTTCGCTCTATTCTTTGTTTACTTGTGGTACACAAATGTCAACGCCCAGGACGGCGCAATCTTGTATTCTATCATTCTTGGTTTGTTACCCGATAACTGCTCGTGTTTTAACGAAATGTGATTGAAGTTGAGCATTTGAAAGCACATTTGCATGTCTGGCTGTAGCTGAACGTGTAGAGATGCTCGCTGTTAGTTGTGAGCTCCCAGCATGTTCGAGTTCAAATGCCGTCAGAGGCAACATGTAATTTTTAATTTTTGTCTTGGGTTTTATTAATTTCGAAAAAGCATATGAGAAGTGAAGAACAAAAGCGTGTACAAACGAAAAAATATAACAACAATGCCATTGTTAATATGTTGGAATAGTTTTGTGCTACTCTGATGTAATGCAGGGATGGAGTATATGGTCCTGCCCTAGGACATCGCAATTTTAATTGGACCATATTTTTTATATGAATTGTGGTTAATTTTGGAGTACTCCTTGGTCCTTCGGGAGTACTCTTTACATGCATGCATGGAGTAGTCGCGATTTTTGCAGGGGTTTCCATGTAAATGTGCAAAGGAGCAACACGGTGCCACTGCTAAGGGAGCGGTGCGAGAGAGACAACTGTCAGTTTATCGAACCTTGTATTATTGAATCATGATTGAATCATGGATTGCTGTGTTCTGTTCATTTTTCTTTTCGCATAATTTCACCATCCCTATGCATGCAACGTGTGCGAGTGAATAAGATGTATTAAAACAGTTGAAACATTTTAAGATGTTGTTTCATTCTAAGACTTTTTCGCGAATTTTTACATGTAGTTTTTACATTCTAGTTTCGGTCATTCGAGTTTTGCATATATATGTATGCACAAATTCGAGTGTACACACAACACAACGTCGTCAAAACTTATCCAAATGGACTTAATTTCAATGTTGACCAGCAAATATTTCGCAAATGGACTAAATTTAGCGTGGTGAAGTGATTTTTGTGAAAAAAAAATGTGAAGGAAATTAAAATTTGAGGTTATGTGACCTCAAACACAGTAAATCAGTGTAATGCAAATTTAAGAAATGTGCTGCACGAATTAAATTGCTTAAGCACAACGAAATTGAAAGTGAAATTTACCGGCGCTTTGTTAACTCGAGTAGCAAATCGAATGTGGCAAGTGGCAAAATACCAAAAAATTGTTGCAATATGTAGTGAGCCGGTAAGCAATGTGTGCTGCACTTTGATATTTAAGTTACATATATGCCGCTGTTCACTGTGATGCACGGTGCACCAATTACGAACTGTTAATGTCGATGGACACTATTCACTGCGGTTATTTGCACAAGTTCAACTGTTTTTTTTTTGTTTTTTCACAAATCACTTCAACTCGCTTGCATTCACTTTGAGGTTATATCTGGTAATTTTTTTTTAAGTCACTTGAATTTGTAACCACTTACCTTAGTTTCCTAGTAGCTGGTGAAACTGCTTGTTGGACGGTGATGCTATCAGTGTTTTGCTGGTTCGTGGCACGAATTAGTGTGACTGTGGCTGTAACAGGATCGCTGTTATGTGCAGCTTGATGTGACCAAATTCCTTTTTCGTAGAAGTGGCTCAATTAGTTTTTGGGTTCGCTTTTTCTTCTAATGTGGACTGTATGTTGGTTTCACGGCTCCTAAGGACAAATAAAAACATCAATGTGATTCAGTGCGGCTCAAGTGTGGTGCGCAAAGTGGTCACAATGAGGTTTGAAAAATGAGGAAAAAAAGACAAATAAAACTCGTTTTAGTTTAATGGTTTTATTAATTGTCCAAGTATTTTGAATTGATGTATATGTGTTGGCTTACAATGGTTTTACCTGAAACTAATGTGGCCTGGTAGCTGCAGTTCTTTCTCCTTGGTCTCCCGATGAAAAAGTGAAAAATCTAAAGCCGTGATTTTCGTTCGAACCGCCGCACAGTGCCGCGAAGGTGGACAAAAATACAAAAATCGACTGTCTTGAAACTTAGATGTTTTGATGTCAAGTTACAGCTAAATCTCCAACTAAGAGAAGTTCATAAGTTATTTTGTGATAAAAACAACTTTCAGCCTCACACACCCCCTCAAAGTACACCTATTTTCTACATACCATTTCATTTCGGCGATTCGCACATAAAAGTGGTCGCAGTTAAAAATTTGTTAAAAAATACATTTTTATTCCTAGCAAGATCAACTTTTGCACTTTGATAAAGATATATGCGACAAACCAAAAAATGTATGGTTCATGGAAAAAAAATTTATACAAATATTTGTTTTTTATTAATAAATAAATATATGATTAAACATACCAAAATCCGAAAATTGGCAACCTTTGGAGACAAAAAAAAAAAAACATCTTGAAAGTTCGTGAAATTTTTTTTTTGGTTATGGTAGTTTGGACCTTCTACTAACAGAAACAATCGAAATCTCTTCCAACTTTTTCCAATATTTGAAAATTTTCAATTTTGAAAAAGTGACTAAATGCCTTTTTTTGGTATTATTTTAGCTGATCTATATTTACAATACTTTTTCTGAATGCCCTAAGATCTAAATTTTTGGTTCGCTCTTCAAAAATAAGGTGTTGAATTAAAGCTAAAAGTGCCAAAACAAAAGTTAAGAGGTACAGGGTGCTTTGAAATGAAAAAAATTATCAGCTAATTAAAATACTTAAATATGCATCACGGTATGGGAGCCAAAAACAAAGGTATACGAAGATTTACATATATATATATATACATATATATATATATATATATATATATAGAGCAATGACACCAGTTTACAAAAAGAAATATAAAACAGAGAAACAAATATTTAAAGGGTTCTGATCTCAGCTTTAATAAATACATTGTTGAAAGTGACGAAGCAGACAAAAGCATGGAATCATTTGAATCAGTGATCACTTCCTCCTCTTCTGAGGACTCTGAAACTGAGTGATTATAACAACTAGTTCGGTTTTTATTAACATATTATATGTTATTACCATATAACAGCTATTATTACTTACTTACTTAACAGTGATTATGCTTTATTTTAAATGAAATCAAAAGAATTTTTTTTTCTAAAGGTTAACATGTAAGGAAAACCGACTTAATTTTTCAAATTACCATATGTATTCACTTAGGAAGTAAAGTTTAGACGAATTTTGACTATTAAGACTATTTTTCTGAACACTTAGCAACAATGATATGGCATATTTCATTTTTAAATAATCATGTGCAAAAACTCGATGTTTTTTTAATGGGTACCCGTTACAAAAAACCGATTACTTTCTTAAAATTAGAGTAATATAGACACTTCAGATGTAAAGTTTCAATAAATTCTGACGACTCCTTCCTGTTTTCGTAAACACCACAATCAGCAATGATTATGCCTTATTTGTCTTTCATATAGTAATGTAAAAAAAAAATCTTTTTTTTTTTAATGGGTACCCGGTACCGAAAAACCGATTGCATTTTTGAAATAAGCATGGCTTAGTCCTTTTAGGTGTAAAGTTTCAACAAGTTCTGAATACTATTTCGGTTTTTATAAACATATGTCTACGATGATTATGAGTTATTTTGCCTTTTTATAAAATTGTAAAAAAATTTTTTTTTTAATTAAATGGTAAGAGATGCTGAAAAAACGTTTTTTTTTTCTTAAATTGCCGTGATATAGTCCTTTCAGGTGTAAAGTTTCAGCCCATTCTGATGCCTCCTTCCACTTATATCAACACATGTCCACAATGACTATTTTCATATAAAAATGCAAAAAAAACTCGGTTTTCTCGAAATGAGTAACCGGTATAGAAAAACCGATTTCATTTTTGAAATTAGAGGGGCATAATACTTCTAGGTGTGAAGTTTCAGCCAATTCTGACCACTCCTTCTATTTTTGTCCATCATTTGTATGGAGTCGCGGCACTGTGCGCCGGACGAAGAAAAGACGTTGAGGGGAAATTCAACGAAAGATACTTTATCCGGCGGGAAACTTAAACTAACGGCGCGAATATATAATATATATATTGTACATGTGTACAAGTATGCATGCATAAATGTGCACATATGTGAATGGCACATTAGGGTGGTGCATTAGCTTTTGGAAATATTTAGGCTTAAGGCCTAAACAATATATTTGTGGGCCCGTTACAAGCAACTAAAGAGGGAAACGGGACATATTTGGCGCAATAAGAAGAGAGAGGCCGAAATACGTTAGTACGAAAAATAAATTTATTTGTCTTATCGAGTGTACTGGGTGAAAGTCTGAAGCCCACCGTCAACGTACTGATTGGGACTTATAATTGTGGCTTTAGACCTGGAAAATCTGCCACAGGCCAGGTATTCCCAAGAAGCCGGATCTTGGAAAAGACTCGCGAGAATAGGGTCGACACGCATTAATCTATTTGTTGATTTCAAAGCCGCTATGAATTAAAATATCGCGGCAACGATAGCTCAGTCATATCGTTCGAATGAACAGAAACGGTCCAGCGCTAAAGTGTGCAACACAGATCCCGCTCTTGTAGCACGGGTAGAGGATGACCTCTTCTGCGATGGAAAGACCAGGTGGAGATGCATTTAATTTTATATTTTTTTTTACATTTCCATTGGCGCCAGTTAGCTAAGAGTAGAAACGACTTATTTATTGGACTCAGACAAAATCGCTTAGGACGTTGCAGCGTCAAACAAGAAGAAGAAGAAGATAGAATGATCTGTCAGCAAGTGGGTCTGACTTTTTTTTAACCCCTCTAAAGTTTTCCACTTCAAATGCTGCTTTTAACTTACTTCCGAAATTAGGTAAAATTACTAAGAAGTCCATAGTTCCATAAGTACTTATTCTACAAAATAATCTCATCGTTTTTTGCTATGCTGTTGCTTTTTGTGTTGTGGTCAGTCAGGCGCATTTGATTTGTATTTCTTCCGACAGTTGAGTTTGAATTGTTATCTGTGAGCAAGTGCAGCTGATACACGAACGCCACCATCACGACCACTACAAAAGACACCATCTACACCATTGCAAGCCAAACAAAAGTAAGGTACTTAGCGCTGTATAGCAAAGCATTTGAATGGATGGACAGCAGAGAGAGAAAAAAAAGGACATTTAAGCTCATTGAGACAAATTAACATTTGACACCAATCACGTGGGATAAATGGAAGTAATAAAAAAGGAGCATACTTACATGCACACAGCAAAACTTAATAACATACACTTGTGTATATGGAGAATACCTAAAGCTCTAAGTAACTATGTATTTGCACACTTAAGTAACCGCTTTGGGGTTTTGCTAAGCCACTCATGAACTGGGTAGCTTACACACGAAAAGGAAAAAAGTAGGTGTGCAAATAAAGTCACCCGTCCGTCAAGCGTGTAAGCTAGCGACCAACCATGTCATGTCATTAGACATCTTCGTTACGCAACTGCTTTAATACTTTCAATGGAAACGCATGAAAGAATGTTGGTAAAATTTTTTAATGAACAGCAAATCAAAAGCGACATTCAAATGATATTCTCATCGCTTTTTGATTTGTCAACTTTTCACTTTGTGATGTTGCAGTAATTTGGAATATAAGTATATGTGTAAGTAAGTTGCTCGCCGATTGCTGAAAAGCCTTCGGCAAAGTGGCAATTATTGAAAGGCGTGCCCACATCTACCCGGCCGCTACCAGCTCGCAGCTCGCTGCTCGCAGCTCACCCCACACGCATTCAAATTTGCTTCCAAGCAATTCAAAAGCAATTTTTTCTCTCGCCAGTGCGCTACGCTGAAAAAAAATGTATCTTTGCAATATGCTGCCAAATCCTTTAGCCGATCCTAGTGGCATTGTCGCAACAAACTGATGCCATTCAGCGTCGTTCATGTCAACATAACGCGGATCAATTAGTGCAGTTCAGCAACTATGAATGCGAGCGAGCAACTAAGCGCAATGCAAGGTGATAATGTAGTGTAGTGAGTACTATGAGTATGTGCAGTGTTGCAGGGTATGTCCTTTCCACATTTCGTTCGCCTGATGCTGCTTGCTGCTGAGATATCCAGTTGCTGCACATCCCACCGTTTGCTTCGCTTTTATATAGCGTACATATGTATGTATGTGTGCAGTGTTGCCACGGACAATTTTTTTCCCCCTACCAAAACTTCCTACCAAAATCAACCAAGACCTACCCAAAATTTTATTTGAGTTTTTAATATTTATTTTTTAATGTCAAGTTTATTAAAAATGTAAATAACATAACATTTAGAATCACTTAAATACAGCTAGTACAATGTTTAAAATTTTGGATGAAGAAGACAATCGTTCCCCAAAGTGTATCTGTCTGCTATTTATGATACGTGGGCAGTCACATAGAATATGCTCTGAGTTTTCATCCACCAGCTCACAAAAGGCTAGGCACCATGCAGGTGAATTTGGGCTCCACGCTTTGCGGCACTGTCAGCTTTCGTTGCCTTCAAACTCTTCATGTCCCGGAACCGACCACAGCGTTACGTTATTGTGAGCTTCCAAGTGGTTCAAACAAGTTTTACAGCTTTCCACAAGCCTGCTGCCGTTTTAAAAGAGTCTAACGCCTTTAACCTGCCTGACTATCCGACATAATGGCCCCATTTGTCCCTCTACACAGACTTCGATTGCGAAGACTTTCGCCTGGAATATAGTTGGGTATGTGTCAGTACTCTCGTCGTCCATCTTTGATCCGTCGATATACCATGCTTGGGACCTTTCGTCAATCATAGTTATTGTCACTTCACAGCAGTCCCTTTCAGGAATTCTGACCTTATAGGGTTTGTGTTTATAACTCGGGATTGTCGAGGAATGGCTTTAGAACCTCCAAATAATCCCGAAGATCCCAAATTTTCTTACTGATAATAATGGGCAGTCGTAGCGCGCTCCAGTAGGCCTCTTTTTCAAACAGAACAGACAAAAAAAATAGACAAAAAAATAGGAAAAACCTACCAGTTTTGGTAGGAAAAGCCCATGTTTGGCAACACTGTAGGTGTGTGTATTTTTATATAAAAAGTGCGCGTATTTTGCACGCCAGTTTTTGTGTTTCTTGTTGTTGCTGTTGCCGAGTATTTATATTGCTTCGACTCTACACTTCTTCGATATAATACAACGGCATCATGATCCATCTTATTCACTTATTCACACCTGAGAACAATTGTGGCTCAGCAGGACGATGCAAAATACACTCGGAAATATACACTTGCATCCATTCACATGTACGCACATGTACAGTCACTGGTCAATGAACTATGGACGATGGATAAAATCTGATAGATATTCGCTATGTAAGCAAAGTTCGGTAGAGAATGTGCTACAAACGTTTTAATCATGGAACACATAGTATATATAGAATTTCAGTTTCTTAGAAACTTTTGTCCTGTGTTTAACATTGTCCAATTACGATTCCTAATGAGAAAAGTTAGGTTTGGTTAGACTATACGGAGTGCTCTGATAAGAACTCATTGGAAGCCGCATAAGCACATTGCTATTTCCAGGAGAGTGTTTCTCCATACGCGTTGCTACATGTCTTTAAACCAGCCTGATTTTCTTGCGAATCCTAGCAGACCCTTTAATGGAGTTTTCCCTAATATATTAAAGCTCTCAAAATAGTAGTCCCCCAGAAATTTGAGGCATTTTCTCCGAACTGTACCCCACATAGGAAGCAATGGATGGTTTTTATCTTTTCCTCAACTCTAGAGCTTCTGCGAGCCATGGTGGCCTATGGTCTAGTGCACTAGTAGTATTCCGGTGAGAAGCCGAACGTTTGGCTTTAGTAAACTCCCTGTTCATCGATCTTCCTTCATCGATCAGTGGCCCTAGTGAGCGCAGATGTGCAAAATAGACCAACTGCTGTTGCTAGCTGCTCTAGCGATTTTCTCAACTTGTGTATACAGGTATTGTCTGGGACGTTTTACGTTCTCAACCGATTCACTTATTCCTATCTCACATCTTTTTCTAGCATACCTGAGCGTTTCCACATTTCCCGGAATAGCACTGTATTCCGTGTCCAAATAAAGATTAATTATGTGAGTTTCGAATAGCTTGAAAGGATCTTCGGCATATCGAGTTATTGTTACCGACCCTAGGAATTGACTGCCAACAACAAAGACAAGAATAGGTGAAGTTAGGTCGATCATGCTTACGAGCTTTGCCACCATGTCAAATCCATATTTATACATATATGTCTCCGCCTAGAAATGCTGCAGTATCGAGTTATTGTTACCGACCCTAGGAATTGACTGCCAACAACAAAGACAAGAATAGGTGAAGTTAGGTCGATCATGCTTACGAGCTTTGCCACCGTGTCAAATCCATATTTATACATATATGTCTCCGCCTAGAAATGCTGCAGTAATATGGGAGAAGTCTGTAGAACTCTCTCAATGACAATTTCTAAGAGAAGTCGCCAAATCCTGTTCAAATGTCCATTTTTGATCCATTAATGAATACAAAAGATTTCGCCGTCATTTGGAACGATGTTGTCCCCTGTAACTTCTGTCAGAAAAATTCTGTTTTTGGGAGTTTAATCCCTAGAAAGGAATCTGCCCACCTTACCAGGTCTTGGATTGCCTATGCAGTTTTTGAGGGATTAATCCGTAGAAAGGAATCTGCCCACCTTAGCAGATCTTGGATTGCCTATTGAAGTATCTCTCAGGCTCTCAAGATGACTACGACGTCGGCATACTACAACGTTAATGGCTTTCGATGTGCGAAACCTACTACTGTCGCAGCTATCGTCACGAAGAAATCGAGAGCACTGTTTTTGGTACTACCGAAGTCTGGGTAGACTTAGACGCCGGTGTCTTTATCTGTACTCTTTCGACCATTGGTGGGACGTAAGATCTACAACGCTTCATTCTACTAGCTAACTGGATTTTTTCCAGGTGTATGGACGGAAACAACATTGAGCCAATTAAACCGTATCCAACGGGCTTCCTCAAGTCTAAGTGTGTCCCCACCTTAGTTAAAACACAATTTACTTTTTGCCATCGGTTATAATTCAGTGTCCAGCTACTGTAGTTAAGTACTAAAAAAAAAGGATGTTTTATATTGTCCATCAACGGAGAGCAGTGGCACATTGCGTTGCGCATGAAACGCTCTGAATGCCCAACTCAACTTGTGTTGTACATATAAACCGGTAATTCTTTGAATGCTCTGAATATTTTGAATGTGCGCTCAACATTTTGCATTGATTGCGATTTCATTCGTTTTTTGTTTTGCATATTTGTGTGGAAACTTTTGCGATTTCTTTTTTTTTATCTAAAATTTTTATTTGTGCTTGTGCTAGCGCGTATGAGAGAATATTTGTGTAAGTACTTTTGCTGCATGCATTTCATAGCATTCGCGCACTTCCCATTCACTGTGCGATCTGGAGCTCAATTTATGGTTGGCTTTCCACTTTGCTTTTTGGTGTTCACAAACGTTAGGTACTGGTTGCATTTGAAAACGTTTTCGAAAACTCAGCCGAGTATATTCGACACTTGCGGTTGAAAGGTTTTCAACACTACGCAGTACTACGAGTGCAGGAAATGCCTATAAATGTACATATTCGTAGACCAAAAAGGAATGTAAATTAATTAAAAGCGGAATTCGTTCATAATCGTGCTTGAACAAACAACACCCAGCGAAAGGATAATGAAGTGCACGACGGCACCATATTTGTGCTACATATGTACATGTGTGCATGTGTATATTAGAGTGAACATTTAGAAGTACGCTTGAAAATAGCGCATCCTTTCATAATCTACAACGAAAAAGGATAAGCAAAATGCAAGTGACAAAAGCCCACTCAGGTACCTATACATAGTATGTAAGCGGTTTAAAAGCTCGTAATAGAAATATATATTTTACCGTAAACCGCCAAAGGATATCGTTTGTAGAGTCGAATGAATGCAGTTGGATTTGGTTCGCATCAAAGGATGCTCTTAAAGCAGCTACCACAATAAGGACAACGGTCCTGTGATTTTGATGGATAAATTAAAATTACACGACAATATTGCATAAGGTGGTTTCCGCCTGAAACTCTGCATTAATTTGAAGCTTTGATTTTCTTATACTTCGTAATCCACTGACTGTTTGCGAGTAAGAATAGCATTCATTCTCATAGACTAGGCTAGTTTAAACGGGTTATGCGCATAAGCGAGCACGATTGAAATCGGTTGCGAATAAATCGAAGTACGTCTACATATATGTATTAGTGGGCATACACACCAGAGCTGTAAAACTGTGAAATCATTTGAAATTAAAAATCATCAATTTTATGCTATTATGTTTTCATTGAATTTTTCCTTGTTGGGGAATGTGGCTTATAATTTTCCAATTCTACATTCACTCAAAGTAGATACGATTGCACACATTAACATATTCAAAGAAAGATGAAAAAATTGAATGACGAAACATCAACTTTTAACACTGAATACGTATTCAGATGAATGCAGCTTTTGCTATGTGTGCACACATTCATTCAGTACCAATCAATCGGTATAAATATTCTAAACACACAAACCCCACTGAAAAGTACGCAAGGTTGAATTTTATTAAACAGATTTCAAAATTTCAACACAAAAAATTGTTTATAGAACGTTATCATTAGTTTTTTTTCACTTGAATTTGTATAAGTATTTATAAGAATAAAAAATATTAATTGGAGAAATATTTTTTAGTGAACGTGTCGTTAGAATGTCGTTATGAAAAATATAAATTATTTATGATTTTAACATCTCTGTTTAGAAAATTGTCAGCTTTCCAAATAAGTGTTACCAATGTACCATTAATAATGTATTCTGCATAAATTAGTACATACATATATGTATAAGTTAATATAAACTAACAAATTTAAGAGCTTCTGGTTCTAACATTAGACATACATATACGTTTCATTACTTAATTATAAACATTTTTGATACAAATTTCTTCGTATTTTTTTTTCTTTGTTATTGGGTCAAGCAGTTAATGGAAAATCGAATTTGTGGGTTAATGAAGGTTTTTTTTTATTTACAATAAGTCACAAATTATCAACAATTTCCAAATAAAAATATTTAACAAAATTCGTTGGTCTATATTTTCATTAACACTTTTTTCTGTAAGTGCAATATTTAAGAATGCATACCCATTTCATTGCAGAAGGTTTGGCACGCTTTTTAACCCATGTTTCGGTTTGTTTGTTAACATAAAAACTACATATCGACACCTAAGTGAAAGATCGACCTATATCAGCAGCCAGTTCAAAAACTCCCTATCTCAAAAAACTGTTCAAGAACACCATATTTCAGAAGTTTGTTGAAGAACGCCAGGACCAGGTTATTTATTGTTTAATTTTTGTTTTTTCACGCGTGCCGAATTTTCTTCAGATATCTAAACTTTTGCTAGAGTTATCGTGTACACAAAAAAACGGACAGACAGACAGACGGACATGGACTAATCAACTTTTCTTTTCATTCTGGGCATTTTCGGTATATACATACATATGTACATAAATGTAGTATATATCTATCTCGATTTTGGTTGTTCCAAATATCCGTTACGTGAAAAAAGTTATGGTACCCTCCTGCAGAAGTGCGTAGTAAATATGTTTAAAAAGCAAACCTTTTAATTAATAATTAGTTAAAAAAAAATTTCAATGTAATGGAACTCCTCAACCCCTTTTTAATGAAAACAAGAACCCTTATGAAATTTCGTTTTGAAAGGTTTCAAATTTAAAAACTCAAGAAAAAAATTAATAGAAAAAAAAAATTGTGATAAATTACATTTTATATTCTGCGGGAAAATGTCTAAAATCAATGAAGACCTATGCTGCGAAGGCAGCGAATTATCAAAAGAAGATTTTGACGACCTTTTTGAAGTGATTAGTGAGTATGTTTTCGAAGACGAAGACCCAACACCTCAGTCATCCAGTGAATATGTACTCGAAGAAGGCCCAACACCACAGCCAACGAGAGAATATCTAGATGTAGAAGATTCACATTCATATAACGACACATCTGTTTTTTACGATAGACGCGGGGAAAACGATTTAGCTGAGGAACCATGTGCGCAGGAAACATTATTTGGAAAATATTTCGAAATTTTGGAGAAGGTAGATATCAAATGCAATGGCCGCTTTTTTTATTAAAATAGAGCACTAATGCAGTGAGCACTTTTAACAATACTTGCTCATGTGTGCTGGCCAAGTTTGTGGTTGCTTTTTTTTTTATTAAAATATTAATAGCTGTCGAAACATTTTCCAAAATGTAATACATACATATATCTACATGTTTTACTAATGAATTGAATTTAACGACAAACTAATGTATGTACGTTGTGTTTAAATGAAAAACAGAAACTAAATACGGCTTTTATTTCTATCTATGCAGTTACATATGTATATGTATGCAAGTATGTATAAGTATATACAATTTGCTATGATGGAGCCCCAGAGGCTGATGATATAAAAATGTGTAGGTATTTAAGACTAACATTAAAAACTACTTGTATACACGAGGCATCAAAAAGCAGAGTGACTTCTTTGCCGATTTGGAAAATAAACAAGATGGCTTCAGAAAATCTATAAATATAAAGGAATTGCATACAACCAGAGAAACAACCATTTACAAGTCTATTCTGCGCTGGTAATACAAATTTTGTAACCGGTAAATAAAGTTTCTCTCAATTTTTAAACCCATTTTGCATTCTGTGTACTCTTGTAACCGGTAAATTTCGTTAACATCTCATAAGGTGGTAACAAAATATTTCCCCGTGAAATTTGTAATGCCAGAACTTCCACAATTCTTCATACCTGAATATCTGAATATATTACCAGCATTACTAACGTTCCTAGAATCGCGGTGACATGAACTGGTAACATTTTTTGGTAATAAAATTTTCCGGTTACAAAATCTTCGGTAACGTGCAGAATAGAGAGAATGGGAAACGAAAGATGCCGGTAATGAAATTCGTAAGATTTATCAAGCAAGAGTTTTCAAAACTGTCAATTCTATTGACTCTGTTTTATATTTCTATATATAGTTCACTAGTTTCGAATCTAATATATGTGTATGTATGTATAAAGATGTGTCCTTTGTGCTCGACGGTTGCGATGTTTATTTGGAATAATTTCTCACCATTCATTGGCCATGGTTTAATGACAGAAAACGTCCATACTTACATACACATTGAAATAAAATTTTTTATTTTTTGTTCAATTCCAGATATGTTTAAACTTTAAAGTATAAAATGTATCAACCCTGGGGAAAAAAGCATTAGTACTGAATGGTAAAAAACGTGTGCATTCATTTTAAATATACAATCATGTCTGTGTGCGAATGCTTCTGTTACATTCACATTCTATACTGAATGTCAATCTACCATTCAATAACACAACACAGTTTCTTTGTTTTCAAGTATTTTAAGCCACTCAGTAATGAGGTTTTTCTTATACAAACAAACAATCAAAATTTTGAAAAGAATGCCGAGTGAATGCAGATCCTACTGATTCAATCATTTTACAGCTCTGATACACACCCACGGCCCAGTCGTTTTCAGTGTTTTATAGGTATTGGGCCTCATGCATAAAAAATGAGTCAAAGCTCAGACTCAATTTTTGAACTGAAGGGGTGAGCTCAAGCTCAAGAATTTGTACCGAAAATCGAGTTGGAGCTTAAACTCACTTTTTATGCATGAGGCCCATTGATTTTATTCCTTATTTTATTTTTAATTTGGAAGTAGATATTGCAGATCCTTCTCGCAATCGTAAGATATCTTGTGTAGCTTTACCACAGCTTAGCCATCGAGTAATAAATTATGCTGTCAACCGCCTGTGACAAATTTTGTGCAGAAGCGCGCCTCGCAAGGTTATCAGCTGTCCCATGCCTGCATACGTCTCTAATCCCTGGGAACTATGTTGGGGTAATTTCGAATTTATAAGAAATTGAGCTCATCACCCTCCTCAACGCGTTCACTAGTTATGACATAATCTAGGAAGTAGAAGTTGTCGACTTCAAAGCCTCTTTCGACAACACTAAAAGGAGTTGCCTATACGCCGCGATGTCTGAGTTTGGTATCCCCGCGAAACTCATACGGCTGTGTAAAATGACGTTGAGCAATACCACCAGTTCCGTCAGAATTGGGAAGGACCTCTCCGAGTCGTTTGATACCAAACAACGTTTCAGACAAGGGACTCCCTTTCGTGTGATTTCTTTAATCTGATGTTGGAGAAGATAATAAGAGCCGCAAAACTGAACCGCTCAGGAAGAATTTACTACAAGAGCGTGCTATTGGTGGCGTATGCCGATGACATCGACATCATCGGTAGCAAAAACTGCGAAGTCTATTCTGCCTTTTCCAAGTTGGGTAAGGAAGCAAAGCGAATGGGTCTGGTGGTTAACAAGGACAAGATGAAGTATCTTCTGCAATCACACAAATGGTCAGAGCGTACGCGTCTTGGCAGCCACGTCACTGTTGATAGTTACTAGTTTGAAAAAGTAGACGACTTCGTTTATTTGGGAACCAGCATTAACACAAATAATAATTCCAGCCTTGAAATCCAACGGAGAATCACTCTTGCCAACAAGTGATACTTAGGACTGAGGAGGCAATTGAGAAGTAAAGTCACTCATCATGCCCGTGCTGGTATACAGCGCAGAAGCATGGACAACGACAACATCCGATGAGGCGGCTCTTGGAGTATTCGAGAGAAATATTTTGCGGAAGATTTACGGGCCTTTACGCGTTGGCGACGGCGAGTACCGCAGACGATGGAACGATGAGCTTTACAACGACATGGACATAGTGCAGCGAATTAAAATACAGCGGCTCCGCTGGCTGGGCCATGTCATTCGAATGGGCACCGACACTCCAACTTTGAATGAATACTTTAAAAGTCGGGTCGCGATGCTGATAACAGAGGAAGAGGAAGGCCTACGCGCGTTCGAAAGACCAGGTGGAGGAGGACTTGGCTTCTCTTGGCATTTCCAAGTTGCTTAGGCGGTTACAGCGCCAATAAAGAAGAAGAAGATACGAAACGGGTAATCATTCGAAAGAACCGTTCGGGTTAGAACCCTGTTGACGGGTTGATCAGGTATCTTCGTCTTAGGTTTCTTTGTAAGACTTGGTTATACGACTGAAACGTGATTGTCGAGCCAGTTTTGAAGTCATTAGAGAGCTTAATTGCAGATTTTGCGGCTATGCCTTGCTGTGGCTGAGTCTATTAAAATGGAAATATGGAAATCATAGAACCAGCCCTGTCGATAGGGGTGGGGAGGGGTAAACTCCCCCGGGTACGGGCTTTTTAAGAGGCCTGAAATATCAGAACTATAATTTTTTATATTTTTTTTTACATTATACTTAATTGGTCCTTCGTTAAAGGCTTCTATTAGAAATATATTCCGATTCGTGCATTAAAGGAAATGATCACATGATTTTCAATTAATACAGTTTATGTATATGGGCCCGTGATTTTTCAGTCCGGGCCCGAGTTTTCGCTGGACGGCCCTGCAAAACACTTTTATATATGAGTTTCTTTGTATTTTAAATCTATCTTTCGTTCATTTTCAGTCACTCTCGAACATAATTCGGATCTACCAATACGACAATCACTTTCGGTCGCTCTCTGGTTATCAGTGTGGTTGGTACGTGGGAAGCAGGTCATTCATTATTCTATATAAGAAACCGAGGAATGCGAAGAAAAATATTAAGACGAGAACGAAGACCAAAATTAGCACAAATTCAGAGATAAATACCAAGCCGAATATAAATACAAAGGCAAATACCAAGACGAGCACTAATACGAACATGGGCACGGTCACGAAGACCAAGAGGAAGGCGAATGTGAAGACAAACACGAAGATGACTAAAAGGACGAATACGAATACGAAGACGAGAATGAAAACAAAGACGAACATAAACACGAAGTCGAACCAGAAAACAAACTCGGAGCCGAAGACTTAGACGAACACGAATACGACTACGCAGATGTAGGCGAACTCGAGTACGAATACGAATACGAAGACAGATACCATTACAAATACCATTACTATTAGCATTATCATTAGCATTACCATTACTACTACTATTATCATTACCATTACCATTACCATTACCAGTTAGTAAAGTTCTTCTCAATTTAAAAAAAATACTCCCACCAACAGCTACTTCATACCTCTCCATCTTTTCGCAATCGTTGCTTAGCTTTTTTCTCTCTGGAATTTAAAAATGCCTGCTTTAATGCAATTCATATTTTAATAACTGAAAAATTAAAAATTCCAAACTATTGTTGGCATGAAAATTTCAATCAAGACAAAGTTATTACTGAAAAAAATACACATAAATAGTGCGTATCTGCATAGAGATATGTATTTGTGAGTACACACTTAGGATTACTAAAAGCAAAAAAAAAAGATGCACGAATATGCGCTAATTTTAATTCTACATCGAATAATTGAATGGGATCAGTGAGATGAAATAATTTTTGGCAAATATCACAGCGCAACACTGCAACCAACTCAGCAACACCAACAAAAAAAAAAAAATGATGGCATGGCTGAATTAAGTGATGGATACAATGGCAAATCCTAGTTCAAAAGAAAAAAATCAACGAAAAATAAAATGAAGAAACAAAGTTCCACTCCAGCTGGAGTAGTTACAAAACAAAATACACAAATTGAAAACAAACTAAGGCACAAACAGTTGCAGATGATGCGCACCCGCACAGCCAGCCACCAGACTAGCCACCAGCAGGGAGGAGGCACTAACAAACAGGGCAACAAATGTGGACACAGTTCAATTGGTTGCTCTTTAGGGTGAATCGCAAGCAAATAAACAGAAGAAAGAGCAGGCATTTCGGGTGGGATTAGGTTGGTTAGTGGGATGGACAGTGCACAGTGCTTTTGCAGCGTAAGTATTTAGGTGCGCCACTCTGCGTGTGGGTGTGTGTGGTTGTGTGATGGGTGGCGCATTTTTGCTTTTGCTATTTTTCGGATTTGGGGTTGCTCGATTTGTTTGCTGGATGCATCGTACGGTTAGTGTTCGCACAGTATATTGAGAACTGGGTGATCAATCAATACAATGAAGTTTGTTGATGATTTTTGCTTGTAGCTGAATACGATAATTATGAAAGTGCTGATGATGGCGTTTGGTTGGGTGCTGAATAAACTGAAATTAATCTGAAATATGCAGTTTCTTGTATTGAGAATATTTTGTGTAGCTCATTATTGACTTGATATATACAAAAATTGTATTCTCGTTTTATTAGCTCAATGTTTGACGGCCTTAATTCTTAAGTTAAAAAGCGAAATAAGAATTTTGTCTCGTAAGAGACCCCGTTCTTTTGATGACGATGGGTAGCGCCTCCCAAAAATCTGCAACCAACAGGGCTTCTTCAACATTGCGCTCATTACCGGTTACGCCCGACGGAAGAGTAGGGCGATTCGGTATCCAGAGGCTTCTACTTTTCCCAGCGCCTTTGCGGATTGTGTCACCAAGGTAGGAGAAAAATGTGTGCTAAGTAAATATCGACCACTGAGTGGAAGATCGACTTATCTCGGTAGCCAGTTCGAAAATGCCCTAACTCAGAACACTTTTCAGAACACCCTACGTCCGAGATCTAAGATAGGGCGTTCTTCAATCAAATTCCGAAATAGGGCGTTCTTGAAAGGTTTTCTGAGATAGGGCGTTTTCGAACTGGCTACCGAGATAGGTCGATCTTGTTGGTATTTTCTCAACAATAAATAAGCATTTAATTTCCTACGTATGACACTATCCATTTATACAACAACACATTTTGTTTATTCTTCACATTTTATGTACGCTCATATTCTTAGATCCATGTGTGTTGCAATTCGACCACGCTCGTTGTCGCAAGTAATCCTCTTTTCATCACCAGCTCCCATCCATGGGTCAAAGTTGAGGCGATTCAGCAACGATTTGCAGATGGAATACGTACATCGAGTTTCTTCTTGTATACAGCCTTATTCAAATGGTTGCATTGTTTTATGCAATGGTTGGGCGCTGGGCTTGGGACCGCTACGTAAAAATTTTAATCTAATGAAAAGAACATAAAAGCTTCGGAAAAGCATAGCCCTGTCTCGACGATTCTCAAAAAAATTGACGATGCTAAACAAAGATTAGAAGCCGTCGCGGGCTTTCAAGAGACCTATATATTCTATGCAAAATATATGGCTCTGCTCGCGTTGAACCACCTTCGCCGTTTCGCGAAGGTGAGGGCCAATTGGCCAAGTTTTGTTGTCTCTGCAAAAACCAATAAGCGGTTGTAGTGCCAAATAGGAAGAAGAATAAAAAAGACCGCAAAATATAACACCCGTCTGAATGTATGAACTCTCTTTCCTCGTGAAAAATATTGGTTATTTCATTAATTTTTCGGTGCTTTATTTAGGGACTGGGAACAAAATGCATGATCGAGATTAAATGTCGATATTGTAGTGTTGTTTAAGAACGCCTGAAAACCCAAACCGAAATGAGAACAAAACTTTCGGGAGTATTCTCACAAGAACGTAAGTGAGTACAAAACGGTCAAGAACGGGAATTATATAAAAATCAAACCCTGACGAACGTTCACAAGGAGGACAAAATGCGAGCAATACTTTCAGAAATATTTCTAAGAGAACAAAACGGGAACAAAACGGGCACAAATATTATCCGAACAATTCGCGAAGAACAGAAGCGAGAACAAAATTTGTCTCATAGCACTGCATGAGTTTGAAGTGTTTGAATATTAAAATTAATCCGCTGAGAGCCACTGCCCTAACTTTGTGGGGTGATAGTGATAGCATCACTATTTGTATTCATGTTCTGAGAATAAAAACAGTCTAGAAATACCCAGAAATACGGGTGTGTGTATATTTTAGGGCTGAATAAATCTTTTTCATACCCTAAATTCGTTTTAGAAAATTTTAAAACACGATATGAAATTTTCGCCTGAAGCACTTCCGTCTTCAATAACAGCTTATCGAGAGATATCAATTATTCGATTGGCAAGATTCATCTCTGTCATTTAAGTATCACGAAATCCCTGAAATAACTAATAACTCAACTCTACAAAAAAGTTCTATATGCTTATTACAGGATTATTCCACCCGAACGGTTTTTGTTGCCGTGAACACGAATCTGAAGTCCGTTTGGCTCCATCACGTCAGGATTTTTTCCTTACCCCAAAAAA
>NW_023458557.1:43056680-43058873 GCF_013731165.1 Rhagoletis pomonella
CCTGTGATTTCGCTAAAACAAAACGAGTCTTTCTCTTTCTTAGGATTGATCGAAAATTGTCCAATTTTTAATTGCTTTTGTTCTAAACTTTTTCTTTCCTCGAGTCTTAAAAATAGTTGCTGTAATATATTAGTGGGACTTTTTATAATTTTTTTCATACGTTGCATAAAATTTTCAAATTTATAGGCGGAGAAAGAATCTAATGGTCCGAATTCCTTAGCACAATCAGGTAAATGAAGAAGGCCATGAATATTAAAACTTATCAAATGATCGCCATATATATTTCCAAATGAACTAACAAAATCTTGTAATAATCCTTTTACTACATTGGTTTCTGTTTTGTAGGACCTTTCACAAGAGAGAATGCGTATACTGGCATGCAATAAAATAAAATGATAAAATAAATCGTCATCAATGCTATTTTTTAATACGAATATTCCCGAATACAACAAAAATTGCCTATACTCTGTGGACTTCCAATTCCCGATATCATCTAAATTTCTACACACCCTTCCGAACTCAGATGGTACCCAATGAGAAACGAAATTAAATTTTTCATTCATTTGGGTAATATTTCCTTTTTTGAGTAACAAATGTAACAGTTTTTTAGCCACACCTAAGTCGACAAGGTGCATAGGATCCAAGGGGAATTGAGAAACCATTCTGAAATTTGTTGCTTCAAGTATATTTTGTTGTTGTAAAAATTTAAAATTATGGTGAGCTTTATCTACTCTATTTTTAAAAGACATGTCTGTTCTTAGGTCACTTGTGTGTCTAGAAAAACACACTCTCTTATTTACATAGCTGCCGATTTGACTGCATTTAGGGCAGCCATTTTTCCCATTGTGACCTTGAACACTAGTTATAAAAGCACGCGCCGGCGAATCGCATGTAAAAATACGGATATTAAATTTTTTTAATGTGGTGTTAAACATACCAACTTTCAAGCCATTTTCTCTCAAATAAGCTACTTCTTCACAAAATTCTTTCATAAAATGATTTACGTTATCTGGCTTTTGTTTTCCTGAGAAGCAGGCAATAGTGAAAGGATTTTCGTTTGGAAGTCCAACAATTGAACCCAAAATTGGCCACAAAACTTTGTTGGAACTCTTAAACAATTTTAAACCATCTATTCCGACGTCTATTAAAACTTCACTTTTTTCATTTAAAAACGTAAACGAATCGGACGCAAAGTACTTTTGTATGCCAATATACATAAACTCTCCTCCAGCAATTGACTGAATATGTGCTTTATTTTTATTAGTTTGGAGAAGAGTTTTCGCACACAAGGGAAGATCATTAACACCAATTTTTTTAAGTACACAAAGCAATTTGGTCAATGCCGCCTGTGAAATATTATTTTCAATTGCCCACAATTTTATTTCCTTACACTTTTCTTCTGTTGGTATAATTTCTATTTCATTTTCCGACCGGCAATCGGAGTCAGAAAATGAAATATCCGCGCTAGTATTTTGCGCACTCGCAGTGGCACTGCACTCGCCCCAATCCGAATCGGCAAATTGGGGCAGCCTTTTATATTTTTCTGCACTTCTCTCACAACTTTTCTTTTCAGCACTCAAATTATTATAAAAAGTACTTCTCTTCATTTTTATTTGTAAAATACAGTACTTACTTGCAAATATTAAGCTTCGCAAAACGATTTTCCACCACCGAACGAAAATGCTGCACACAAAAACTGGACTGGACCTGCAAAATAAAAGACACAATAAATATACATAGTTTTATAACAATTTTTATCGCTATTTTTACTTACTTGTAAGTTTGGAACAAAGGCACACAAAGCTGATTTTCCACGCTGAATGCAAAATGCAATTTTAATAAAAATGGCCGAAAGCCGAGCCGCAGAATTCACAATTTTTTAATTGGAACTGCACAATAAAAGATGCATTAAATATACACGGTTTAAAAACAACTTTTATCGCAATTTTTACTTACTTCTATTTGGAACGAAGGCACACAAAGCTTTTATATATACTTTAAATATATTTTCCACCGCTGAAATAAATGTATAGGTATATTAAAATGACTGAACGTCAAGCCGCACAATTCACAAATTAATTGCAACTCACGATTGCTGTGTTCTGTTCATTTTTTCTTTTCGCATAATTTCACCATCCCTATGCATGCAACGTGTGCGAGTGAATAAGATATATTAAAACAGTTGAAAAATTT
>NW_023458557.1:43058973-43059158 GCF_013731165.1 Rhagoletis pomonella
TTTCATTCGAATATTCCTACTGGTTCCAGCGATATGGGCAAATAAAGGCAGGACATGCAACAGTGGATTTTTGTTTTTGTTGTTGTCCTGATAAATGCAAAACAAAATAATATAATTTATAATAATATACTTGTAGAGTAACAACGAATACACATTTTGGTTTTTATTTCATTGAAATATTCTAC
>NW_023458557.1:43059168-43061928 GCF_013731165.1 Rhagoletis pomonella
ATTTTAAATGGGAAACAAAACAACATCTAAGTGAGAACCTATGTCCCAATTTAAAAAAGTGACTTTTTATCATTTGTTCGCAAAAAAACTGACTTATTTGCATAACCTCAAGAATTTTCTGATTTATTTTCATTTATGATTTTATGTAAGCTTTTACAATTTTGTTAACTTTCGTCAAACAAAATGGAATCGAAAATGGATAAATTAAGATGTATTGAGTTCAATTTATTTTACTCAACTTGCCGTTTTTAGCCGTTTTCAAGAAAAATGTTTTCTTTCTGGGCTATCATGCTATCACAAAAGGCTAGTTGTTTGAAGTTTGGCTGATTGGATGCTCGAAAAAAGAAAAGCCTTTTTCGGTTGTCAACCATGTTGAAAAAAATTTGGTGCTGCTGATATTTGCGAAAGTTCCATGAAACTTTTAGAAGAAAAAAAATTCATATTTTTTGCAATTATTTATCAAATAAATATGAAAATTATGGAAAACAATTTGGAAAGGATGCTAAAATATTTAGATTTGAAAACATAGCGTTTCTTGCTGATGAGCTTCTTTTCGAAATCAAAAAGCCAACTGTGTCGACCATCAGCCGGATTCTAACTTTCGCTATCGCTGAAGTGCTAAAATAGGATAGCCATCCTTTTTCCGAATTTTTAGCTATCTCCAACATTTTTTGGTGATAAATAGTGAAAATGGAAGTATGTGATAGCAAAAAAAATAGCAGCCTCAATTTGGATTATATTTCATCTCCTGTAGCGTAGCCGAGGCTATGTTACAAATACACTAGCGCCTTTGCAAAAAGGCAAATCGTTGAGAGAACTCACGGACTGAAATTTCGATTTTTTTTTATTCAGAGTGAATAGAGCTTTGAACATTCTTTTAGCAAATTAGTTTCATAAACATTCGTATTCTTTTCAGGAAGTTACCAGCAATTTTTTGGTAAATGTGTCACAAAGCAGAATTTGTATTCTGAATATAAATAATATCGGTGGGGAATTTGGAAATACTGAAACCTCAAGTGATAATGAAGTGTTTTATGAAGACTAACTGCTTTAGGAACCTCTCCTCAAGACATATCTGTGAGACATGTAGTAAATATTTTTCTTTTTTCAATTTAGGAATTTCGATAATGCCATAACTAACCGCTAGAAGAAACCATTTATGTACATGTGACCATACTTATTTTATTATGTAGCGCATTTTAAAGGGGAGGGGGTTGAGTATGGTAAGAAACCCTGCAGTTAAAACCCCAACCAGTTAGAAAAAATACTAGTTCATAAACTAGTAAGTGCCTACCAGTTCGACATTTTCGAAGAACATAAGTGTTCAGCGACATCTGCCTTTGAATTGCCAAAGCCTAAAATAAAACGCAATTAATTGCTTTTCTTACAAATGTCGGCTGTGGCGTCACGTGAAGACTACTGGTTCTGGTTCTGGGATCGCAGGTTCGAAGCCGCTTGGAGGTGGTTAAAATTTTTAAAGTTAGATCAATGTAAGTAGGAATAATTATTTCAATTTAAATATAAATAACAAATTTAAAAATATAGTTGCATTACAAAAAAAAATAACAAATATATGTGCCATAAAAAATAGATTATAAAAATATATTTTTTTTAAATTAAATTTAAGAATAACAAACAAAACCTAAATAAAAAATATAAATAAAACAAATATTATAAAAAATTTAATAAAATAAAAAAAAATCCCTGCACCGGGGCTTGAACCTGGTACCTCAGGCATACCACGCGAGTGCTTTGCTCTGTCGGCCATTGCGACTGTTGGAGCGCCGCGAGCAAAAAGGCATACTAATGCTTTTCATGGGGGATGAATTGGCAGACTATCTCACAACTGGTATCATGCCAAGAATCGTGGTATGATGCTACTAGTATTTCTACTAGTAGATGCTGACATCGCAATGTTAAAAATACCAGTCGCTAACATTGAAAAAGGATAGAACGTGAACTAGTTGGGCTGAAACGCAAACTGGTAGAATTCTAGTTCACAACTAGTAGCTTTCCCTGCAGGGAAATAACTCGTGTCAAAACCACGCTAATTGGATAATGCTTTTGAGTACTACCTAAACACATATACTCATCATTTGAACATACAAAAAGGCAGTAAAGTCTGTTTTACGAAAGCCAAGTCTGTTTAACATTGTATTTACTGCCTTTAGACTTGTTTTAACGTTTGCCATCTTTTTACATTAAAATAATGCAATATTTTAATAATAATAATAATAATAATAATAATAATAATAATAATAATAATAAGGATTGAGACCAGTTAGATCCTGGTCATGGCATACTGGAGCATGTATACGATTAGTCTGATATTGGGCTGGCGAGAGCAATATTCCGCCACTTTAGTATGTGAGGGTGACACCTCACAGAAATGGCTGGTGGGCTAATGCTGCGATCGCCTCCGTCTCGTTAAAACCCTGGCAGGTCTTCAAGTACGTTCAGAACACGTCGCCATTTAGTTGGCCGCACAGGTCCAGTTGAGATCTACTCCTGGCTTTGCGCTGTCTTGGCTCTGAACACAATATCCCATAAGGACTTGTGTCAACCCTCGCGATGGCCTGCTACTTTGAGAGAAGGGAACTTCGGGACACTTAAAAGCGACTGTGCTACGTGTGGAGATAGCGGCTTGAAGCGGAGACCCAATTGATTGAAAATGATTAAAACAAAACCAATAAATGGAACCAACGTCGATGACACGGAGGAAGAATGCAGCGCATTCAGGAAGAGCAGTAGAGTCGTGCG
>NW_023458557.1:43061938-43062418 GCF_013731165.1 Rhagoletis pomonella
AGAGGGGCACTACGCATTGCTTCTGCATACCGTACAGTGTCCGCGGATGCGGTTCTAGTTATTTCTGGCGTCATGCCAATTGAGCTACTTGCTTACGAGCGAAAAGAGATTTACAATCTCAGCGCCGAGATAGGTCGAGCAGCTGCCGCGGCAAGGGCGCGCGAGCAACTGATCCAGCAGTGGCAACAAAACTGGAACGCGAGCTCAAAAGGTCGATGGACACACTCCCTGATAGCCGACCTTCAAACATGTTCAGCCACATGGGGAAGTCGATTTCTACCTGACGCAATTCCTCATCGGTCATGGTTACTTCCGAGAATATCTTCATAAAATGGGAAGGGTGGACTCACCGTTCTGTCACTACTGTGGAAACAACGAAGATAACGTGTACCACACATTCTTCACCTGCGAACACTTCTTGATTTCGCGCAGCATGTTGGAAGAAAGACACGGAGACATAACTCCGAACAACATAGTTGG
>NW_023458557.1:43062518-43065840 GCF_013731165.1 Rhagoletis pomonella
ATGTTGGAAGAAAGACACGGAGACATAACTCCGAACAACATAGTTGGGATAATTCGTACTCCGCTGCAAACGAGAGGACGGTTGTCTACTGAGGACACCCGAATGAAACGCCCCTACAAAAGAGCAGCCCCAAGGCTCTAACAGCGCGCTCCTGCATCTGAAGACATGCAGAATTGCGGTGCCAGATGCGGGATTCTTGCGCGGGCGGTGGGAGTTTGGGTTTTAGTGGGTAGCCCAACACGCTTCGGTGGGAGTACCACACTCGGGGAAGGTAGTATAGAGACTAGCGCCCCCGGCCAGAGCATAAAGCATTTCCCTCTCCTACGACAAAAAAAAAAAAATAATAATAATAATAATAGATTGGCGCTTACACAGATGTTAGTGTTTGGCCGAGCTTCTTCACCGATTTTAGCGTGCGCCTTAATGGAGGGACCTACAGTTTTACGCCGACTCCGAACGGCGATTGTGGCCCCTATTATGAGTTAGATTCGATCTTCGACTGTGGTCGAAAGTGCTGATCGAACGAATTTTCATTTGGTATTATGGCGCTCATTCGATGAATTATAGCGCTGTTGTGAACTTCGCTCGTTTATGTTGTTCACAATAGTATATTTTTCACCGCTGAGAAGCTTTGTTTACAAATCGAGCAAACTAAATAGTGTGCTTATACATATTTATGTAAATTTGTGCAAATTAAAATGAAATAAAAAAGAAAGCAAGTTTATAAAAACGTGGTAAAAATTAGTACATCGAATTTCTGGTGTTCAACGATTCGTCAGAGGATGAGAGTTTAGTGAACTGACCAGGAGTAGTAAATGTTTAAGAGAGTTTAAGTGTAGTCTTTACAATATATTGTGGCATAAAATATATTTAAGAAATTTATTTACAGATTTACTAAAAACTTCCGACTGTCTAAAGAGGCGTTTGTGAGCCAAACCTATTTAAAATATTTTCAAACTATCCACAGCTCTATGATTTGTTCTCAGAGATCGTGCCAACTGAGTATTGGGATTTTCTTTCACGAGTAAAAGCAGCCTTTCGAGCTTGTGTTTTGTATTCTCGACGTTAAAACTGCATGAAATTGATAAAAAATTGTTTAAAATTAGTGTCTACCCACCAAAAAGTAAGAAAACAAATGCAAAATCATACATTTTTCACAATTTTCTAACACTTCGCTACACCATCGAAAGCAAAATTCTGTTCGACAGAAAATTCGATACTCAACGAAAATTTCTACACGGTTTCATAGCACATAATACGAATTGCACTTTCGATGTTCAATAACCAGCGAAGATCGAAAATCGAATGCAACTCATAATAAGGACCTGTATTTTTATGAGAAGCTGTTTTTCATGGCAGAAATACACTCGGAGGTTTGCCATTGCCTGCCGAGGGACGACCGCTGTTAAGAAAAAACCTTTTTCCATATTTTTCGGGATGTTGCTTTGACCAGGGCTTGAACCCAGGTGCTGATGTATGAAAGCGCGCACTGCTTACCACTACACCACAGCGGCCGACAATGCAATATTTTAGCTGCTATTAATTTTGCACAGAAAAAGTAATAATTTGACCTAATGTGCAACAGAAGAAAAGTGTAAGGAAACAAAATTGTGGGCAATTGAAAATAATATTTCACAGGCGGCACTGACCAAATTGCTTTGTGTACTCAAATGATCTACCTTTGTGTGCGAAGACTCTTCTCCAAACTAATAAAAATAAAACACCAATTCAGTCAATTGCTGGAGGAGAGTTTATATATATTGGCATTCAAAAGTACTTTGCATCCGATTCGTTTACGTTTTTAAATGAACAAAATGAAGTTTAAATAGACGTCGGAATAGATGGTTTAAAATTGTTTAAGAGTTCCAACAAAGTTTTGTGGCCAATTTTGGGTTCAATTGTTGGACATCCATCGAAAATCCTTTCACTATTGCCTGCTTCTCAGGAAAACAAAAGCCAGATAACGTAAATCATTTTATGAAAGAATTTTGTGAAGAAATAGCTTATTTGAGAGAAAATGGCTTGAAAGTTGGTATGTTTAACACCACATTCAAAAAAAATTTAATATCCGTATTTTTACATTATTTTTATAACTAGTGTTCAAGGTCACAAATGCAGTCAAATCGGCAGCTATGTAAATAAGAGAGCGTGCTCTTCTAGACACACAAGTGACCTAAGAACAGATATGTCTTTTAAAAATAGAGTAGATAAAGCCCACCACAATTTTAAATTTTTACAACACCAAAATATACTTCAATCAAGAAATTTTGGAATGGTTTCTCAATTACCCTTGGATCCTATGCACCTTATCGACTTAGGTGTGACTAAAAACTGTTAGATCTGTTACTCAAAAAAGGAAATATTACCCAAATGAATGAAAAATTTTATTTCGTTTCTCATTGGGTACCATGTGAGTTCGGAAGGGTGTGTAGAAATTTAGATGATATCGGGGATTGGAAGTCCACAGAGCATAGGCAATTTTTGTTATATTCGGGAATATTCGTTTTAAAAAATAGTATTGATGACGATTTATTTTATCATTTTATTTTATTGCATGCCAGTATACGCATTCTCTTTTGTGAAAGGTCCTACAAAACTGAAACCAATATAGTAAAAGGATTATTGCAAGATTTTGTTAGTTTGTTTGGAAATATTGCGATCATTTGATAAGTTTTGATATTCATGGCCTTCTTCATTTACCTGATTGTGCTAAAGATTTCGGACCATTAGATTCTTTCACCGCCTATAAATTTGAAAATTTTATGCAACGTATGAAAAAAATTATAAAAAGTCCCACTAATATATTACAGCAACTATTTTTAAGACTCGAGGAAAGAAAAAGTTTAGAACAAAAGCAATTAAAAATTGGACAATTTTCGATTAATCCTAAGAAAGAAAAAGACTCCTTTTGGTTTAGCGAAATCACAGGACCTTTTAAAGTTATAGAGTCGCGTTTAGAATCGGGAGAAGAGATACAGTTTTAAAGAATTAAGTAATTACTTCAATGAACCCTTTGAATATTTTTCTTCTCTTGGTATTTTACTTGCAAGTGGACTGGTTAACGAAAAAAGAAAAATTTTCAAAAGTATTATTCAGTGCAAATATTTTTGTGTTCCATTTGAAAATAAATTTATCTTAATTCCCCTTCTTCACCACCTCTTTCACGACTTTTCGTACTAGTTATGTTTTTCGTTAAATTGCTTAACTGTGGAAACGTCGAAGATAACGTGTACCACACATTCTTCACCTGCGAACACTTCTTGATTTCGCGCAGAATGTTGGAAGAAAGACACGGAGACATAACTCCGAACAACATAGTTGG
>NW_023458557.1:43065940-43071075 GCF_013731165.1 Rhagoletis pomonella
CACTATTGCCTGCTTCTCAGGAAAACATAAGCCAGATAACGTAAATCATCTTATGAAAGAATTTTTTGAAGAAGTAGCTTATTTGAGAGAAAATGGCTTGAAAGTTGGTATGTTTAACACCACATTAAAAAAATTTAATATCCGTATTTTTACATGCGATTCGCCGGCGCGTGCTTTTATAACTAGTGTCCAAGGTCACAATTGGGAAAAATGGCTGCCCTAAATGCAGTAAAATCGGCAGCTATGTAAATAAGAGAGTGTGCTTTTCTAAACATACAAGTGGCCTAAGAACAAATATGTCTTTTAAAAATAGAGTAGATAAAGCCCACCATAATTTTAAATCTTTACAACAACAAAATATACTCAAGCAACAAATTTTGGAATGGTTTCTCAATTCCCCTTGGATCCTATGCACCTTGTCGACTTAGGTGTGACTAAAAAACTGTTAAATCTGTTACTCAAAAAAGGAAATATTACCTAAATGAATGACAAATTTAATTTCGTTTCTCATTGGGTACCATCTGAGTTCGGAAGGGTGTGTAGAAATTTAGATGATATCGGGAATTGAAAGTCCACAGAGTATAGGCAATTTTTGTTGTATTCGGGAATATTCGTTTTTAAAAAAAAATTTGATGACGATTTATTTTATCATTTTATTTTATTGCATGCCAGTATACGCATTCTCTCTTGTGAAAGGTCCTACAAAACTGAGACCAATATAGTAAAAGGATTATTGCAAGATTTTGTTCGTTTGTTTGGAAATATATATGGCGATCATTTGATAAGTTTTAATATTCATGGCCTTCTTCATTTACCTGATTGTGCTAAAGATTTCGGACCATTAGATTCTTTCTCCGCCTATAAATTAGAAAATTTTATGCAACGTATGAAAAAAATTATAAAAAGTCCCACTAATATATTACAGCAACTATTTTTAAGACTCGAGGAAAGAAAAAGTTTAGAACAAAATCAATTAAAAATTGGACAATTTTCGATTAATCCTAAGAAAGAAAAAGACTCATTTTGTTTTAGCGAAATCACAGGACCTTTTAAAGTTATAGAGTCGCGTTTAGAATCGGGAGAAGAGATAGTAATTGGATACAGTTTTAAAGAATTAAGTAATTACTTTAGTGAACCCTTTGAATCTTTTTCTTCTCTTGGTATTTTACTTGCAAGTGAAAAGAAAAATTTCAAAAAGTATTATTCAGTACAAATATTTTTGTGTTCCATTTGAAAATAAATTTATCTTAATTCCCGTTCTTCATCACTTCTTTCACGGCTTTTCGAACTAGTTATGTTTCATTAAATCGCTTAATATTAAAAATCTAAGTCTTATACTACTAATAATATTTTTTTGTTTTCAATACTTTACATGAAATTCCCATTAGAGAAATGGACAAATTCCATTATTTTCGGGGATTCTGAACCGGTCGCCTCCACATCAATGGGAGCAAGGAAGAAGGTGAAGCTTTCCTCCTATTTAAACTTCGCTTCTCATCAAGGTAAATTGTGATTAAGATAAATATTAATTAAGTGTACTAATGAAATCTATTTCAAGTTATGAATTCACAATTGGACTAGAGTACACCGTTAACCGAGTCTTCTCCGCCGGTGTCGAATCCCAATAAAGGTAAAAGGAAAACCATTTGTTTAAATATTTTAACTTATCTATTCTTCCATCGTTACAGATGTAATGGAGATGTTGCATCATATTTTTAATAAACAGTGTGACCTAGAGGCCCGGATGGACAAGATAGAAGAGAATGTATGTAATTGCCTCTCATTTTGTTCATTTATTCCCAAATGTACAGGCTTACCGGGTAAGTCATCCTGATATTTAAGGACATTTATTATATAGGTCACTTCTCATTCAGCTAGTCATTACCATTTCATTAATTAGAAATGACCTAAATGAATATCCTTAAGTATCTAGGACCACTTTCCCGGACCCTGTATTGATTTCAATATATACTCCGAAAAAAGTCAGCTAAATATATTGCTCTCAACACATGATTTGGTAACTATAACCAAATAATGTAGCTATAATCAAATCATGTGTTGAGAAAAACATATTTAGTTGACGTAACTAAACTGTGTTTTACGTGTACATATGTATGTTATTTATACAATTTAGATGATCCAAAAACCTGACATGTTGACACACCATAAAGCCGTTAGGAAGACTAAAGTTCTCAACAAGAAGGTGCATCAAATAATTTGCAAAATAAGTGGAGAGACTGGAGAGGATCTCCATAATGAGCTCAACGACATCCTGCCTATGATGTCCATTGACGCAGTCTTTGACATGGAGGAGAAGCTCCATGATACAACCTACCAGGACGCGGTTGTAAGTATTCTTTTATCTGTATATTATATCAAATAAAACACCTCTTTGAGGTAGAATTTTCGAGTGACGAAAGCTGAACTAGAAACACAAAATTTATGATATCAATTTCGTGCCGAAAATTATACGCATTTTTTACCTGCCTTTGAAACGTACGGAAAATCTTTTCTATTCATACGAATCGTTGCAAAAGTTCTGTTATTATTTTGTGTTTCTAGCAGTAAACGGAATTTCGCAACGTTCCGAATAAATAAAAAAAGATTTTCCGTACGTTTCAAAGGCAGTTAAAAAATGCGTATAATTTTCGTCACGAAATCTATATCATAAATTTTTTGTTTCTAGTTCAGCTTTCGTCACTCGAAAATTTTATCTCAAAGAGGTGTTTTATTTGATATCAATTATTTTGGAGTAGCAAATTTAAAATCAACAATAATCTAAATGTTTTATTTTTCTCAAACAAATTGCTAAAATATTATCTTAATCTAAATTATGTATTCAAATCGATGTGTCCATTGAAACACATAATTGTTCGAATACGGAATAAAGCGAAAAGAATGATCATATCCTTTGTATTCGAAAAAATAAAAAAAATATGAGATATGATAGAAACCTATGAACTTGGTACCAACTATGGATACAATAAACAACTATATTCGTATAATAGTCTCGTAGTTTATTTTTGTTAAGATTTCTACCGGGTGTGGGGCGCACACATGTCATTTTTTTGAGAAGTTTTACTTCTATCACGTGTACGCTGTTGCACTCGTGCTATTAAACTAATGCTTTTTTCTCCAGTACTTTTGATCAGTGGCAATTTATACATATGTATGTAAGTAGTAGCGGCACATTGGGTGATCTAAATGCATTCATACGTACATATTTATGTACAACTATAGGTAATATTGTACGCGTCAGGTTGGTTAAGTGCGGGTGATAAACCCATGTAGCATATTTAAATACTGTGTAGATACCTGCAAGTAAAATGGGGAAAATGTTACAATTTCGGCATGTGGCTGAAAAAAACTCTAATAAATAATATAAAAAAAACTTTTTAATATACAACGCTTTTATAAATGGACTAAAAAGTAGAAAATAATATTTCTCAGTCCCATAGAATTTGTTTTGATAACTTTTGATTTTGAAATTTTAGCAAAAGTCATTATAAACAATCTATGAAATTGAAAATGAAAAGCGTGGAGCGCATGCAATACAAAGCATTCGATTTAATTGACAATAGTCAAACTACATAACGTAGACCTAAAATTTCTACAGCGAAAGTAGAATTTTGAAATCGATTTTAAGCGGTCGTTATTCATATACCCACATACATACATACATATATTACTTTTCATATCAATTCAAGTGTATTACATGCGCCCCACGCTTTTCATTTTCAATTTCATAGATTGTTTATAATGACTTTTGCTAAAATTTCAAAATCAAAAGTTATCAAAACAAATTCTATGGGACTGAGAAATATTATTTTCTACTTTTTAGTCCATTTATAAAAGCGTTGTATATTAAAAAGTTTTTTTTTAATTATTTATTTTCTACTTTTTAGTCCTGTCTGAATAAAATTTTGCAATAGATATTAAAATAATTCAACGATATTAATAGAAAGGTGCACACACATGCATTTACATATGTATGTACATACAAACGAGCACCAATTAATTTTATTTAAAGAAATGGCGTGTCGTCTATTTCCGCTGTAGCAAACGTAGTACATAGGGCGACATCTAGATGTCATCTACCTCGCCCTATTCACTACAGATGTCGCCCTATGCACTATGCTTTTTTAGTGGAACTTTTCAAAGCAAAGCTTTTATGGTGTCGGACACACAACATTGAAAGTTTCTGGATCCACAACATTGAAAGTTTCTGGACGCACAACATTGCAAGTTCATAAAAGCGTTGTAAAATACACATAAATTGTGGCTTCCAAGACATGTACGAAGTGATTAGCACAGCTGCATCCTTCAACTTGTCAACTCGCGGGAAATTCCCCAACTTGCAGAGAATTTCGGTTTAAGTGGCAATCGGGGAATGGGCAATTTTTTTCGGGGAACTGGGTATGTTATTTGTATATCTTAAAGTAACCAAATTAGATGGCTTTGTTAATTTTTAACCATTTGACCCTTTTTGGAGCGACATTTTTTCAATTTGAATCGCAATATCTCCACAACAAGCGTTTTCCCAGATATAAGCTATATACCAGATGAAAGCTAAGATTTTAGGCTAGACTTGTGGAAACTTAGAATAAAATCGACTGACCAGTTTTTGAGAAAATTCCCGAAATGTATATTTTCAGCAGCCCGATTTTTGGTTTTCAGGCGATCACGTTATGACATATTTATATTTTATAAACGCAAAAGACAGCGTTAGATAGCTTGTTTTAAGACCCTTCTACCGATATCCACATTAATGACATGGACTGAGTAGTGTGGCCTCAGTGGTAGTTTAACAAATCGCCTTTTTTCGAATTTCAGGCAGCAGCCACGCCCACAAAGGCATACGAATCAAGACATCCTGGAACAAAACCTTCTTATTTTTTTTGTACTTTAATTCCTGAAAGTTTGAACAAAATTAAATGATGGTACGTACAGACGCCACATACATACCAAAGCATCTCGTAGTGGAGACACGAACCAAAACACATTTACCTCTATATCCTTCCAACTAGTAGCCGGAACTTAATATATGAGGTATTGTTTGAAAGGTATTGGCCTACAGAATAACACTAAATATGTTGGGTGTACCCACACGCCCCCTTAAACCGGCAAAAGAAAAA
>NW_023458557.1:43071175-43077005 GCF_013731165.1 Rhagoletis pomonella
ATATGTTGGGTGTACCCACACGCCCCCTTAAACCGGCAAAAGAAAAAAAACGTGTTTTGATTCGCAACACTTTAGCCTAATTTTTAAGAATCCGGTTAATCGTTTATGAAGCTTGAATACATTTTCTGGACACACTCTGCAAGACCTTTCCAACGATATCTCAAACATGTCGATTGGACGTCTGGATAAAAACTTCCAAATCTCGTGTATATATAAGAGAGTCCTTTCAGCATGCTACTGTGGCTGCTTTCGTCACTCGCGCGAACTGCCGTGCGCTGTGATTCTTCTTTCCTGATTTTGACCATTACCACCAGTGCAGAAAATATCAGGAAAACATTTCAGATCTAATGCCATATCACGGTTGTTAATATTTTCATCAATTACTTTCAAGAGTTGATACACAGTGGCAGACTCAGTATTCGCATCGGTTTGCATTATCGGATATATAGACATATTTTCATAAAAATCATCACAAGCATCCTTTTGTGTCAGCATTTTCTTTTCACTTGGTACATGCATTTCAACTTCATTTCCAACATCAACATCATCTCGAACATCGTCCTGGAAATTTTAACCTGAAGTGGTTTCAGAAATATTATCAACTACAACTGTAACATGGTCCAGCAGTGTTTCGACATTATGAGGAAGAACAATATCAGAGTATAATGGATTATATTCTTTGAGCCATTTAAGGGCCATATAAATCTTTTTGACATCTACCATAGATTGCCACATGTGCTTCTTATCGTTCGGAATCCCGTGGACAATTATAGTGAGATCTTGATTTTTTAAAATGGCTTCCGTTGGATTTGGAAGCTTATTTAAACTATTTGCAAGGGGCAGTGGCAAATGGAAAACTCTTCCTTTAATTTTCTTAATTACATCAGAGTTCGGCCGTCGTTTATTATGTCCGCCCATGACAGTGTCCATTCGTGCAACCACTTGGAAAAGCTTTGGCACGATGGATAAACAATTTCTCAAATTCATTTAGTGAAGATATGCATTCAGGAATAGGATCAAATTGTAAATTATTTAAGAAACAAGTGGGTGGCAAGATGTTTTTCTTAAATTTTTGTAAGCAATAATTGCATATACGGTGAGTAAACACCCACAAATTGTCTGCATAATGCTCTAATAGATCTATAAATATAGGATATTTTTCATGCAAATTAAGTGAAATTTGCTGCAATTGGGAATTGGTACACAAATTCAAACAGGAAATACATGAGTGAATGGGCCAATCACTTTCCTTATTTCTGAGAGCTTCAAAAGCATTTCGGTATTTGTCATAGATTTCACTTTCCTCGTTGAATGAAAAAGTTTCGACTGAAAAACCCCTTGCTTTCAAATTTATAGCTGCGCCAACATTTTTTAGTTCTTCGAAATTTGCTACAATCAAGGAAGTTTTCAATTGTTGGCTTTTCGTAACTCATGTCGAATTGAATACAATAATTTTACTACTTGTCTAATAAAGGGAAAGTGAACAGATATTCGACGCAAGAACAACAAAACTGAGTTACAGTTATCTTCTTTTTCATAGCAGAAAGATGAATGACCCAAATTTAGCATTCTCATATTTAAGAAAATAGAGTGCATGCAATTTTCCTCATTACATTTGCAATAGGGCTTTTTATTCTTTGAATAATGAGCCCCATTATTTGTGCACACATCAACAATTTCGATGAATTGACCTATGTCTGAAGGTGTCAAATTGATGAAAGATGATATGAATGACTTAAATCGATTCGATATAACCTGCTTGTCGAAATTGCAGATTTCAATATTACAAACCCATTTGCCTGTTGTTTGCTGATTTTGAAAAATATTTTCAACTCTGCCATCACAGTCTGTAATTAAGCTCACATTTGGATTCACTGGGTTATACATTGCACTTGCAAAATAAGATTCAGAGTGACGCGTATGCAATGATGGACCAACCAAAGCAGCGAATACTTGATTACCATCAGTCATAGAATCCACTATACCATCAATCCATCAATACTTTTTCTTGCTTTTTTTTCTAGCTCTAATCTCTATCAATCTGTTCTCTCGGTCCTCAGTGCTTTCGAAATTCCGCATAATGCGTATACGCTGGGCGTTACTAGCAAGCCTTTTAGTTCTTTAAATGGGGGCCTCAGAATTTCGAGCAAGGCGTGACTGTTGGGCCTTATCAGCTAGTCTTTGAGCTGTTTGTCCTTGGTTTTCTAAATTTGGCGCTTTTTGAATAGCATTGCTAATTTTGGATCGGCGTTTATTTATGGAATCATTTCGATTTCGATTGGTTTTTTGCTCGCCACTTTCAATTTCACGTAAAGACTGAATGCGTGATCGTTCATTCGAAGCTAAAATTTCTGTATTAAATGCTCTCTTTATTTTTTAGAAATTCTCTGTTATTACTTCTGGCAGTTTTCTTTTCCACCCACATGGCTCTAAGTATGAATAAACAATTCCGAGTCTCAATGCCCACTTTTACTTTACAGTTAACCAAGAGATGATTAGCGAAATCTGTAAGTGATTCATGCATGCATAAAACGGCAACACCCCTTTCATCAATAGGATAATCATCACAGTCGTTGTTGTGTGAATGAAAAAAAAATATTTTCCTTTGGAAATAAAAATGGCAAAGGTGTATGCGTTACATGTGAATATAAAACGGGTAATTCCAATTGTACAAAAATAAGTCACTGAAGCAGATATTTCTTCTAACGAACATACATAATTTCATTAGACTCGTTTAGTGTCGTATCATTGCTATAGAAATGATAGAGCGAATTATTAATCAAAGCGTGAGGGTAAACTTCATGAAGTTCCAGGAAGTTTAAACTATTAGGATTTCGTGTTTTCGATACCAAGTACAAATTATCACCCGCAGATAAAATTCTATCTAAATCTGAACTAGACAATTAACAAAACTACAAATTTCATTAAAAACTAATGCTATACACGAAATAGGCATACATTGGTTACCACGAGATATGTCTGAAAAACTAACATCGTTTTGATTGAAAGTCCCGGCTACTGTACCTAATTCCATAACTAAGCGTTCTGCTTTTATCGTTGCTGCAATATCAATTGAAAAGTTACTCACCTTTGACTTCTTTGATCTGAAATTCTCTTGAATATGACTACGCTTCTTCGGACGACCCATTTTAATACAAGTAATTTTTTTTTAATTCGGTTAAAAATAGATACACACACGAACGCACAAAAAAATATGGGACACAGTAACAAACGAAAAAACCAAGAGCAATGATGGAAATAATTAAAACGTTCACAAATCAAAAATAATTTTCGGAATTATAAAAAACGCACAAAATGATGTATTTATGTAAGTTGGTATAAAAAAGATCGGGAACAAATGCAGTTGGGCTCCAAATCTCAAAAAACAAAGAAAAATATTGGAATCGATAGAGATGATTGAGCTGAGTATAACGGTATACTTCTTTTTTTGGGCAAACAACAACAAAAATTATCAAAGGTTAAAGTTCAAAATAAGCAATTTTTGAAATCAAGATTTTTCAATGGATTTTAAAAATTTTGATCTCATTTAATAGGAAATTTGATTCCCTTTAATTTGGTATACGTACTTTATATATATGTTGTATAGTTCTTACAAAAATTGAATTAATGTAAAAGAATTATAAAAAAAAGCTTACAAACCCTAAGTGAGGCCGACGCCGCCTACGCAGAAAGGTGTTCTCTGCAAAAGGTGTTCAGTGCCTTTTCTTCGCAACACAGTTGCTTATTTTGAACTTTAGCCTTTGATAATTCTTGTTGTTGTTGTTTGCCCTAAAAAAGAAGTATACCGTTATACTCAGCTCAATCATCTCTATCGATTCCAATATATATTTTTTTTAATTTGAGATTTGGAGCCCAACTGCATTTATGCCAAAGATCGTCTCAATCGAATCATACAAGTGCAAAATGAGTGCGATTGTTGTATTTATTTGTATCCAAATGACACTTGTTTTTTCAATGCAAAGCAAAACCGAACGATCAAACAACCGTGTAAATTGATCCTACACACTTTATTATGCAAAATTGCCGAAAATTATAGAATCACGTTGAAAGATGAAATTCAAATGACCAAATAAATGTGTAGGAAATTCAGGGACAAAGATTCTACAAAGAGTTGTAATAACGGACATGCACATTACGTAATTTTTTCGACATCAGTAATGAACAGCGCTCCCAGCAAGAACAGTCCCGGTCGCGTTACCTAGTGACATGACCGGCCCGCATTCCTTTCAACACGGCACAAGACCTTGCTCGTTTCTATCACTTTGTTAAGAGCATTGGGCAAAATGTGCAAAAGTTTTTGTATACATGTGATCCTATCACCTTCTTACACACATGTTTGGCCTAAGGCTTTTAGTATATATCTATCCTTGTTGCACTCATTGGTTTTTAGGTCTTTTTTAAAAGAGATTTCAGAAAACTCGTACTTAGCGCGTATTCGGAAAATGCCGCCGTAGCCCAATGGTAGAACATCTGCCTAGTAATCTGAAAACCCGAGTTCGAACCAGAAACTTTTTTAATTTTTTATTTATTTAATTTTTTGTTATTAAAAAATTATGTACGAAGATTTAATAAAACTAAATATGCCTAAAATTGAATAAACTAAAGTAATAATGTATATTATGTATTAAATTAATATTTCACTATATACATAACACTATATACATATAATACAATTACGATTTTCAATATATTTTTTACATAAAAACTATATACATTTATACATATGTAAGAAATTCACACTGCATATACCTATTTATAGTTACAGCAAATTAGTTTAAAAAGATATTTTAATTTTTTTCTAATATGTTTTACATTTGTACGACCACCTTTCTATACTGCTAACTATACAGTATATTTGTGTGGTATATTTAAATAAAAGATTTATGAAAAATATTTTAAATAGAAAACATTGTGAATATTACAAAACTACGCTCGAATGATCTTTTTTAAATATTCGCAATGTTTTTCAAGTTAATTTACTTTGTTTTGCTTTTATATAAAAATAGTCTCCAAGCTTTAACCAAAACCATATAAACCGAAGGGTCAAACGTCATACAAAATTTGTGAAAATTCAACAAATGTTCATAAAAATTTCGAGCTTTTTAATCTGAATTTTTAAAACATATCTGGGTAATCAGTTTTATAGCCCATAAAATTTTAGTGCAAGTTTCAAGCGTCTAAAAAATTTGCGTTGAAAAAAGTACAAAAATCCGTAAGCAAAAAAAATGCGTTTCCAACCCAAACTTTACAAGGGATGACGGAAATTCGTTCCAAAATAAATAATCTTACCACCCAGTCGGAAAAATCAACCAACACCAAAAAACATTATTAAAAATCAACGCGATTTTGGACTTCGTTAGACTAAAATTGTATGGGCTATAAAACTGCATACCCAAAAATGTTGTAAAGATTCAGATTAAAAAAACTGTAAATTTAGAAGAAAATTTGTAGAATTTTCCTAAATTTTGTGTAAAATCTGACACTTTGGGTTATATGGTTTTGGTAAAGGCTTGGATAATATTTTTATAGAAAAATAACCAAAAAACTTTAACTTGAAAAACAATGTGAATATTAAAAAAAAAAATAACACGTGAACACTTGTTTGAGTCACTCTATATGTAGATGCATATGTATACATATCATATACAATTAATATAATTAACAATATACAACATTAAATATAAATAAAAATATAAAACATTAGAAAATCCTAAATATCTTTTTAAACTTAATTACACATTTAAGTTGAAGCACTGTTAACTAAATTTAATTTATTTATTTGCACCTAAAACACAAGTACAATTTTTAA
>NW_023458557.1:43077105-43078601 GCF_013731165.1 Rhagoletis pomonella
GCCTTCCTCAGAATTTTTCTTAGATTTCAGGGTTGTGTGCTGCATTATTATTAGATAAATAAAATTAAGCATTTGACAAATCTTGATCTTATTAAAAGAAAATTATAAATGGTGCAGTAATTAAACAAATGCATAAGATGAATCCAAAATATGAATGCCAAAATCTAAAAAGTTATGTACAGTAATATGAAATAAACGTAATAAATATTTAAAAAAAAACTTTTTACTATGGTAAGAAAATTTTGCATTTCTGCTGTGCCAATTCGTAACTCTTTACTGCTGGAAATTTTGGACAGTTGCTCTGGTGCAAAAGAGATTAAGCAATTAAAATGCAGCAATTATAAAAAAAAAAAAACAAGTAAGAAAGTCTAAGTTCGGGCGGAGCCGAACATTAAATACCCGGCGCAAGTATTAAATATATGTTTTTTCACCTTTCCGAAACCTACCGCTAGATGGTAAGCCAGGGTGTATCAATGTACCGTCCTTCAATTTCGAAATATTGAAGTTTCAAGCATTTCTGAAATTTACCATTATATGAAAAGCGGCCGTAATTTTAGTCCGATTTCAATAATTTTAAACAGTTTGCTTTTATGTCGCAAGCACAATAACCACACCGAGTTTGGTACAAATTGGTAGAACGGTTACCGATATACATATATGTGATCATAAGTAGGCGGTACCACGCCCATTTTCCAAAATTTTACCATAAACGTATTTCAACGTATTATCAATTTTGAATAAATTTGCTCTAATATTTACTGATTTATCGAAGATTTTGTATTCCTCTAAATTACCGTTATATGGGATGTGGGCGTGGTTATTGTCCGATTTTTTAGATCGTTCGGCCATTTAGTATGCTATACCAAGGCCAACAACTGTGCCAAGTTTGGAAGAAGTTAGTGCAGCGGTTACCGAGATATACACTTGTAACCATAAGTGGGCGTGGCTACGCCCATTTTCCAAAAATTTATAATATTCTTATTTCTCGTCTAAAAATTATTGTAAATATCAAATTTGAGTGAATTACCTTCAGTAGTTACTAAAATATCGCAGTTTTCGTATTTCTGGAAATTACCGTTATATGGGAAGTGGGCGTGGTTACAGTCCGATTTCGCCCATTTTCAATACCAACCTACCTTGGATCAAGGTAAACCTACATACCAGATTTCGTTGAGATATCTCAATTTTTGCTCGAGTTATCGTGTACACGGACGGACGGACAGACGGACGGACAGACAGACATGGTTTAATCGATTTCTTTTTTCATCCTGATCATTTATGTATACATTTGTCTATATCTATCTCGATTCGTATTGGCTGTTACAAATAACCGTTATGTGAACAAAATTAATATACCCTTGTGCACAAGTGCGCTCGGGTATAAAAATATGTCTCTACTGACTTTAGTTCTTCTAGACCTGAAGGACATGCGTTTATTAAACAAAAAATACTTCGAAACCGTCAGGTAGGTGTGATTCTTGCTCGGCTCGGCTTGT
>NW_023458557.1:43078701-43079461 GCF_013731165.1 Rhagoletis pomonella
CAAGTACGCCATAAAGTATATATGGATGTTCGTATTGGATATTGGCAGTAATAAGGGTATACGTTTGTACTGAGGAATCATTTTTGCGGCCGCCGTTATACGAACGCACCGATGAAATATTCATGTAAAAAAAAAAATTCTAAAATGTTTAGAGACACATATTTTCTCAAATAACTATTACTCGTAGTCCCGAAACCTACCAAAATCCAATCAAGCGTACCAACCTACCAAATGGAAAAAAACCCTACCAGTTTTGGTAGGAAAAGCCCATGTTTGGCAACACTGTCCACAAGTCACTTCACTTTCCACTAGGACAATCACCACGTAATGATCGCATTTTGGTACTTGCAAACAAGATACCGTAGTCCCTATCTACTATCAACGCTTAATGGTAATCAAGGTACCGTACACCGACGCCACTTTTAAGTAAACAAGTCCCCGTTAACCGACGCCAACTGATAAACAAATACCACCACAAAGCGGACGACGAAAAACTTGTCAACAAGTTCCCGTTAGCCACGCGCACAACTTGGTAAACAAGTTACCGTACACTCGCGCCACTGGTAAGCAACAGTGTTGCCGCGCCGTCTCAAGAAAATGTATCCCTGACCAAGCCAAAAATGTATCCAAATGTATCCAATTTTCTTTTTTACATGTACATCTCATAACTTGTAAGAAAACCAAACATTTTCATGAAAAAGACATAATTTAATCCATGCTAAGGACTTGGAATACATGTGCATAAAATCAAACATTTGTA
>NW_023458557.1:43079471-43082309 GCF_013731165.1 Rhagoletis pomonella
ACATGTGCATAAAATCAAACATTTGTAATTTCAATTTATAAAGTACACCTTTTGTGCATAAGTATTTTGCAGAGTAAATATAATAAATAGCAAGTACACTCTAAAAAGAGCATGTAAAACTACTACTGAAAAGTATCTATTTCTCAACAAGAATCTGTATAAATATACGTATAGGATATTCAGTATTTGATTTTGAACTTGAGATCTTTAAAATATACACATAAATACACATATGAAGAATGTTTAAAATTGCAAAAATTTTCAAACTACTAATACATTTCCTACTAATAATAAACATTACTTTATTTTAAACATTTTATGTGTAAAAGTAAACAGGCAATGATTAATTTTATTACACGGCTTGCACATTTGCACACATTAAAAGAGGAAACTGGTTACCTCTCTCAATATGCGCAAATAAACAAAATTTTTTAGAGTGTATTTAAAGTCTTTTCAGTGAAATTCATAAAAGTTTCCTTAAATAAATCAAATTTACTACTCAAACTACATTGAAATCTTCTTTCTTTTTAAATTAACAAATGAAAATATGTGATATGAAAGAGATTACTACAGAAAGAGTATAACTTACTTTACATATATCGTCGTTTAAAGTACAAAACCGGGTATCGTCATTCTGCAAAACCGCGTAACTGACATTTGCTGCCAAAAATTGGATTTGCTCACACAAGCTCTTGGCTTCGTCCTGAAATATACTAGCCAGAAATGCGATTGATTTATAAAAAAGAGAACCATTTTGAAATATAAGTGTTTTTACTCTCTAGAAAATAATTTATGCAACGTCACATACGCAGTTTTGCATTATCTTGATACGCGGTTTTGCATTTTGTTGCGGTTTTGTACTTTAAACGACGATATGTATGTATATTAAGATCTTGCTTAAAGCATCCTTTTAAGCTAATTAAAGCAATTGCGCTTATACCTATTTTGGTGAGATCTCTTCATATGTTCATTGCTTCGTTCACAAAAAAATAAAATGCTTTAATTTCACGCTTAAGTAGCGATTCTTTATACGTTTAGAAAACGTAATGCTTTCTAAATCGATTTTTGAACGAAAAAAACTTTATAGGAAGTATAAAATTTTGGCCTATTTAAAAAAGTATCCATTTTTATACTGACCGGAAAAAATAAGTATCCCGCAAAAATTCGTCTAAAAATGTATCCAATTGGATCTATTTAGATCCAAACGGCATCCCTGGTAAGCAACCAAATCAAACGATCCTACGAACACGGCACAAAACGGAATACGAAAAACTCCACTAGTTACAAGCGCGAACTGATAAACCACGACCTATCGCTTCGACAATCGAACTGCGAGTGCATGCATAGGGATGGTGAAATTTTGCGGAAAGAAAAATGAACAAAACACAGCAATCGTGACTTGCAATTAATTTGTGAATTGTACGGCTTGGCGTTTAGCCATTTTAATAAAAAATTATTTCAGCGGTGGAAAATAAAAACTTTGTGTGCCTTCGTTCCAATTTTACAAGTAAGTAAAGACCGCAATAAAAATTGTTATAAAACTATGTATATTTAATGCATCTTTTATTGTGCAGTTGCAATTACAAATTTGTGAATTGTGCGGCTCGGCGTTCGGCCATTTTTATTAAGATTTCAGCGGTGAAAAATAAGCGTTGTGTGCCTTTGTTTCAAACTTACAAGTAAGTAAAAATAGCGATAAAAATTGTTATAAAACTATGTATATTTAATGTGTCTTTCATTGTGCAGTTGCAATTACATATTTGTAAATTGTGCGGCTCGGCGTTCGGCCATTTCTATTAAACTTGAATTTTGCATTCAGCGGTGGAAAATAAGCTTGGTGTGCCTTTCTTCCAATCTTACAAGTAAGTAAAGACCGCAATAAAAATTGTTATAAAACTATATATATTTAATGTGTCTTTTGTTGTGCAGATCCAGCCCAGTTTTTGTGTGCAGCATTTTCGTTCGGTGGCAAAATAAGCCCGAAAAACATATAAAATCGCGGAGCCCAGCCAAAACCCGCCCGCTTTGATTCGTAACTCATCGACGCCTGCAAGTAAGTACTGTATTTTACAAGTAAAAATGAAGAGGAGCACTTTTTATAATAATTTGAGTGCTGAAGAGAAGAGTTAAGAGAGAAGTGCAGAGAAATATAAAAGGCTGCCCCAATTTGCCGATTCGGATTGGGGCGAGTACAGTGCCACTGCGAATGCGCAAAATACTAGCGCGGATATTTCATTTTCCGACTCCGATTGCCGGTCGGAAAATGAAATAGAAATTATACCAACAGAAGAAAAGTGTAAGGAAATAAAATTGTGGGCAATTGAAAATAATATTTCACAGTACCAAATTGCTTTGTGTGCTCAAAAAAATTGGTGTTAATGATCTACCTTTGTGTGCGAAAACTCTTCTCCAAACTAATAAAAATAAAGCACAAATTCAGTCAATTGCTGGAGGAGAGTTTATGTATATTGGCATTCAAAAGTACTTTGCGTCCCATTCGTTTACGTTTTTAAATGAACAAAATGAAGTTTGAATAGACGTCGGAATCAGTGTTGCCAAACATGGGCTTTTCCTACCAAAACTGGTAGGGTTTTTTACCATTTGGTAGGTTGGTAGGCTTCATTGGATTTTGGTAGGTTTCGGGACTACGAGTAATAGTTATTTGAGAAAAATTTAAAATATGTATCTCTAAACATTTTAGAATTTTTTTTTACATGAATATTTCATCGGTGCGTTCGTATAACGGCGGCCGCAAAAATGATTCCTCAGTACGAACGTATACCCTTATTATTGCCAATATCCAATACGAACATCCATATATACTTTATGGCGTACTTG
>NW_023458557.1:43082409-43084840 GCF_013731165.1 Rhagoletis pomonella
TTGATAAAAGTGGTACTGGCGCGTGTTTTTGAGTGTCGTCGCTTTTTGGAAACGAGAACGAAGTTTTCGCGCATGCAAGTCGTGTTCTTTTTCTGTACAGAAATCGAAACTTATTTTTTTGAAAGAAAGTTTGGCCCACTCAAAAAGTTGTAGCGGAGATGTAATGTGATCGCCATCTACACGCTGCATGCTTACTTCTTTTGCGCGTCTCTTAACAGTCCCTCCAATCCCGTCGCATGCCCCCTTGCCATGAGCAGTTGCGAAAAAATTCCACTCAACTTCAATACCGAAATCTTTTTTATGATCAAGAATGATAATAAAGTTGAATTTATTTTTATATTGCGCTCCACAGCCATCCGAGAAATAAATTATTTTTTTTATATTTTCCGCGCCAAATTTTGATTTTAAGTGTTTGACGTGTTTAGAATTAAACAAATGTACTGACTCAGAATCGTGCACCAACTTTTTAGATACGACAACAAAACTCAAATGCTTTTGTATTCCATTTTCGCGGTAATACGTAACGTAAGGATGAAGAGTGGCTTGTTTGTTCGCCCAGTGGTGAGATTAAATTGCGTTTTGTACGTGAAACGTATAATTCTTAGCGAAATCCAAACGTACTATAAATTCGTTCTCACCAACTGTGTCTTTCATTTTGTTGAAATATGCAGATTGTGATTTAGCCAAAAAATCATGCTTCAGTAAAATAGTCAATTCAGTTGTAAACGTTTTCAGAAACTCTTCTGTGGAGTGTGATAATTCGATAATCTCGCATCTGTAAAAAAATATTATCAAATAATATTTTATTTTTTTATTTTTTTGAATAAAAGTCACTAGATTTTATTAAAAATACTTCATAAAATGCAGACCTGTCGGTAGTGGTCCAGTGGCTGAAAGTTATGTTTTTCACATCATGCTCCTTAAAACAACCTCTCAAATTTTCGATAACAGCATCTGTTCCAGGGCAGATTTCACAATCAGAGAAATAACATTTTGCTGTCGGGTTTCCGCAAACTGAATCTTTTATTAAATCACGGCGAGCTTGCATGAAATCAACTCCTTTTTTTTCAAAGTTTTCTTAATTGCTTGTACTTTTAAATTCATATTCTCATGAATTTTGCAGACACAGACGTTGTGCGAGCCATTATGGTTTGGCAAAATACACTATTTGGGACGAAGTTTACGAAATTTAGAAAGACAAATTTTCGTTTCAGGAAATTGTGCTTCAAACTTTTTGTGCAAATCACATAGATTTAATAACAACAATCTTTTTTGCACTTTCACACGTTCACCATCGTCACGAATAGACTTACAGTCATGAATTCCGGGCATAACTCTACTAACATCTTCGGTTAAATAGAAGTTTTTTACTTTTTCGATTTCGACAAAGGAAGTTTGCGACCGATTTTGCTTGGTGGTCTTGTTCCGTGCCCGAAATTTGCTCTTATTTTTTTGGCACGTGATGCCATTCGACGAGATACTCGCAATTCTCTTCGCATTTTTTTAATTGTCCAATTCGGTGGCAAAGTTGTCAAAACTTTGATTTTCTCTCTTCATGTCGTTCGCTTTAAAAGAGCATTTCTGATCCCATCGACATACACTTTCTCATGTTTTTCATCATCGCTCTGTCGATTATTTGTTAATTTGGAAATCTTAAGATTTATCGTGAGGCGTTCTTCTTGAGACAGTTGGGAAACGCGTTTTTTCTGTATTGGTGGTTCGCCAAATTCTTGTAAAACATCATTAATTTTACTAATTTTCCAAGCATCATCCACTTCACTGCAATAAAAAGTTGGATCTGATTTTTCGTTATCGTGGTTGAAAAATTCTTCTTGCTTTTCTATATCAATATCCACAGTTGACACACTTTTTTCCGGAATATGATTAATTGCTTTCTCAAGACTGTTAACTTTTCTTCGACAAGAATCGCACATGTGTAATCCAATGAGTTTTTAAATTTATCTTTGCACTTTTTACCAATAAGAAATAAATTCTTCGTGACACATTTATGATTTTTTTTCTTGTGCGGATTGCAGCACGAAGTTGCTCGAACCATTTTCCAGTTTTCGCGATCGCTTAATTGTTATTACATACAAAAACTTAAAAAGTATTTAAGACCGAAATTTTCGTGATGACCGAACCATCAAAAAACAAACGAATGTGACCAAGCATGTTGCAAAGTATAACGATGCGTATACGCGCGCCGGTGCCTCGGAGACGGCAGCGAACGTGTCGAGACGCGAAAATGTGATTATTTCTTAACAGCACTCTTACACGACGTGTATTTTCATATGTAAATGATACTTTTTTGTATCTACTCGTATGTACCATATATTAGAACGCACCAGAAAAGTAGCATTTACATATGCAAATACATATCGTGTAAGAGCGCTACAAGGAAAGTATATGTAAGAATGTAATTAATGTTTGA